>NC_134453.1:48466561-48788403 GCF_030867145.1 Opisthocomus hoazin | reverse complement strand
ATGAGAATGCAATACATGTGCATGTACATGCCTCCTCAGCACTACACACTTCCATTAATCCGTGATGTGGTAGAAGAAGAATTGGAAGTGAAGGATAAACAGGCACACTGCAATCTTTAATCATTTGTGATCCACATAATGCTGGGATGAGCTCTATCTCTGTTCTGCTAGCTGAGAAGAGAAGCCAACAGAATATCTGTTTTTACAGCTAGCCTAGACAAACTAACCAAATGTTGTGGCAGACATTTTTATTTGAAAGAGAATCAGGAAAAGGAGGAGATAGTTGGTCATTTTGAAAAGCATTAACATCTTTCTCCTTCTCTTTCTCCAAAAAACAGGATATAATTAAGCAAGGCAATATATTCATATATATATATACTATATATACTATAGTATAAATGGTATGAAAAGGCTAAATGCAACCAGCATGCCACTCGAAAGGCCTGAGATGTTGTTCTCAGCCTTGTCCCTTGTACAGACCCACCCGAGACTGGCTTAAAACCCAGTCAAGCTAATCACACAAAAACAATATTAACAAAAGATGATTAATTATCTGAAACAGGTGTATTGCAGTATAGAATGAAACTTTTGTATGAGAAAATTGCTTGCTTTAAGTAAACTTTTAATAGAACATCTTGAAGTCTCTCGAAGTCTTTCTCAGAATTGTACCAAACAGAATTCACAGAAGAAGATAAAGGACAGACGACGACCCTGAGACAACCCTGAAATCAAACGGGACCTGAAACCAGTAAGGGAGAATTCCGACAAGATGGAAGAATAGAGAGAACTTAATAAATGATGTATTTAAGGAACTGGACGGTTGCTTAGAAACTTATGAAGGTTCTAGACTTGATGCAATCAGTTTAAGAAATGTGTATAAACTGGTCTAGCAAGTTGAGCTTTGCCACTCATTGAGGTGATGGCCCAACTCTGAATTGTCAGTAAAGCAAACCTAGAGGTACTCATGTCTATTTTTTTCTTTGAACATCCACTTGTAGTATCTAGTCCAGGAAAGGAAGGAACCTACCCAGTGGTAGTCGCTGCAATGAATTTCTTCTTCACAGGCCTTGGGAAAATTCCTCTGCATTTTAAATGGACCCAGAGGCATTGCTCATGTGTCAGCATCAAAGACAACAGCTCTGAAAAAAAATCTTTGTTGATTCTAATTTCCTTCTAAACAAGAAAGAAACTTTATTTTTCCATCTCTTCTTTACCTGCATCTGGGCATACATCTTTCTTTGTATGCATCCTTTTAAAAATTTCACATATAATCATATCAGTCCTATAGGAAATACCTCATGAATTAACTGACTAGACACAAGCAAAACCAGAGGGAACACTTTACTTTTGTGGTGAAATAAAAAAAGTCAACTAGCAAATGTAGTAGAAGAAATCAATTATCAGAAGTAGCAACAGGACAGGTTAAAAAAATTAAATGAGTCAACTATAACAGAGGATAGTCTAACGCTGAGGCAGAAATGTGCTCTTACACAAGAAAAGAAGCAGTTTTCAGACTCCATGAAGAAAGCCCATATTCAGTCCTTTTTCTGTTTCAATTTTTATTGACTTTGATTTGAAATTAATTTAGCTCTTGGTTGCTTTAGCTTTAAAATTAATTCTGCTGAATTAGGCTCACTCTACCTCCATATGAATGCATATTTCTTGCACAGCATCTTTTGTTCAGGAGTTGCACAGAGCTTTAACACCACTAATGAATGCGGCCTCAAAACAGACCTAAATGATCAGGTTTTAGATATGTTGAAACTATGGTACAGAAGCACAGTTAAATATCAAGGCTGAACAGGAGACGTAAAGAATGTTTTTCATATCTAGTCTTGCTTTCAGCTTTTATTTCTGTCTACCCCAATGTTACAGTTTTATTTGTTTCTTAACCCTTATGCTTGGTAAAAGACCTGGGAGAGGAGATATTTTTGGTAGAAATACATACTACATGGTCATTTAGGAAGTCTCAAGATATCACCCTGACAACCATCCTCTCCTAACAACTGAATGGACAGAATTCACCATTCAGTAGTCTCAAAGTAGCTAGCGCATTGCTCAAAACCACTCTTCTGCACAGAAAGCTCAGCTTTGCGGTCTCTTTCTAACGATGACTATCAATCACATACAGCAATCAAACATATGGCAGCTAGGATCTAGTTTATCCTTTACTGACCTGCCTACTTTTTTCGACAGTTATTATAACAAAAGACAAGCTGAATTTCTGATACAGCAAGCATTTCTGCCCATTGTTGGCAATCTCCAGCACTAAATGCTCTTACAACACAAACACAACAAATTGTTGCAACACTGGAAATTTATTGATGGGATGGCCGGGTTGTCAAAAGCCCAAGCCCTGTGTCAGGAAATTTGACCAGAAGTGACCGTCTTTGGTGATGCGTACCAAATGTGGCCACAGTTTGGTTATTTAATGATATTAAGCTGAGCTATTTATGCCAGCAATTGGAAGATTGGTTCCTGTCATAAATGGACTACTGGTATACCTGGGATAATTACTGGAGTATTGGTATACCAGGTATAAAAAAAAAAAAAAGTTCCCTCTGCAGAAGAGAATAAGTAAGGATCTCTGAATGAACAGGAAAAATAAGATTTCTTTACATTCCAGATTTTATAGATATAAGAGAGAAGTTTCCCCTTCAGATAGGAAATTGAGTAAAATCTCTGGGCAAACAGGAAAATCAGGGACGTCCCACATTCAGCTCTACCTGCCTATCCTACTGCTCTTTTATTTTCTACTTTTACTGTGGTTTCTGCTTCAGCTATTGCTACTGCTTCTGGTTTGTAAGCAATTCTCTGACAAAAAATATAGGGCCGGAACTGGAACCTAGCAAGCTTTCTTTAGGAACAGTCCATATACCATTGATACTTGCTGATTTGGTTTTGGGGCAACAACAAGTGCTCAGACTGTGGAATGATCCAGAGAAGGTGATACGAACTATATGTGACATCTTTCACATTTATAACCCTACATGGGCTGACATGCAGCAACTATTTGAGACTGTCTTTACTCCTGATAAAAAAAAAAAATATCTGGGAAACAAATCACAGATGGCCTGGGGAAGCACAGGGTAGAACCCTATGACCAGCCAATGACCCAGGTCAATCTGCCAAATTTACCAGTCGATACAGATTGTTGCAAAGAATGAGAGGGGAATTATTAAAATCCTTAAAACTGTCAGGAAGGAAGACTGTAAATTGGGCTAAGGTCCAAGAATGCCAGCAAGAAAATGCTGCACATCGTTCTGAATATTATGCCCAACTGGTTTAACAAGTGAGAATAGCTGGAGAGGTCAACCCTGAAAATGGGGAAAATTTGATTCTAATGGTATCTTTCTTTGTAGATCAGTCATTAAAAAAGGTTTTCTAAACATATGCCTGGATGGCAGGGCAAAGAACTGGATGAAATAGTCAGCATTGCTATGTTCGTGTTTAATGGAAGAGATGAAAGACAGCTGAAGAAAAAAAAACAGAAAAAAGAAAAGAACAGGAACAGCAAGCTAGCCTATTGGCAGAAACATTGAATAGCAATCCTAGATTAAGGAGATAGGGATACAGAGGTCTTCAAGGCAGAAGCAGAGGGGAAATTTTTAGGAGCAATGGGCCTTGAGGAACAGGAAGCTGTTGTGATTATCGTGGACAACAAGGTCATTGAAAATAGGAATGCCCAGTATGACCAAAGGGCTTCCCAAAAGGACCTCTCAATCTTATGGTGCAATCCTTCCCTGTTCTGTGCAATAGGGGCAGCTAGATTTCACCCAGGACTGACAATTAGCAGGGACCTATTGTGCAGTCACTACAGGAGCCTCTGAATACAAAATATTTTCCTCTGCTTCTGATGAAAATCTGGTCTTAAACCTTTTAATTAATTAAAATAATTACCCCTGTCTAATACATACAGGGACAACTTTTTCTGCCTGAAATCAGTATATCTGTTCATCTGGACTCTCAATGCCTTTTTGCATTTACTTGGGGAAAGATACAGCTAACGTAGACAAGGCTTCCTCAGGGCTTTGCTAGGTCCTCCACTAATTTTAACTATAATTTCAGTAAAAGTTTAGCAGGAAGATGTGTTTAAAAAATGGATCTGGTTTTGATACAATATGTTGGTGATTTATTAGTAGCCAAGGAATCTTGTATAGTTGACACCTGTACCTCACCATTTGCCTTAGCTGAGAAGGGCCATCGGGCTTCTCCACATAAATTACAAATTTTTTATGAGAAGTGTAAAATATCTGGGTTACACTCTCCAGCAAGAGGAGTGGTGTTTATCTGAGAACCATACTAAAGCCATTCAAAATCTTCCCAAAGGAATTACTAAAATACAAATGTGAGCCTTTTCAGGAGCTGTAGGGTTCTGTTAACCCTGGATACCTGCTTTTGAGGAAATGGCAAAACCACTGATGGAGATTACTGCTCAAGATGCTGGAGAACCCATTCACTCGACAACAGGCAAGGTAAAGACATTCAAGCTTTTGAAGAAAGCTGTACCTGCTCTGGAACTGTCAGAATATGGTAAGCCATTTGCCTTGTTAGTACGTTAAGGGAAAGGAATAGCCTCGGGGATGTTAACTCAAAGTCTTGGAGGATGACAAAGTCTAATTGCACATTATACAGCCCAGTCAGATCTGGTAGCTCAAGGATCCGTTGCCTGCATCTATGGGATAGCTGCCGCAGCACTGCTACTTGAACGGAATAAAAAAATCTAGTTCTCGGGCACCCTCCAATGGTACAATACCACATGAAGTCTAAATGTTGCTGCCACAGCACGTTATGCAGGCAATGCCACCACAGTAAATGCGTCACTATGAGCTGATTCCCTTAAAAATGGAAAACATAACAAACGATGTAACACACTGAACTCTGCTACTCTACACCCTTTAGCTGAGGAATCACAGAATCACAGAATCACAGAATCACAGAATCACAGAATCACAGAATGGTAGGGGTTGGAAGGGACCTCTGGGGGTTATCTAGTCCAACCCTCCTGCTGAAACAGGGTCAACTACAGCAGGCTGCACAGGACCTTGTCCAGGCGGGTCTTGAATATCTCCAGAGAAGGAGACTCCACAACCTCCCTGGGCAGCCTGTTCCAGGGCTCCGTCACCCTCAGAGGGAACAAGTTCTTCCTCATGTTCAGATGGAACTTCCTGTGCCTCAGTTTGTGCCCATTGCCCCTTGTCCTGTCACTGGGCACCAATGAAAAGAGCTTGGCCCCATCCTCCTGACACCTACCCTTCAGATATTTGTAAGCATTTATTAGGTCCCCTAAATAAAAAAAACTCCGTATCACAATTGTGCAGTAACAACCCATGAAGCTGAAAAAACTTGAGGAGATTTAAGAGATGTGCTGTTTCTAGATCCCGATCTAAAACTACTTGTAAATATGTCCTGGTTTTGGCTAGGATAGAGATAATTTTCACAGGAAGTTGGGAGGGGACACAGCCAGGAAGACTGACCCAAACTATCCAAAAGGGATATTCGATACCATGTGACATCATGCCCAGTATTTAAGTAGGGGAGCTAGCCAGGGGAGGCTAATCTCTGCTACAGAGCGGGCTGGGCATTGGACGGTGAGAAAATTGCACAGTGTATCCCTTGCCTTGTATATTCTTTTTATCACTATTATTGTTGTTATTGTTCTCTTCCTTCACTATTCTGTTAAACTGTCTTTATCCCAACCCACGAGTTTTGTCTTTTTTCTTCTGACTCTCCTCCACATCCCACCGGAGGGGGGAGGAGTGAGTGAGTAACCACATGGTTCTTTCTTGTCGGCTGGAGCTAAACCATGTCCGTCCTTTTTGGCGCCCAACGTGGGGTGCAAAGGATTGGGATAACAACAGATCTGACCATGCTGTAGATTTGTTCCTGGATGGAGTTTATCAGGTCCTGCAGATTCCTAGACAATGTGGATATTTACAGATAGATTAACTTGGTATTCTGTAGGAAACCATAATCAAACCAAAGATAAAAATAAAATTTTGGCTTTCAGTATGGGCCTATAGGATCCTGATTGCTGAGTCATCTAATCTGGGTCTGAACCTTACTGGTTTACATCAACAACCAAATCCGGCATATGCTAACCCTTTTACAGGAAATAATTTACATGATTCAGATATATTTGAAGATTATACTACCCTATTTACACAACCACCAGAGCAATATTGGATAGGTGGAGAAAGGGCATTCAAGTATTTACCCTCAACCTGAGCTGAAAAGTATATTCTAAGTGCAGTAATACCATCTATACAGGTTAGAACCAGTATATCTTCTGCCTCTGTAGCTCATAACTACCAGTATATATGGAAAAAAGTGTTACAACGCTCTGATAGAATGTGGCACTAAGTTCCACCTGTTTGTAAGAGCTTTTATTCCATAGATAGGGGTTTCAAAACTAGAAAGAACTGTTGCAAATGTGTCAAAACAATTAGAAAAAGCCATTAATGAAACCACAGGTAGTATTATAGCCCTGCAGGAAGAAATCAAGTTATCATGTTGGAGTGGGAGATGGACCCGGAGTAACGATGAAATCTCAATGTGAGTATGGTCGTTCTCCTTTATTAGTCAGAAAAACAAGGTTTATATAGCAAAGCAGTTACAGCCTCTGATTGGTTAGTTATCTTAACCATATATAGTCAAAATAGCTACAACTCACTGTGATTGGTGCAGAGCTGCATCTCGATGCAGAAGCGACGATAAGGCAGGAAGCAGCGACGTGGCCGGAATCGGCTAAGGCAGGAAGCAACAACATGGTAGTCCCCCTGCTCCAGCGTTCTGTGTTCACCAATCTACTTCTGTAGCAGTGTTCCGTGTTCGCTAATTTCAAGGTCTATCTCCGTTACCAAGCCTGGGTTGCTCAACAGCACCAAACTATGTCCCCTCTCGTCCAGCCAGGACTCCACATCATCACAAATGGTACTACTGAATCGCTTAACCTTTGGCTACCTATTAGCAGCATAGGACAGAGTACGAAAATTATTGAATAACTGCTGTTTTTATGTCAATTAACCAGAAAAATGAAACAAGGTGAAGACTCATTTAAAAATATTACATGAAGAAAGACAAAGGCAGCCTTGAACACCTCTAGAATCATTTGCAAAGCTCAGAGAGGAAGAATCCTTCACATAACTCGATCAATCAAAGTATCTGACAGGCTTGCCTTGAATTCCTAAAGCATTTATACTTATTACTTCATAACTAGAGTGAAAAAAGACAGATCCAGTGAAAACCAGTGTAAAGACCAGACCTCAGGCTCAAGCAACATAGTACTACTGCCCTGGTTTCGGCCAGGACAGGGTTAATTTTCACTAGAAGCCAGGAGGGGACACAGCCAGGTGGGCTGACTCAAATAGGCCAAACAGAACAGCGTATTCGATACCATGTGCCGTCATGCTGGGTTCTGGCTGGGGGGAGCTGGCCGCGCGGGAAGTGAGTCATGGCTCGAGAGCATACGGGGCATCGGGTGGTGAGAGTTGCTCTGTGCATTTCACTGTTTGGTTTGTATATTCTTCTTATCAATATTATTGTCATTATCGTTTGCTTTGTTTGCTGTTCTGTTAAACTGCCCTTATCCCGACCCATGAGTTTTTGCCTTTTTCTTTCCATTCTCCTCCCCACCCCAGAGGGGGGAGGGACGATAGAGCAACCCCATGGCCTTTTGTTGCTGGCCAGGGCCAAACTGCAACATTTAATTTGCCGCCCAACGTGGGGCAAGGATAACGTCAGGGCTGAGCAGAGTGTGTTAAAACAACTTTTTTATAATCTGTTATATTTTGTTATACACATTTATTAGTTAAAGAGTCACTGGTCAGAATGTTGCTGTCTTTGGCCACATGGTTGTGGTACATAAACCCTTACCTGCTGTATGTCTTCCCTGCAGTGTTGTTCATTACCTCTGGGAAAAGGATCAGGATTACGATTTTGCTGTACTGTATAATACCGACTTATAATATGGTAACATCACTGGGCATGAGGTTAGGCTTGTATTTGCAAGTGGCACTGCAGTCATTTCCATACCTCAGATGCTAACTCTCATAATTTATTAATAATCAAACCCACTCTGTGGGGAAAACCAGAGGGGATACTTTCCTCCACTCTTTTACCCCTCCTCTCTCCTTCAGGCTGCTCGTAATAACTTCTGAGAATTTCGAGTATCTGTGGGATCCTCAGTCCAGCAAGTACCCATTGTTCTGTCTCCTGAATGGTTTTCAGGTCTTGTTTAGTGTGGAGTCCTGTCTGGACGAGAGGGGACATAGTTTGGTGCGTTGAGCAACCCAGGTTCTGATCTGGAGGTGAGCCTTGGGAGCGACTGACACGGAACCCTGCTGGGAAGGCAGAGCGACGAGCTCGGGACACTGGAGCAGGGGGAATGTCACCGTTTCCTGCCACACTGTCACTTCCTTCCTGCCACGTTGCTGTTTCCTGCCACAGTACTGTTTTCACTTCGAGATGCAGCTCTGCACCAATCACAACGAGTTGCAGTAGTTTTGCCTATATATGGGTTGGGGTTTTAACCATTCAGATGCTGTAATAGTTTTGCTATATAAACCTTGTTTTGCTGACTAATAAAGCTGTACGATCATACTCATATTGGGGTCACATCGTTACAACGGTCCGTTACCCACGCCTACATTTGGTAGCAGAGGATGGACGGTTTCCCTGCAGGAGTCCCTCAGTCTGCGGTGAGCAGCTAGAGAGGGGGGCGTGGGAGTAACGGCTGGGAGGAACTAAGTTACCACCTGAAGAAAGCCGTGAGCAGGGGCTGGGTCCAACAGACCCTGAGCAGGAATCAGGTCTGTTTCCACCCCCCCCCCCCCCCCCCCCCCCGGCTTGCTGGAGAATGGGACAGTCACTGAGAAAAGGAGTGAAGGCTCCATTAAAGAATTTTTTTACAGTGAAGTTTGAAAGAACAAAGTCTTGCAGTTTAAAATACCTGAGGAAATCATTACTTGGAAATCAGTGCATACAGCTTTAAATGCTCTAAAACTTACAGAGACTATCTCAGAAGCAGCTGCTATACCTCTGTCCTTATCTCAAAAGCAAGGACAGAGCAGCAGTCTGCTGAAATTTAACCCTACATACGACGAAATTCCTACCGAACATGAGAAGTGCAGGAAGTAAATCTGCCAAAACCTGACGATCCTTTGAATCCAGAGAAACGGGAAGTGGGGTGTAAAAATCTGACATCCCGAAAGTGTACAACAGGGTCCCTCGACAGCAATTGGCGTACCCGACCTGAGATCAAAACGAGGTGAATTCCAACATAAAACTGCACAGTCCCTCAGACGCTATATAGCCACCGCGCCAGCAGTCACCGCATCGAATGGGTCAGCAAACCTTACACCTGGTGGGGCACATGGCTCCCCCCGGGCAACTGGGGGCACGGTTCCCCCCCCCCCCCCTTCCCCCCCCCCCCCTTCCCTCGATCCCAGCGCGCCGGCCCGGTCCAGCCAGCCCAGAAGCAGCGCGGCGAGAACCATCTTTTCTGACATTCAAGGACTTGGTTACAAAATATGTATACAATTCAATTACTGCAGTAGAATTCCTTGTGAACAAACAGCTGGACTTTATTATCTTTCCAAGGTTCAGATAGTCTACCTAGATGATGTTATTCACTCTGCTGAAAGGTGAAAATATTGACTTTACAGCTGAAGATTTGTCCCCTCTATTTACTTTGTCAAAAAGGACTCAGATTTATTATTTTCCCGAAGGTCAATGCCAAAAGCAAAAACTGTTTTACAAAAGATTTCAGATAGAATTGCAATTGCCTTTACCTTCAGAATTAATTTGTATATCATTTATGAAGGTTTTGTTTTACAGCCTTACCCTCTTTTCGATCAGTGGTGTGTTAACACGCAGAGTTGAAGACTCTGGAATGAATCTTTTTGTCTCATACGCCCATGAAAACATTGACCTCAAAGGTAGACATGATAGTGTCCTTAATAGCACAAGGTTGGAATCACTGTCAGCAAGTTGATACTGTTTGCCTGCTGCTGGCTAAAGATGACTTTGTGGCTTTAAACAGTGAATCCTTATCACTGCAAGCCGCTCTAGCTGATTATTTAAATAACATACGTTATACCCTTCCACAACATAAGCTGTTACATTCCCTCTCTCAAATTTCATTGCAGCCAGAAAACCGATGTGTTTCTGTTCCTATTAAAGGAGCATGAACAGTGTTTTGGAAACAAACAAATTCATCAGATTAGCAATCATCTATTTTAGTCGTTGAAGGATCTACACAAATTTTTAAGCTATCAGCGGCCTTGCACGTTTTTTGAATTGTTTTCGACTGAACCACTCAGTGTTGTCACAGATTCTGCATGTTGTGAATATTGTTCAACGCATTGCAGATGCAATTGCTATTGAAATTAGAAAATCGTGTAGGTGTATATTTTATAATGCATATATAGTTACATACTACTCTACTAAAACCAATAAATGAAGAAAAAGTTGTAGCAGATCAATTGACAATGGCAGCAGTACTGCCACACAGTTTCAAGCAAGCCCGATTATCTCATGACTTCTTTCATCAAAATGCTTCTTCCTTGCATAAACAATTTGCTTTGCCCCAGGGGCAAGCCACAGAAAATGTTCATGCATGCCCTGACTGTCAATGTATTACACCCATACCATTGTGTGCAGGAGGGAACCCTCATGGTTTACGAGCTGATGAGTTGTGGCAAAGTGATGTTACACATATATCAACATTTGGTCGACTGCATTGTGTACATGTTAATGTGGATACTTTCTCAGGATTTTTGGTAGCCACGGCACATATGGGAGAAAAGGAACGTTTCACGGACAATTTCTGTTTTCCTACAGGACTGGAGTATACAACATGTTACAGGTATACAACATTCTTCTACTGCACAAGCCATTGTCGAAAGTGTCCACGGGACCCTCAAAGCTATGCTAAATAAACAAAAAAGGGGGAATCCTATGGGCAGTGTTACCCCACAGGAACAGTTAATGTACTTAATTTTTAAAATCGTTCTGATGATCAATTATTTACAATAGCAGCTGACCGCCAATTCGGGATGGTCCCTCCATTTGTGGTTCGACCAAAAGTATGGTATAAAGAATTTGGGGAATCACAATGGACAAGTCCTATAGAACTAATAACGTGGGGAAGAGGGTATGCGTGTGTTCTTCTTTCAACAGGCCCTCGATGGTTACCAGCAAAATATGTGAAGCTATATCATGAGCTGAAAGAATGTAACGCAGAATCCGATGCCAGAGGTGACCACGCTCACTCTCAGGGAGCAACCTCTGACATGGAAGCAGAAGAGATCCACTCTGGATGATCCTATTACACAGGGAACACTGAAAAAACTGCAGCAAACGCAAGTACTCTGATGACTGCAGTGGGTGCATCACCCACACCAATTAATACATTCCTTGCATATTTGGCAATTATCTCCCACAACAGCTTTTGTATAACGAAGCAATCTTGGAGGACACGGTATACGTGATTTTAGAACTGCGTCTGCACAAGAGCAAAGGTCAGCTACCAGACACCGTGAGGAAAAGCATGAACCTTCACCTGAGGGCTCCTGACAACTGCCCAGAGGTGCCAATATGCATGTACAAAAGACATTTATACATATATATATAAAAAAAAAAAAAAAGGGTGGGGGAGAAATGGAGAATGAGAAGTACTTTGCAGAAATGTAATGATTATGCATGTTAATATGGCATAAATATCTAATAGGAGTGTCTTTTCGGTACACACATTTGAGTAGAACTATTCCCTGTGCGTTCAGTACTGCAGTAAAGAATGCCTGCTTTCTAGAACTCCAACATTAAGTTTTAGGAAGTTAATTATTTTGCTGCTTTCTAGTAATAGATTTTGGGTACCCAGGTAGAACGCTGCTCTTGAACTTCAATGGTCCGAGGGATTGCAGGACCTCCAGCCAGCACTGAGGGATTCTCGGGGAGAACCTCTGATCACTGGACCAAAAAGTTCTGAGCGTGAACCATTAATAAGGCAAAGGCATTCTTCCAGTATTGTTTCTTGATGCCTGCTTGTTAGTCATAGTAAAAGCTTCACAGCATTGAGATATATCCCTGACGAGAAGGGAAAGCATCCTTTCTAATCCTGAATTGAAAAGAGAGTGCTCTTCCTGAAACTGAAGCTTGGGAATTTGTCTGTCAAATGTTGAATATTATTGTAAGTCCTGTCTTTGCAATATTTGGATTTATGCTGAAAAGTTGGTGTGCCTGTGTGTGTGTGTGTGGTCGCGACCATGAACGTGTGATTTTATGTTACCGTGTTTGTATTTCTGTGTTCTGATGGATTTATTTGGTTTCTGGGATCTAACGGATTTGTCTGGACTAAGTAACTGTTTTGTGTCTCTGGTTTGGTAAGGTCTGCAGGTATTGACTATTTCTGGTTTTTGACTTTGGACTGTTGTATTTGGACTCTGATTTATCAAAACTTCGGAAGCATTTGATGCAGCAGGGAATAGATGTGGTGATGTTTGCAGCTTTATGCTTTTATGTACATTAATTTTAGCCTATATAGTTAATGAGTCATAGTTCTAGGTACATTGATCTTAACCTAGGTAATTAATATCGATAGCCAATACTAAATGTTATGGATGTTTGTATATGTGATAAGTATACCTATAACCCAAGTGCAAATTTACTGAGCTCATATTATCGATACACTGCTATTTCGATGCCTGACGTGGTGAGATGCATTCCCTCCCATTGACAATAATGATATGTTGTGGTCAAGCGGTACTTTAGTCCCACCATCCACACAGGAAGAAAATTGAATACAAGTAAATCAATCTACACCCATATGCTAGGTAACAGATTTACCACCAGTATGTATCATTCTCAAGTTAATTTAATCTTTCTTTATATCCAGCAGGTTGTGGTATGCACTTCACATCTCTATGTCTTCAACTAGCATTTGTGTTCTTATACTGTTAGTATTGTAGTTTGTGTGGGCCTCTGAAAAAGTGGTAGCAAGCTGAAGACCAAAATTAATGTGAGCTCTCATCATCATCAACAACCTCATCAACTATACCTGGCTTGCTCAAAAAATAAAAAGGGGGAATTGTGGAGTCCTGGCTGGACGAGAGGGGACATAGTTTGGTGCTGTTGAGCAACCCAGGCTTGGTAATGGAGATAGACCTTGAAAGTAGCGAACACGGAACACTGCTACAGAAGTAGATTGGTGAACACGGAACGCTGGGCAGAGAAGCAAGCCAGTGTTACCACAAAAGTCTTGCAATCCCTGCTAGAAGATCAGAGTAGTCTACGACATGCAGTATTGCAAAATAGAGCCGCAATTGATTTTTTACTGCTGGCCCAGGGACATGGTTGTGAGGATTTCGAAGGCATGTGCTGTATGAACTTGTCCGATCATAGTAAGTCCATACACAAGCAATTATAATGGCTTGAACAGCACGCCAATCAAATAAAACAAAGCCAGGGATTTTTTGATGGATTTCTCACCTCGCTCTTTGGTAATCTGCCCACTTGGCTTAACGGTTTAATTATAGAAATTTTGCGCATATGTATCGTGTTACTTGCTGTTGGAGTTATAATATGTATTTGCTTTAGTTGTCTTAAAAAGGCTCTCTCCAAGATGACGAAGCAAACCTGGCTTGCTCAAAAAACAAGAAGGGGGAATTGTGGAGTCCTGTCTGGACGAGAGGGGACATAGTTTGGTGCGTTGAGCAACCCAGGTTCTGATCTGGAGGTGAGCCTTGGGAGCGGCTGACACGGAACCCTGCTGGGAAGGCAGAGCGATGAGCTCGGGACACTGGAGCAGGGGGAACGTCACCGTTTCCTGCCACACTGTCACTTCCTTCCTGCCACGTTGCTGTTTCCTGCCACAGTACTGTTTTCACTTCGAGATGCAGCTCTGCACCAATCACAACGAGTTGCAGTAGTTTTGCCTATATATGGGTTGGGGTTTTAACCATTCAGATGCTGTAATAGTTTTGCTATATAAACCTTGTTTTGCTGACTAATAAAGCTGTACGATCATACTCATATTGGGGTCACATCGTTACAACGGTCCGTTACCCACGCCTACAGTTTAGGGTTAAACAAGTAGTTAAAAACATCATGCAGAGATCTGCCCTGAGGCTGGATAGCTATGAGTGGCAGGGTGTGTGGGATAGCATGGGCAAATGCCTAGGACAATGGGCACCCCCAGTGTTTTGGAACTTCACCCGTGAACAAGTGCAGAATCCTGATAAACTAGTACAATATTTGGAAGAAGTGTGCTGCCACCCTGGGAATTCCAGGGAGATACAAATAATCTCAATGTGCTGCGGTCTGGCCGCCACATTCAACACAATGCAGTGCTCTAAGGGGGATGGGGGGGAAAACAAAGCAACAAGCACCGTGGCTGGCCCAGCCCCCCCAACTGGCTCTGCAGCCTCTCCAGTTCCCCCAGCCGGCGCTGTTGCTGCCGCTGCCACAACTGCTGCAGCTGCCCTGGCAGGCACGTCAGCTGAGCCAGAAATCCAACCCTTACCAGTATCAGTCACCCCTATATAGAAAAAGAAATACACAAAGAAATCACTTCATCCCGTGAGAGATGACAACGAACCAGTGTCATCACAGGAGCAGGAGAAGGAGGCAGAGCCAGAGATCATCACCCGGTCCCTGTTCCTGAGTGAGCTGCGAGATATACGGAATGATTTCAGCCACCACCCAGGCGAGCACACCTGGCTGCTCCCATGCTGGGATAACGGGGCCAGTAGCTTGGAATTAGAAGGCAGGGAAGCCAAGCAGCTGGGATCCCTGGCCAGGGAAGGGGGCATTGACAAGGCCATTGGAAAAAAGGCACAAGCCCTCAGCCTCTGGAGGTGAGTTCTGTCAGGCGTGAGGGAAAGGTATCCCTTCAGTGAGGATGTTGTGTGTCATCCAAGCAAGTGGACCAATATGGAGAGGAGTATCCAGTACCTGAGGGAATTAGCCATGCGGGAGTTGGTTTGTTATGACCCAGACAATGCGCAGTTACCCACAGACCCAGATAAAGTCCAGACCACACGACCCATGTGGAGGAAGTTTGTACGGAGCACGCCATCCTCATATGCCAACTCCCTGGCAGTAGTAGACTGGAAAGGTGAAGAGGCACCAACAGTGGATGAAGTGGCTGTCCGACTCTGGAAATACGAAGAAAGCCTCTCTTCCTCCCTCATCTCAGCCGTGGAGAAAGTGTCCCGGGAGGTCCAGAAACTCAAAGAGAGTATATCCTACTCCCCACCTGTACCGGCCACCATCTCAGCTATTAGGAGTAAGTCTTGCTCTGCTCAAGAGAGAGGATATGGACACCACACACCACGGGGCACCCTGTGGTTTTACCTGCATGACCATGGAGGGGACATGAGGAAGTGGGATGAAAAACCCACCTCAACCCTAGAGGCACGAGTGCGTGAGTTGCGAGGTAAAACAACCACAAAAGGGGACTCTTCTAGGAAAAATGCCGCTCCAGTTTCCAGCAGCCAGCTCTCCAGACCAGGTAGAGAGTTTGATCTTGATTCTGATCCTCTGGAGGTGACCTCTAAGTCATTTTTACAGCAGGTGAGCAGCAAATTCTCTGACCAGGATTAGAGAGGCCATGCCTCCAGCCAGGTGGAGGAAAGGGACAACCGGGTTTATTGGACGGTGTGGATTCGGGTTTTGGAGCCGGGGATACAAAGGATCTGAGGCCCATTATACTCCCACTGAAAAAGAGATTCTGGCAGCATATGAAGGACTTCAAGCTGCTTCAGAAGTGGTCGGCAGTGAAGCACAGGTCCTCTTAGCACCCCAACTGCCAGTCCTGGGCTGGATGTTCAAAGAGTGGGTCCACTCTATGCATCATGCCACTGATGCTACACGGAGTAAGTGGGTCGCGCTGATCACCCAGCGAGCCTGAATGGGAAAACCCAGTCACCCAGGAATTCTGGAGGTAATCATGGACTGGTGTGGAATTATTAGTAAAATTAAGATTTTACATCTGAAAATTAAGGTTTATATGAAAAACGTAGCAGTGTTCACCCATTGAGGAAAAGCATGAAATCAAAAGGAGCTCTGAGGATGGGACACAGCTGCAGCAGGCATGCGAGGAATCCACTCACACAGCAACTCCCTGCAATGTACCATAGAGGATGGAGCGGAGTGGAGACTCCGTGGCCCTGCTCCGTGATGATAAAGCGGGAAGAAATGGTTCTCTAGAAGCGATAAGCAGCTCATCTGGCCCCCTGAGCCAACAGGTTTTCGAAACCTTGCCAAAGTGCTATCCTCTCGTGAACTTTGCTCATTTTAATATCATTTTAATATCATTTTAATACCAAAACACACCTCCACCCCGAAGGCTACCCGCCTCCGAGGTGCAACCACCCCTCTTTGAGTCTGCGCTCTTGATTTTTTGTAAACTCTACCTTTAAACGTGAAGCGAGAGAATTTTACACCAATCATGATAAAAGGTATGTATGACTACAGTCACTCAAACTCCACCTTAAAGATAGAAAGGATATAAAAATAGCCAGGGAAATGGGGGATTTTCGGAGAAGAAGATAACATCATAGATTTTCGGAGAAGATAACACCGTAGATTTTCAGAGAAGAAGATAACACTGTAGATTTTTGGAGAAGATCTTCGGAGGAAAAGAACATAACACCGTGAGCAAGTCAAGGGAAACTCCACCTCAGAATGCCTCCGACAACCAGGATTGGCCAACGGGCTGAGCCTTGCTTCTCCCCACCTTGGGACGCCTTGGGTGAGACTTAAACTAAGCGCTTTTCTCGGGAATAGTTACTCCCTAATGTTTATAGCCAGGCTGTATTATTTATAACCTTTTCACGCGTTTCATATTTGCACGTGCTTTCTTGCAGACAGTCACTATCACCGGCAATTCAGAAAACCTATATATCTGTTGCACAAATAACACTGCACTGTTCAAGTAGCCAGTTGTCACAGTTTCTCACTGAACGCGGCCGAATGCGGCTGTGCTAGTTCATGAGCACGACTGGACTGAAGGTGCAGACTGCTATTAGTGTATCCAGAATCATGGTAGTTTAATATACGTATTAAACGTGACTGGACTGGTAGTGGCAAATTGGACATCACTCAGAATTTAAACCTAGCCGCACCTAGCCTCTCACTTCGGTGAAGAGCGGTAGAAAGCAGGGGGTTTATTTTCTGCCAAATTAACGCGACAACTGGCCAGAAGGCAAAGATTTTTGGAATGTCGCCAGAGGAGGAGGTGACGTGTGCTGAAGAGGCCCCACTGTATAACCAGCTGCCAGAAAATGAGAAGCAGTATGCCCTGTTCACGGATGGGTCCTGTCGTATTGTGGGGAAGCATCGGAGGTGGAAGGCTGCTGTATGGAGCCCTACACGACAAGTCGTGGAAACTGCAGAGGGAGAAGGTGAGTCCAGCCAGTCTGCAGAGGTGAAAGCCATCCAGCTGGCTTTAAACATTGCTGAATGAGAAAAGTGGCCAGTGCTCTATGTTTACACTGACTCTTGGATGGTGGCCAATGCCTTGTGGGGGTGGCTGCAGCAATGGAAGAAGAACAACTGGTAGCGCAGAGGCAAACCCATCTGGGCTGCCCCATTGTGGCAAGATATTGCTGCCCGGCTAGAGCAGTTAGTTGTAAAAGTGCACCATGTGGACGCCCACGTCCCTAAGAGTCGGGCCACTGAGGAACATCAAAACAACCAGCAGGTGGATCAGGCTGCCAAGATTGAAGTGGCTCAGGTGGGTCTGGACTGGCAACAGAAGGGTGAACTGTTTATAGCTCGGTGGGCCCATGACACCTCAGGCCATCAAGGAAGAGACGCGACATACAGATGGGCTCGTGACCGAGGGGTGGTCTTGACCATGGACACCATTGCACAGGTTATCCATAAATGAGAAACATGCGCTGCAATCAAGCAAGCCAAGCGGATAAAGCCTCAGTGGTAAGGAGGACGATGGCTAAAATATAAATATGGAGAGCCTTAGGCAGATTGACTACATCACACTGCCACAAATCTGCCAAGGCAAGCGCTACGTGCTCACCAATGGCGGAGACAACCACCGGATGGCTGGAAACCTACCCTGTGCCCCATGCCACCGCCCGGAATACCATCCTGGGCCTTGAAAGGCAAGTCCTGTGGAGACATGACACCCCAGGAAGAATTGAGTCAGGCAATAGGACTCATATTCATAACAACCTCATAGACACCTGGGCCAAAGAACACGGTATTGAGTGGGTGTATCACATCCCCTACCATGCACCAGCCTCTGGAAAAATTTGAGCGGTACAATGGACTGCTAAAAACCACCTTGAGAGTAATGGGGGGTGGGACTTTCAAAAATTGGGATACTCATTTAGCAAAGGATCCACCAACCGGGCTGGTTCTGCCCAATCAAAAATTCCACACCCTGTAGAAGGGAATGAAGTCGCCGTAGTGCACATGAGGAAATGTGTGTTAGGGAAGACAGTTTGGGTTAGTCGTGCCTCAGGCAAAGGTAAACCCGTCCGCGGGATTGCTTTTGCTCAAGGACCTGGGTGTACCTGGTGGGTGATGCAGAAGGATGGGGGATTCCAATGTGTACCTCATGGGGATTTGATTTTGGGTGAGAATAGTCAATAAACAAAATATATAAAGTTAATTGCTAAATAACTGTCACTGTCTGTTATCACTACTATTGTTGTTATATGGTATATCAATAGTATCATAGTAAGAATCACCCAGACTAATGAAGGATGGACTTTGATGAAACCTAGCAGAGCACAGCAGTGATGGGACTGAACCTGGCTTCAACTGCCAGCAACTTCATGAAGATCGACATCTCCAACCTGCAGACTGCGGGCACGGGCCGCATCAGATACATCACCACACATCACCTCTCCTGCCCTGAAAGCCTGTTACGACAGATGGAGCCCAAATCCATGGATGAAATGAACTCAAAGGACACTTTGGAGGGATGATCCATAAACAAAGGGAATGATATTGCATGTATTAGACAGGAAAAGTGATGGTGATTATGTGGAAAATGGGGGACCCTGGGCATGACATAGATGGTATAGAATAAGGGGTGGATAATGTTCTGGCTTCAGCCAGGATAGGGTAAATTTTCACAGGAAGCCAGGAGGGGACACAGCCAGGCAGGCTGACCCAAAAGGGCCAAACAAAACAGGGTATTCGATACCATGTGCTGTCATGCTGGGTTCCGGTGGGGGAGCTGGCTGCGGGAAAGTTAGTCACGGCTTGGGAGTGCGTGGGGCATCAGGGGGTGAGAGTTGCTCTGTGTATTTCGCTGTTTGTTTTGTGTATTCTCCTTATCTGTATTGCTGTTGTTACTGTTCACTTTGTTTGCTGTTCTGTTAAACTGTCCTTATCCTGACCCATGAGTTTTTGCCTTTTTCTTTCCATTCTCTTCCCCACCCCAGCGATAGAGGGGCAATAGAGTGATTGCATGGTCCTTTGTTTCTGGCCAGGGCCAAACCAAGATAACTACTCATGGACCTATCCTGAGGGATATGGGAAAGGCGAGGAGTATAGTCAGGACCGTAAACTGTAGGAAAGCCAACTTCCAGCTCTTCAAGGAGTTAGTCAGTAGGACCCCCTGGGAAATGGTCCTCAGGGACAGGGGAGCAGAACAGAGCTGGCAAGACAGACAAGAGCTCTCAGTCCTCAGGTGTAAGAAGTCAGGCAAGGAAGGCAAGAGATCAGCATGACTGAGTTGATACCTGCTGGTCAAACTGAAGGGCAAGAGGGAACTGCACAGGCAGTGGAAGCAGGGACAGGTATCTTGGGAAGAGTATAGAGATGCTGCCCGTTTGTGCAGGGATGAGGTCAGGAGGGCTAAGGCGTGGCTGGAGCTGAACTTGGCAAGGAATGCTAGGAATAACAAGAAGGGCTTCTACAGGTATGTCAGCCGGAAAAGCAAGGTCAAAGAAAGGGTACCCCCCCCCAGCAAGGAACAAGAATGGTGACCTAGTATCAACGGATGAGGAGAAGGCTGAGGTACTCAATGACTTTTTGGCTGTCTTCACTGGCAGCCTCTCTCCTCACCCCTCCAGAGTCGATGGACCGCAAGATGAGGACCAGAGGGACAAAGTCCCTCCCACTGTAAGGAAAGATCAGGTTTGCGACCACCTGAGGAACCTGGACATACATAAGTCTATGGGACCTGATGAGATGCATCCCAGAGTCCTGAGGGAATTGGCTGATGTCATTGCCAAGCCACTCCCCATGATATCTGAAAGGTCATGGCAGTCAGGCAAAGTCCCTGGTGACTGGAAGAAGGGAAACATTGTGCCCATTTTTAAAAAGGGTAGGAAGGAGGACCCTGGGAACTACCAACCTGTCAGCCTCACCCCTGTGCCTGGGAAGATCATGGAACAGGTCTTTCTAGAAGCTATACTAGGGCACATGGAGGACAGGGAGGTGATTTGAAACGGCCAACATGGCTTCACCAAGGGCAAGTCCTGCCTGACCAACCTACTGGCCTTCTATGTTGGAGTGACTAGATAAGTGGACAAGGGAAGAGCTATGGATGTGATCCATCTGGACTTCTGTATAGCCTTTGACATGGTCCCCCCCAACATCCTTCTCTCTAAATTGGAGAAATATGGATTTGATGGGTGGACTGTTTGGTGGCTAAGGAATTGTTTGGAAGGTCACAGCCAGAGGGTAGTGGTTACTGGCTCAATGTCCAAATGGAGATCAGTGACAAGTGGTGTCCCTCAGCGCTCCGTACTGGGTCCTCATGAGGTTCAACGAGGCCAAGTGTAAGGTCCTGCATCTGGATCAAGGCAACCCTTGATATTAATACAGGCTGGGGGATGAAGGGATTGAGAGCAGCCCTGCTGAGAAGGACTTGGGGGTACTGGTGGATGAAAAGCTGGACATGAGCCAACAATGTGCGCTTGCAGCCCAGAAGGCCAACTGTATCCCGGACTGCATCAAAAGAACAATGGCCAGCAGGTCGAGGGAGGGGATTCTGCCCCTCTACTCTGCTCTGGGGAGATCCCCCCTGGAGTCCTGTGTCCAGCTCTGGAGGCCTCAGCACAAGAAGGACATGGACCTGTTGGAGCGGGTCCAGAGGAGAGCGACAAAAATGATCACAGGGATGAAGGAAAGCCTGAGGGATTTGGGGCTGTTCAGCCTGGAGAAGAAAAGGCTGCGGGGAGACTTTATAGCAGCCTTTCAGTACCTGAAGGGGAGCTTACAGGAAAGATGGGGACAACCTTTTTAGCAGGGCCTGTTGTGACAGGACAAGGAACAATGGCTTTAAACTAAAGGAGGGTAGATTTAAACTAGATATAAGGAAGAAACTTTTTACAATGAGGGTGGTGAAACACTGGAACAGGTTGCCCAGAGAGGTAGTGGAGGCCCCATCCCTGGAAATATTCAAGGCCAGGTTGGATGGGGCTCTGAGCAACTTGATCTAGTTGAAGATACCCCTATACCTCACTATAGGGGAGTTGGGCTAGATGAGTTCTAAAGGTCCTTCCAACCCTTACCATTCTATGATTCTATGATTCTATGAGGTACAGGAAATCTTGTTTGTATTTGGTGAAATTAACAGATTCTCAGTTTCAGGATTTTAGTATTTTTTATTCCTCTTTTGTTTAGAAGAGATAAGCATTCATTCCTGCTGTTTGCAGCCACGAGTTACTCATTACTGAGCTGAACTAAACATAACATAGGAGAATAAGGAATATATTATTATTGCAGCTGTAGAACGTGCAACTGTCATTAAAAATTCTGGTTTCAGTTGCTTAGCTAGTAACTTTCTCTAGCCTATGGTTTCCTGCTGATAAAATTAGCTGTAAAATACATGTTTCTTGAGGAAAGAAGATATTTAATACAAGTCATTGAAGTATTTTTTTATTAGCTTTAAGGTAGTAGTACAGGATTGTGATGTGAGCAAAAGTGGGGGTAGCCATTCAAATGAAAAGGTTAGGCCATTTTAACTTTATCTTCTGTCGTGGTTTAGCCCATGGTTTAACTGCTGGCCAAGGCCAAGTCAATCAGCGACAGTGGTAGTGCCTCTGTGATAATATATAAGAAAGAAAAAAAAAAAACCTGCGTAACAGCATTTTGCATCAGGAGAGAGGAGTGAGATGATGCGAGAGAAACAGCTCTGCAGACACCAAGGTCAATGAAGGAGGGAGAGGAGGTGCTCCAGGTGCCGGAGCAGAGGTTCCCCTACAGCCTGTGGTAAAGACAATGGTGAGGAGGCTGCAGACCATGGAGGTCCACGGTGGAGCAGATATCCACCCTGCAGCCTGCGGAGAACCCCACGCTGGAGCAGGTGGATGCACCTGAAGGAAGCTGTGACCCCGTGGGGAGCCCACGCTGGAGCAGGCTCCTGGCAGGGCCTGTAGACCCATGGAGACAGGAGCCCACGCTGGAGCAGGATTGCTGGCAGGACTTGTGACCCCACGGGGGACCCACACTGGAGCAGTTGATTCCTGGAGGACTGCACCCTGCGAAAAGGACCCAAGCTGGAAATGTTTGTGAAGAACTGCAGCTTGTGGGAAGGACTCACTTTGGAGACGTTTGTGGAGGACTGACTCCCGTGTGTGGGACCCCACACTGGAGCAGGGGAAGAGTGTGAGGAGGAAGGAGTGGCAGAGACAACATGTGATGAACTGACTGCAACCCCCACTCCCCGTCCCCCTGCGCTGCTCGGAGGGAGGAGGTAGAGAATACAGGAGTAAAGTTAAGCCTGAGAAGAAGGGCGGGGTGGGGGGAAGGTGGTTTTTAAGATTTGGTTTTATTTCTCATTATCTCACTTTAATTTGATTGTTAAAAAGTAAATTAATTTCCCCAAGTCAAGTCTGCTTTTCTCATGATGGTAATTGTTGAGTGATGTCTCCCTGTACTTATCTCAACCCAGGAGCCTTTTGTTATATTTTCTCTCCCCCATCCAGTTGAGGAGGGGGACTGATAACGCGGCTTGGTGGGCACCTGGCGGCCAGCCAGGGTCAACCCACCACATACAGTGATATTGTTAGCTTGGTAATATTTGCAAAAACTTATGATGCTATACACAGAAGTGTGATAAGGAAAATAATAGCTTTTACTGTTACAATGTTGATCACCGAGGGGGCTTCCTTCAGAGCACATATGTATCCCTATCAGCTTGGCAGAATTGCTGCTTCTTTTCCTGAAACTTATTAGCATATTCATTTTGAACATGTCTGTGTAACAAGATATTTTAAGACTGTGTTAATAGTTGAATAATCTTTTCACTGCTGCCTATTAAACAAAATTAATAACTGATACTTAAAATAACAAATACTGGGTAGAAGGGGGACATGCCTTTCAAAACAGCCCATGCATATTAGCTGCTATGTTGAAAAGAATTTTGTTAAAGCAGCATTTGGTTTTGTAAATTCCTTGCAATAAATGTTACATGTGTCAATGTTGTACTTTGATTTTGTTTGACAAATTTGTAATAGTCCCAAAGACTAAACATCAGTCCAAACTCATTCCTTCCACAACAGCCTGTTGATCAATAACAACTTTTAACAGATTTACTTATAATTGAGCTCATACTCTGTGTGTGACATAGTTTACTGAACTTTTCAGTGTTCTTTAGTCCGACTTTTATTGATTTGTACTGTACATTTAGTGTGATACATAATAATAATTAGAATTATGCTGAAAACAGGAAAATAGATTCCAGGAAGCAATTATGTTGCCTGGATTTAAATAGAAAATAGTTGTTTTAGTCTGTGCTAGGACTGAAAATAGGACTGTATGACTTTGAGGAAGTTTTTAATCTAATAAACTCTCTCTCATAGGTATTCGGTACATTTCCATTATTGCCAGGCGATGTATAATGCGTGCTGCTTAAAATCCTCTTCTTATAAGTCATTGCATTAGCCATGTATCTTATGTTGTGTACTTTTTCTTCTAAGTGATTGCTTGTTTTCAATACGGTAATTGAGACCTTGCTGAATTCTAACAGCACCTCATTTTCCCCTCATCTGTCTACAGTCAGAGAAAAGATGGAAGAAATCCCTGACCTTTCTGCAAAATTAGGAGATATTTATACCAAACTACAAGCATCAGGACGGATAATCACATGCATGCTCGAAGACATGCTTTTCCAGATTCCTAGTTCAAAGATGACACCTGCAAAGCTTTTAAATTAAAAGCAACTGGGCTATAGGGCTGCTAAACTGCTTCAGTCAAATCTGTTTATGGAATAGTTAGCTGCTTGGTCTAATGGTATTCTTGGACAGGAAACATGACTGAAATGGCAGGGTCTCTTTGTTCCTGGAATCCCAAGGGGCGATGGGTGCATGCTGCAACCTGCCCCTTTATCCACTCTGACACGTACTCCAAAATAGAAATGTCCTTTTAGATCACATTCAAGGTATTTTCTTCAAGGCTTTGTGTCACGTTAAAAGGGAGTAAGGGAGTCTGATAAGCGGCAAAAGGAAAGTCCTCCCGTTGAGTCATGAGGTTCAGAGCAGACCCCCTTGCGTTCTAAAATCTCTCTCAGAGAGCAGTCTAGGTGCGGCTGGATCTACTCCTAGTCCCAGACTTGGTCAATGGTTTATGTCTGAAGGGTTAAGTGTGTATCACAGAATCACACAGAATGTTAGGGGTTGGAAGGGACCTCCAGGGATCATCCAGTCCAACCCCCCTGCCGAAGCACGGTCACCTAGAGCAGGCTGCACAGGACTGCATCCAGGTGGGTCTTGAATATCTCCAGAGAAGGAGACTCCACAACCTCCCTGGGCAACCTGTTCCAGGGCTCCGTCACCCTCAGAGTGAAGAAGTTCTTCCTCATGTTGAGCTGGAACTTCCTCTGCTTCAGTTTGTGCCCGTTGTCCTGTCGCTGGGCACCACTGAAAGAGTCTGTCCCCGCTTATCAGATTCAACTTGCCTGTCAGAGCCTCTCCAAGGACTTTCACTGAAACAGTTTCTCGAAGTTGAAACAACAGGTAATTTATTCAAGCGACAGGTATCACAGATTCGGAATTGCCGTTGATAAATTCACTGTCTACAAAAGTTGAGCTCAAAGTAATGGTTTAGCGCTTTGGTTAACAATGTGTTCCCGGGGATACGTCTGACAAAGTCAGAGGCGCGACTCTTACCAAAAAGGCGTCCCTTCTTGGAGGAGGAAGAGAGGTTCAGGCCCGTCGACCCGTCCGTCAGGTGAAGTTCTCGCTTGGCTCCTCCTCCCAAAGAGAGTTTTCAAGTGCCCATTTTTATATGTTTGGAAATCTTTTTGCAAGGTGGGACTAAGTCAATTATTGTGTATGGATTGGCTCTTGGCATGGAATATCATGTCGTCAGAAGCGGGACTCAGCAGTGTGACACGCCTTCGGAGCGGCCATCTTGGTATGTGTATTCGGGGGCCGTCTGTGCTTTATCCAAAGCAATCTCTGAAGCAATCTCTGGCTGCGCAGCCTCCTCGGGGCCCCACAGATCACTGGGTTTACAGTGATGGGCTATCCCCCCTTACTTCTGTCTGATAAGATAAGCACCAGTTATTTACTTCCTTTGTTATTTGTTCAGCTCTTGACACCTCAGTGGAGAGACGCCTCAGTCCGAGTTTGTCTTTCGTCTTGCATTTGACAAGTCCAGCAAGGCCATCGATTACAACCACCTACCCCATTTCTACCCCAGACTCAAATGATGAAGAAACTGAGCATGCATACTAATTTACATGCTGGATGATAGAAAGACTTTAACTGATCATTTAATAGAATAACAATGCAAGGAAGGAAGATGAATATGGTAATGTTAAGTGTGTAAATGACTGTCAATTTGTGAAGGGGGTATTCTATCTTGGGACAGACACCCATATTTGCGCAAATATGCAATAAAATACCTCTGCTCTGTGTGTGTATTGGCATACTGTAGACCGGGTAAACGAACCCCAATTTTTGGGACAACAATGTATCACAGCAGAGCAGGGAAAATTCCAGGAGTTCAATTGTATCAGTAATGGGTTAAGAGAGAGGTCCTGATAGTTTCCAATTTGTTGCATTTCTTCTAGTTCAATTTCATACTGCTTAGGTTCAGTGCACAAATCCCCTTTTCAGCACATCCTTGGTAGTGGGTAGTAGGGAGAGTCTGAATGATGTAAACCAGTTATATTTAAAGTGAGCATCTAATCTGTGTGAGAATAGTTTTCAGGAATTGCATTCATTCCCCAGACCCCAAATGTAGTGTCTCTTTGTATTTCCCACTGATGCACTGTATACTTATTAACATCTCAAACAAAATAGAGATTAATACACCTAAATATTGCCAAGTTTGGTTTTAGTCCAGTAGCTTCAAAGTCATTCATTCTTTATCATAAAATCAAAAAAAACCCCTGCCAAATACCCAAACCTGTCAGACCTGCAAGTCTAGCATTTTAAAGAGCCTTTAACCTGCTATCTGTCCAGTTCAAACCTTCAAGGGTCTGGCAAAACACAGCAAAGCCTTTGCAGTTGTGTTGGCTAAGGCAGGAAGTGGAGAGGCCTCAGAGGGGATATCACAGTTTCCTGTGTGAGAACAAGGCAGAGCCTTGAGGCAGGAGCTGAGGGGCAGTGCCTTTGCAGATTATTGCAAGTGTGGGCTGGTGTAAGAGGAACACTGAGGGCCAGCAGCGCAGCTTCCAGTGATAACTGGGAGTGGCAGTCCATATATCTGCATGGCTCCAGAATTGCCATTTTGTTTGGAAGTGAATGATTCTCATATCTTCTTTCCATCATCCTGCAATGCAAAACAACAGGCTTTATTCAAAGGGCTCATGAAAAAAGCATGGGTGTACCTTTCTTTAGAACACCTACTTTAAACATTTCTGCAAGTGCTCGGCTCAGTAAAACATTTTATTTAAAAGAACAATCAGGAAAATATGTTACTGTCTAATGAATGAGCAAGGGTTAAAGAATCTGCCAGTGCCATGTCATCCTCCTCCAGGAAACTCCTCCCTGGTTGTCTGTGTATTTGTACTTTTAAGGCAATTAATCAGCTTGTTAGTGAGCCATCAGGCTAAAGAATACAGAAAGCCAAAAATAGTATTGTCACTGAAAATCCGGGAATAAAACCTCGTAACACCAATGTAGTGTTAAAAGGCAGGCATTCTTTATTGCAGCGCTGGATGCACGGGGGATAATTCCACCGAACGTGCATACCTCATACCTTTTCCGTGCAGTTTATATAGATCAAAAATACACATATTCATTAGGTTTCCCAATCCACCTATACATATGCATAACCTATTCCTCTTATATTAAAATCAACTCCAAGAAGTAATTTCCATATTAAAATCAGTTCCAAGAAGTCATTTCCATAGACTCCTCCCAGCTGTGCTTGCGCAGTGCCTCCTAGTGGTGGTCGTCAGGGGTCTCAAGATGAAGGCTCATTCTCTTCATCACAGTTTCTGCGCAAACTCAGTTCTCTTCTGGCTCCCATCCACACAGTAAGGTCGTCTTGACCAGTTCTAGGCTACTTGCAGCCCCTACCAAAAACTAACCCCTTTGTATGGAGATGCAAGACTCTCTGCTTCAGTTAATTTACACAATAGATAGGTACTATAAATGCACCTGCAACTATTAGGTAATGCTATTTCTATTAAAAATCCCCTTCACTACTATTGTTTAACATTAATGGTTACCTAGAGACTAGACCCTCTGTTCCCAGACCTAATGTCCAGATGGGTAGGGCTGTACAAGGGACATAGCAGCATTGTTCATGTTTATGGTTAACTGATTCTGTCTCCCTGGTTACAGTATGATTCATCTTAAGTGAATTAATATTTTTATGCTGCATGAAATCTAGATAAGTAAAGTTCAAGAAAGAAATATTGCGCAGTTTCTTACTAAAACTCTACTCTTAGTTACAGCTTAGAATATCCCTGAAAAAGTATTACTTGCTTTAGTGCTATTGTACAGTCTGTGTAAGCATAGTCAAGCCTCAGATCACAGTAATTAACTGTTGGGGAAAAAAATCATGGGAGTTACTCAGTATGCCATTAGTAAAAGAGCATTTAAAGTGATTTGCATCTGTTGAGAGGGATGCTAATGCAGGCAGTGTGGAGCAAATCATTCAATCATTTAGAGTTAAGACACAAAACCAAGGTGTTTAGATTATATTTGTTGTAGTTGACTGTTCAGCTGATCTTTGTATATACCAGATAAGTGAACTTGGAAAAAAAAAAGAGAATTTTAAAGCTTAATGAAAACGAAATTTTATTGTTTCAGTTTTATTGCTCAAAAAAATTATTCTAGAGGTTAGCATTTCAAGAAATGGTACCAGCTACCACAGTTAAAACACTTTGCTAGGATAAAATAGTTACCTGGCCTGTATAGCCGAGCTAATAGATTCAAACAGCTATGTATTGGTTGTTATAGGGAAGTATTTTGTGGCTGATTATTTTGTGACTGACTGGCTCTCTCCTTCTCACTTCCCACCAAACCTCTTTTGACGACAGGAGCTGTACTCTAAGCTGCATTCACTTGGCACGGTTGAATCTGAAATCCTGTTAACCCTGATCACCCAACTTGTCAAGGAAAAGCTACCAGCATGTGAAGTGGAAGACACTGCAAAAACATGAGCAGAAGCTAAAGGAGTGGGAGCAAGAACAAGCATTTCTCACTGAGAGAGAAAGAGAGATGAGAGAAAAGTCTAAGCAGGAACTGGAAGCTAGCTAAAGCATCTGTTTAATACTGGAATTCAAAGACTACCATAATGGTATGC
This sequence comes from Opisthocomus hoazin, assembly GCF_030867145.1. Classification (NCBI taxonomy): domain Eukaryota; kingdom Metazoa; phylum Chordata; class Aves; order Opisthocomiformes; family Opisthocomidae; genus Opisthocomus; species Opisthocomus hoazin. Next base: position 48,759,711 of record NC_134453.1, on the reverse strand, counting down.
ATTTCTCTGTCAGTGAACTGAAGTGCTCACCATTATTAATATTTCACTTTAATTCTGCTGCAAGTGTGACTATTTACCATATTAAAATTAAACTATTTTACCTGTTTTCTAAAGGACATGTGGTTTAGAAATCATCATCCTGTACATGATATATTTTCCTCCTACCATCAGCCAGGCAGGGGGTGGAATGGAGACAACACAAAGAAACAAAGGCATAAGAAGCAGCTTGTCTGCAATGAAAGGCGTAGAAGGTGGAAGAAACAAAAGAAGAGGCAAGAATTTCAAACACAAGTTGTTTCAGTAGGAGCTTCTCACAGGAAAGAATGCCTTGGCTACTCTGAACTTCAGACACTGAGAGGATTAACATATATCGATTGCTTTTCTTTTTTCCCTCAACCCATTTGGAAAATTCAGGGTACTATACATGGAACTGGAAGGCTAGCTTTAGACTGTTTTAAAAACTACTTTTAAAGAGTTTTAGCCTAGCACATTAGCACTTGCACAGGCACTCAGATGTGCCTTCCCTGTAAGGAAGTTAGAAATTTTTGACTTCACTAGCACTAGTCTGCTCCACTTTTAAGGTCAATAGAGAAACATGCACAATCACCTTGGCAAACACCAAGGAGCCTCATACTGTAGTGCAGTTTCCTTTTATATTCTGGGCACAGTTTTGTGGGGTTTTTGACCTAATTCCCTTCTTGCCTCAGCTGCATACATGGTTCCATGCCCCATTCTTCAGGTTGGTAAAACAATGTAGCTATTCACAGAGAATACAAGGAAACGGCAAGGGAGGAAGGGATCATAGTGTATTGGTTGCGCAGTGCATCAGCATCCATCCCTGCTTACATTCCCTGTCACCACAGAATTCGATCAGATGCAGTCAGTGACTTTCTACAGCTTCTGGCAGGGCAAGTTCTTTAAAAATATGGAGACCCTAGCAACAGCTTTGCTGTATTGCAGCTTGTTATGGTAACAACAGTGTTGTCTCGTGCTTTACCACAAGGTCTGATAAGCTTTTTCAGTTTTGTCATGCACCTGTCTAGTCTTACAGCTATAAAACACATCACAAACTCGCTGTAAATCCAGTGAGAACACACTGTAAATCTGTGAAGTAAACTTGTTTTAAGCGTAGGGAAGCATCTTATCCGCATCTGCCAAATACCTCTCTTTCCCAGTGAATGCACTAAGAGCCTGATTGCTCTTTCATATTCAAGAACATGGCAGTAGGGTTCTTCACTCCATCTTGTCAGCAAGTCCCATAGTTTCTCCCATACAGCAGTAAGAGAGTGCTGTCTCCAGGTGTTCTGGTTTCGGCTGCCGCCAGCAACAAAAGCGCCACGCGGCCGCCCCTCTCCCCGCCGCGGTGCGGAGGAGAATGGAAAGAAAGAGGCAGAAACTGGTGGGTCGGGATAAGGGCAGTTTAACAGAACAGCAAACAGAGGGAACAGTAACAACAACGATACAGATCAGGGGAAAATATGACACAAACTCGCACAACAGACCCGCTCTCCCTAACAGGACCGGCGCCGCGCGCTCCCGACCCGCGAGTGAGTCCCCGCTGCACCGCCCCCCCCCCCCCCCCCCCCCCCCCAGAACCCAGCGTGACGGCACATGGTATGGAATACCTTGCTCTGTTTGGCCAGGTGGGGTCAGCCCCCACCCCCCGGCTGTGCCCCTTCCTGGAGTCTGGTGAAAATTAACCCTGTCCTGGCCAAACCCAGGACATTAGCCACCCCTTATTCCATACCATCTACGTCATGCCCAGGTCCCCCATTGGCCAGTTGATCACCACCACTTCTCCTGTCTCCAGATATCATTCCCTTAGTCTATGGATCATCACTCTAAAGTGTCCATTGAGTTCATTTAATCCATGACTTTGGGCTCCATCTGTCGTAACGGTCTTCCGTGGCAGGAGAGGTGATGTGTGCTGATGGGCGGTCACTTGCTGCATCCGGAGCTTACGGCTGATGTATCTGGTGAGGCCCGTGCCCACAGTCTGCAGGAGATGTTGATCTTGATGAAGTTGCTGGATGCCAGTTGTTGAAAACCAGGTCCAGTCCCATCATCGCTGTGCTCTGCTAGGTTTTCATCAAAAAAGTCCATCCTTCTTTAATCTGGACGATTCTTACTATACTACTACTGGTACAAAATATAACAATTATAACAGTGATAACAGACAGTGACAGGGTTATTTAACAACTAACTTTATACAATTTATTTATGGACTATTCTCTCCCAAAATTAAATCCCCATGAGGTACACATCGGACTTCCCCATCCTTCCGCATTACCCACCAGGTACACCCAGGTCCTTGAGCAAAAGCAATTCCGCGGACGGGCCTGCCTTTGCCCGAGGCAGGACTAACCCAGACTGTCTTCCCTAACATGTACCACATGTGCACTACAGGGACTTTATCCCCTTCCACGGGGCGCTGAGGTTTTGACTGGGCAGGACCAGCCCGGTTGGTGGATCCTCTGGTGTTAACCAACCAGGTGGCCTTTGCTAAATGAGTATCCCAATTTTTGAAAGTCCTACCCCCCATTGCTCTCAAAGTGGTTTTTAGCAGCCCATTGTACAGTTCGATCTTTCCAGAGGCTGGTGCATGGTAGGGGATGTGATACACCCACTTGATACCGTGTTCTTTGGCCCAGGTGTCTATGAGGCTGTTGCGAAAGTGAGTCCCGTTGTCTGACTCAATTCTTTCAGGAGTGCCATGTCGACACAGGACTTGCCTTTCAAGGCCCAGGATGGTATTCCGGGCGGTGGCATGGGGCACAGGGTAGGTTTCCAGCCATCCGGTGGTGGCCTCCACCATTGTGAGCACATAGCGCTTGCCTTGGCGGGTTTGTGGCAGTGTGATGTAGTCAATCTGCCTAAGGCTCTCCATATTCATATTTTAGCCATCGTCCTCCATACCACTGAGGCTTTACCCGCTTGGCTTGCTTGATTGCAGCGCATGTCTCACATTCATGGATAACCTGTGCGATAGTGTCCATGGTCAAGTCCACCCCTCCGTCATGAGCCCATCCGTATGTCGCGTCTCTTCCTTGGTGGCCTGAGGTGTCATGGGCCCACCGAGCTATAAACAGTTCACCCTTCTGTTGCCAGTCCAGACCCACCTGAGCCACTCCAATCTTGGCAGCCTGATCCACCTGCTGGTTGTTTTGATGTTCCTCAGTGGCCCGACTCTTAGGGACGTAGGCATCCACGTGACAGACTTTTACAGCCAACTGCTCCAGCCGGGCAGCAATATCTTGCCACAATGGGGCAGCCCAGATAGGTTTGCCTCTGCGCTGCCAGTTGTTCTTCTTCCATTGCTGCAGCCACCCCCACAAGGCATTGGCCACCATCCAGGAGTCGGTGTAAAGATAGAGCACTGGCCACTTCTCTCGACTGGCAATGTCTAAAGCCAGCTGTATGGCTTTCACCTCTGCAGACTGGCTGGACTCACCTTCTCCCTCGGCAGTTTCCGTGACTTTTCGTGCAGGGCTCCATACAGCAGCCTTCCACCTCCGATGCTTCCCCACAATGCGACAGGACCCATCCGTGAACAGGGCATACTGTTTCTTATCTTCTGGCAGCTGGTTATACAGTGGGGCCTCTTCAGCACCTGTCACCTCCTCCTCTGGCGATGCTCCAAAATCTTTGCCATCTGGCCAGTCCATGATCACTTCCAGAATTCCTGGGAGACTGGGGTTTCCCATTCAGGCCCGCTGGGTGATCAGCGCGACCCACTTACTCCACATAGCATCGGTGGCATGATGCATAGAGGGGACCCTCTCTTTGAACATCCAGCCCAGGACGGGCAATCGTGGTGCTAGGAGGAGCTGTGCTTCAGTGCCGATCACTTCTGAAGCAGCTTGAATGCCTTCATATGCTGCCAGAATCTCTTTTTCAGTGGGAGTATAGTGGGCCTCGGATCCTTTGTATCCCCGGCTCCAAAACCCCAGGGGTCGACCTCGAGTCTCCCCTGGTGCTTTCTGCCAGAGACTCCAGGTTGGGCCATTCTCCCCGGCTGCGGTGTAGAGCACGTTTTTAACATCTTGCCCTGACCGGACTGGCCCAAGGGCTACGGTATGAACAGTCTCCTGTTTAATTTGTTCAAATGCCTGTAGTTGATCAGGGCCCCATTCAAAATCATTCTTCTTCTGGGTCACGTGGTACAGAAGACTCACAATCTGGCTGTAATTTGGGATGTGCATCCTCCAAAAACCCACAACACCTAAGAAGGCTTGTGCTTCCTTTTTGCTGGTTGGTGGAGACATAGATGCTATTTTGTTGATGACATCCATTGGGATTTGACGGCGCCCATCCTGCCATTTCATTCCCCAAAACTGGATCTCTTGCACAGGTCCCTTGACTTTACTTTGCTTAATGGCGAAACCGGCTTTCAGAAGGATCTGAACTATTTTCTTCCCTTTCTCAAAAACTTCCTCCGCTGTGTCACCCCACACAATGATGTCATCGATGTACTGCAGATGTTCTGGAGCTTCACCCTTTTCCAGTGCAGTCTGGATTAGTCCATGGCAAATGGTGGGAGTGTGTTTCCACCCCTGGGGCAGTCGATTCCAGGTGTACTGGATGCCCCTCCAGGTGAAAGCAAACTGTGGCCTGCACTCTGCTGCCAAAGGGATGGAGAAGAATGCATTAGCGATGTCAGTGGTGGCATACCACTTGGCTGCCTTTGACTCCAGCTGATATTGAAGTTCTAGCATGTCTGGCAGGGCAGCACTCAGCGGTGGTGTGACTTCATTCAGGCCACGGTAGTCTATTGTCAGTCTCCACTCTCCAGTAGATTTTCTCACTGGCCATATGGGACTATTAAAGGGTGAGTGAGTTTTGCTGATCATTCCTTGACTTTCCAGCTGGCGGATCAGCTGATGAATGGGGATCAGGGAGTCTCAGTTGGTACGATACTGTCACCGATGCACTGTTGTGGTTGCGATTGGCACCTGTTGTTCTTCAACCCTCAGCAACCCCACAACGGAAGGATCCCCCGAGAGACCAGGCAAAATGGACAGCTGTTTAATTCCTTCTGTCTCCAAAGCAGCTATGCCAAAAGCCCATTGATATCCTTTTGTGTCCTTGAAATACCCTCTCCTGAGGTAGTCTATCCCAAGGATGCACGGAGGAGCCTCAGGGCCAGTTACAATGAGGTGCTTCTGCCACTCCTGCCCAGTGAGGCTCACTTCAGCCTCCAGTACACTCAGCTCTTGGGACCCCCCTGTCATTCCAGAAATGCAGATGAACTCTGACCCTTGGAAATCTGGTGGCATTCAAGTACACTGTGCACCAGTGTCCACTAGAGCTTTATACTCTTGTGGATCTGACGTGCCAGGCCACCGAATCCACACCGTCCAATAAACGCGGTTGTCCCTTTCCTCCACCTGGCTGGAGGCAGGGCCTCTCTAATCCTGGTCAGAGAATTTGCTGCTCACCTGCTGTAAAAATGACTTGGAGGTCCCCTCCAGAGGATCGGAATCAAGATCAAACTGTCTACCTGGTCTGGAGAGCTGGCTGCTGGAAACTGGAGCGGCATTTTTCCTAGAAGAGTCCCCTTTTGTGGTTGTTTTACCTCGCAACTCACGCACTCGTGCCTCTAGGGTTGAGGTGGGTTTTTCATCCCATTTCCTCATGTCCTCTCCGTGGTCACGCAGGCAGAACCACAAGGTGCCCAGTGGCGTATAGTCTCTGTATTCTCTCTCCTGAGCAGAGGAACGCTTGCCCCTAATAGCTGAGATGCTGGCCCATACAGGTGAGGAGTAGAACATATTCTCTTTGAATTGTTGGAACTCCCGGGGCACTTTCCCCACGGCTGAGATGAGGGAGGAAGAGAGGCTTTCTTCATATTGCCGGAGTCTGACAGCCACTTCGTCCACTGTTGGTGCCTCTTCACCTTTCCAGTATACTATTGCCAGTGAGTTGGCATTATGAGGATGGTGCGCTCCGTACAAACATCCTCCACATGTGTCGTGTGCACTGGACTTCATCTGGGTCTGTGGGTACCTGCTCATCGTCTGTGTCATAGTAAACCAGCTCCCGCACAGCTAATTCCCTCAGGTACTGAATACCCCTCTCCATATTGGTCCACTTGCCAGGATAGCATACAAAATCGTCACTGAAGGGGTACCTCTCCCTCACACCTGAGAGGAGTCTCCTCCAGAGGCTGAGGACTTGTTCCTTTTTCCCAATGGCCTTGTCAATGCCCCCATCCCTGGCCAGGGATCCCAGCTGCCTGGCTTCCTTGCCCTCTAACTCCAAGCTGCTGGCCCCGTTATCCCAGCACCGCAGCAGCCAGGTGACAATGTGTTCGCCAGGGCGGTGGCTGACATCTTTCCGCATGTCTCGCAGCTCGCTCAGGGACTGGGACCAGGTGATGATCTCTGTCTCCTGCGATGACCCTGGCTCGTTGTCATCCTTCCCGAAGCGATCTGATTTCTTTGCATCTTTCTTTAGTTTTACAGGGGCAACTGCTACTGGCACAGGCTGGTTTTTGGGCTCAGCCGCGGTGCCTGCTGCCAGAGCTGGAGCAGCTGCTGTGTCAGTGATTGCAGCAGCAGCAGCGGTGGTGCTGGTCGGGGGGGCTGTGACTGCCTGCTGGGCTGGAGGGGCTGCAGGACTGGCTGGGGGGGCAGCACCAGTCGCAGTGCCTGCTGCTTCGTTTCCCCCCTCCCTTCCCCTTTAGAGCACTGAATCATGTTGAATAGGGCTCGGTAGGCGTGGGCCAGGCCCCAGCACATGGCAGTGATTTGTTTCTCTCTGGAGTTCCCAGGGTGGCAGCACCCTTTTTGCAGATATTTTACTAGTTTGTCCGGATTCTGTACTTGTTCAGGGGTGAGTTTCAGAAACACCGGGGGTGCCCACTGCCCTAGATACTTGCCCATGCTGTCCCACACACCCAGCCACTCACAGCTATCCGGCCCTGGGGCAGGTCTCTGCACGATGTTGTTAACTACTTGTTTAACCCTAAACAAAACCTGAAACCCATTCAGGAGGCAGAACAATAAGAGTGTGCTGGTCTGAGCATCCCACAGGTATTCGAAATTCTCAAAAGCTGTTAGGACTAGCCTGAAGGAGAGAGGAGGGGTGAAAGAGTGGGGGAAAGTATCCCCTCCGGTTTTCCCCACAGAGTGGATTCGATTATTAATAAATTCAGAGAGATAACACCCGAGGTATGGAAATGACCACAGTGCCACATGCAAATACAATCCTAATTTCATGCACAGTGATGTTATCATGTCATAAGTCGATATCATACAGTAGAGCAAAATCATAATCCTGATCCTTTTCCCAGCGATGATGAACAGCACCACAGGGAACACATACAGCAGGTAAGGGTTTACATACCATAGCCATTTTATAAAAGACAGAAACATTTTTGCCAGAGACTATTTAACTAACAAAATAAATGCGTATAACAAAATCTAAGATAGTTGTCTTAACACACTCTGGTCAGCCCTGTCGTTATCGCCGCCCCACACTTGGGCGCCAAATTTAATGTTATAGTTTGACTGCGGCCGGCAACAAAAGGGCCACGCAGTCGCCCTGCTGCCCCTCCCCCTGCTGGGGTGCAGAGGAGAATGGAAAGAAACAGGCAAAAACTGGTGGGTCGGGATAAGAGCAGTTTAACAGAACAGCAAACGAAGCAAAATGTAACAACAATACTACCGATAATAAAAATATGAAAAACAAACAGTGAAATGCACAGAGCTACTCTCCCTACCCGATGGCCAGCGCGCTCCAGAGCTGTGATTAACTTCCCCCTCCTGCCCAGCTCCCCCAGCCGGAACCGAGCATGGTGGCACGTGATATCGAATACCCCATCTGTTTGGCTAGTTTGGGTCAGCCAACTGGCTGTATCCCCTCTTGGCTTCCTGTGAAAATTAACCCCATCCTGGCTGAACCCAGGACACTGAGGTACTCAATGACTTTTTTGCCTCAGTCTTCACTGGCAACCTCTCTTCCCACACCTCGCGAGTGGACAGACCGCAAGACAGGGACTGGGGGACCAAAGTCCCTCCCACTGTAAGGGAAGACCAGGTTCGGGATCACCTGAGGAACCTGAACATACATTACATAAGTCTATGGGACCTGATGAGATGCATCCCAGACTCCTGAGGGAATTGGCTGATGTCATTGCCAAGCCACTCCCCATGATATTTGAAAGGTCATGGCAGTCAGGGGAAGTCCCTGGAAGAAGGGAAACATTGTGCCCATTTTTAAAAAGGGTAGGAAGGAGGACCCTGGGAACTACCGACCTGTCAGCCTCACCTCTGTGCCTGGGAAGATCATGGAACAGATCCTCCTAGAAGCTATACTAGGGCACATGGAGGACAGGGAGGTGATTCGAGACAGCCAGCATGGCTTCACCAGGGGCAAGTCCTGCCTGACCAACCTAGTGGCCTTCTATGATGGAGTGACTACATCAGGGGACAAGGGAAGATAGACGGATGTTGTCTATCTGGATTTCTGTAAAGCCTTTGACACAGTCCCTTCCAACATCCTTCTTTCTTAATTGGAGAGATATGGATTTGATGGGTGGATAAGAAATTGTTTGGAAGGTCACAGCCAGAGGGTAGTGGTCAAAGGCTCAATGTCCAGATGTAGATCAGTGACAAGTGGTGGCCCTCAGGGGTCTGTACTGGGACCAGTGCTGTTTAATATTTTCATCAATGACACAGACAGAGAGATCAAGTGTACCCTCAGCAAGTTTGCAGATGACAGCAAGCTGAGTGGTGTGGTCGACATGCCTGAAGGATGGGATGTCATCCAAAGAGACCTGGACAAGCTGGAGAGGTGGGCCTGTGTGAACTTCATGAGGTTCAACAAGGCCAAGTGCAAGGTCCTGCACCTGGATCGGGGCAACCCCTGATATTAATACAGGCTGGGGGATGAAGAGATTGAGAGCAGCCCTGCCGAGAAGGACTTGGGGGTACTGGTGGATGAAAAGCTGGACACGAGCCACCAATGTGGGCTCGCAACCCAGAAGGCCAACCGTATCCTGGGCTGCATCAAGAGAAGCATGGCCAGCAGGTCGAGGGAGGGGATTCTGCCCCTCTCCTCTGGTGACATCTCACCTGGAGTCTTGTGTCCAGCTCTGGAACACATCAGGACAGTAGAGACATGGACCTGTTGGAGCAGCTCCACAGGAGGGCCACAAAAGTGATCAGAGGGATGGAACACCTCTCCTATGAAGAAAGGCTGAGAGAGTTGGGTCTGTTCAGCCTGGAGAAGAGAAGGCTCTGAGGAGACATTATTGTGGCCTTTCAATACATAAAGGGGGCTTAAAGAGAGATGGGGACAGGCATTTAGTGGGGCCTGTTGCAAGAGGAAAAGGTGTGATGGCTTTAAACAAAAAGAGGGTAGTTTTAGACTGGATATAAGGAAGAAATTTTTTACCATGAGGATGATGAAACACTGGCACAGGTTGCCCAGAGATGTGGTACATGCTCCGTCCCTGGAAACATTCATGGTCAGCTTGAACAGGGCTCTGAGCAACCTGATCTACTGGTAGATGTCCCTGCTCATTGCAGGGGGGGTTGGACTAGATGACCTTTAAAGGTCCCTTCCAACCCAAACTATTGTATGATTCTGAGATAAGTCTCCCATGATAAGAAGGGCTCGCAGTTGTGAGACTTCTCCCAGCTGCTTACAGAATATTCCGTCTGCCTCTTCATCCTGGTTGGCAGGGCTATAACAGACTCCCACCATGATATCTGTCTTGTTGGCCTTCCCCTTGATTCTGACCCATAAACAATTGACACTTTCATTGCCATTGTCAAGCTCTGTACAGTCAAAACACTCCCTAATGTACAGGGCTACCCCACTGCCTCTCCTTCCTTGCCTATCCCTTCTGAAGAGTTTGTACCCATCAATTGCCACACTCCAGTTGTGCAAGTCATGCCAGCAACTTTCTGTGATGGCAACTATATCATAGTTTTCCTGCTGCACGATGGCTTCCAGCTCCTCCTGTTTGGTGTCCACGTTGCGTGCATTGGTGTAGATGCACTTCAGTTGGGTTTTTGATCCTGCCACCTTTTTTGAGGGAGGAGCCCTAATTCCTATGTGACTGTTCTCAGGCGCTTCTGTGGTTTCTAACACATCAACAACCCTTGTGTCTTTGCTGCCACATGAATCTCCTTCCCCTACCTCCACTGAGATGGCAGATCGAAGGACCTCGCTATTACACCATCCCTCAAACATTGGCCTGCCACCCCCAGGCTTCTCTCTAGCGAGACTTGTTTTATCCCTTTCCCCCTTCAAATCTACTTCAAAGTTCTTTCAATGAGCCCTGCTAACTCCTGCGCAAAGATCCTTTTCCCCCTTTGAGACAGGCGTACCTCATCTATTGCCAGCAGGCCTGGTGTTGTGTAGACCAACCCATGATCAAAAAACCACAAAATTCTGTCGGTGACACCAGGTGATCTGCTGGCTGTTTCTTTTTCTTCCCTCATTGTTCCCTGCAACTGGAAGGATAGAGGAGAACACTACTTGTGTTCCTGATCCCTTAACCAGTCATCCCAAGCCCCTGAAGTCTCTCTTGATTGCCCTTGGACTTCTTGTTGCAACTTCATCGCTGCCTACCTGAAGAATCAATAATGGATTAGAATAGGGAATCCTCTTTGTCATGTGCCTTGTCTGCCTAATGGGCCTGTCCCAGGGAAGGTATGGTGCGATTCCAGTAGTCTCTCTCTCTCAGACTCCCTGATACTCCTCAACCTACCCACCTCCTCCTGGAGCTCTGTCACTAAGCGGGAAGAGTTGCTCTATCTGAGTGCACCTCCTACAGGTGTGCTCACTGCTGCCATACAGTACTGGCATAAGAGTAGGGCAGACCCTGCAGCCTGATGTCTGGGTGGCAGCATGTTCCCATCAGAGCTGACTGGGAAGCTGTCAGTTGCAGTGGGTGCAGAGCTTGCAGTGGCTGTGGCCTTCTGCCGCGTGGATGCCATTGCCCCCTGGTTGAGCCGGCAGAGCTACAGTGCTCTTGCTGACACACCATGCCCTTTTCGTGGTAGTCCTGGTCGCTAGTGCTCCCTAGGGGCTTCTTTTATACGTGGGGGGGGGAGGGGCTTGGCCACTGTTGCTCCTGACCCTGCCCAGGTCTCGTCAGCTGCTGTCGGTGAGCTGCCGGCTCCTGTCAGCTCTCTCGGCTCCCCCTGAGGTTCTCCTGGTTCAGGAAACACCCCTGTGCACTGCGCTAGAGCGCTCTGCTGCAGATCATGCCAGTACCAGAGCTGCTCGCCTCAGCGATGTAGCTTTATTGGATATCACCTCTGACACAGTCCCTTGAACGTATACTTACTGAAAATGAGGTGTTTTCTCATGCTGCTGAGGGATACAGAAATGAGAACAACAAAAAGAAGCTACATCATGGTACACCATGTTAATGTTTTACACAAGAGATGAAAGTAATCATCTCCAGCAATTTTTTTTTTAATTTCTAAATAAAGATTTGTTCTTATCTAGCATTTAAATAGCCATTGATCTTTTGAGAAAAAGCCCATAGAGTAGGTAATCATAATTGAAGGAAAGGGAACACCTACATATACGTACATACACAAAGACAAGAAATGTCAACACCACTTTACCACTTTTGTATTTTATTGTGGAACTGAGTTTGTTTCCTTCACATCAAATATCCTTAATGGAAGGGGGGACAATGCACACAAATATCATAAAAGCACTACATATTACTTTCACTGGAAACTAATTTTCTACATTAGATATGACTGGATAGAAGTGATGCAAGATTATAAGACATAATACCATACACAACTGCAGACTGATACAAACACCATTCAGAACAAGAGAGAGGTGTGTGAGGTGCTTCTTAACCAGCAACAAGACCGTTTCTTGCCATAGTTTGGAAGATAATAGCTGCATGCAAATGCATGAAAGAATATTTCAGATTTCCTCTTTTACAGTTGCAATTACAGCCCAGTCTTGAAGAGGTAGCTCTATCATCTGGAGCTCCTAGTTAGTCTACTGCAGAGAAGTTTTTTTTTTTAGTCTTCTTTTTTTTTCTTTCTATATTTTTACGCCATTGTTTTATTTAGTTACTTATTTTTTTATATTTTTTGTAAAGTCACAGCAAACAGACTTTTTTCTCTTTTTTATTTTAAATAGCAAACATTTTTAAATCAGGTGAATAATATAATTGCATTCTAAGAAATGCTTACCCCTAGTTTCTTTTAGTGTTTTGTTCAACGTGTTAAGTGAAAAGACGAAAGCTTACAGTTTCTTGCAAGTGTAAACATACTTTTTCCTTTTCTAATAAATACAGACCAACAAAATCACTGTTTCTCTCAAAACATCATTACTGAGCAAGAACCTCTTGCAACAGATGAACAAAGAGAAGCATATGACAGAAATGTCCAAAATGCACAGTAAGTGCTCTTTGGAGCTGACTTGCTTGTGGTGGGAGGGATTGAAAATTCAACTAACAAATTGATTAAATCTTAGTAAATGAGTACCAGAACTCTCCTAAAATGTATAAGCTATTGTAGACAATTAAAAAAAAACATTCATAAACAGTTAGCTCTGTTCACCACAGTATGTAAGATAATAATAAAAAAATCAAAAGTGAATTCTGTGACAGATGGGGTGAACAGTAAAGGTCAATGAAGTCAGGCCCACCAAAGGACTTTGAAAAGGCATGCAAGAGAGGCCCTGTCCAAGTTCAGGAGTGGGGTGTGATCTATAAAGTTAATTCTTCATTGAATTTTATGAAGCAGTATAGTGATAGCATAAAGATCATGATTGGGGATGCTGTTATGGGTAATACCATCATTTAAATGGAGTGTCCTATTGAAGCTTTATAATTAATCAGTAACAAACCATGCTCCTAGAAATCTATGCTGATCAACAGCACTCATTGTTAATGTGCACGGTACATTTTGATGACTGTTACTAAACTAATTGTGTAGTATTATGATTAGCACAGTTAGATTAGTTCCACAGGCAGGAAAGACATTAAGGGCAAGAGGAGCTAATGCAGGAGTTCATTGCTGTGTCACACCCAGGCGCGATTACCATTTAAAAGGGAATGGATAGAACAGGCATTACAATACCTCAAAACAGCCAGACTGGGTTTTTAATATTCTTGTAGCAGAAAAAAATGAATCAACATTTTAACATGGGCTGTAACTGCCTAATTATTATTATTTTTAAAGTAAAACAAATGCTTGAGCCTTCACAAATTTACTTGGAGAGATTTAAGGCTTGATTCTAGTTTCATTTACAGTAGGACTGAATGACTGTAACTTCCCTGACTGTAGTGAAATTGCTTCCTGATTCAGTGGCATAAGTGAGATTAGTCTCAGGACCACTGCTGTACTTAGATTTTCTACCACAGCAGAGGTACAAACCATTTCAGATATTGTCAGAAAATCAGAAAATCCCCACCCACTCAAAAAGTTTGAAATCTGACCTATGTAAGAAAGTAGACAAAGCAGAATTGTAGAAATAGTACAACTATTCTGTCAAACATTTTGCCTATAATTTTGAAGACTATGTATTACAAAAGCAATTTTAAGTGAATCATTATGAGCCCAGCAAACAGGCTTGTTTTCACAGTACATTTCCATCTGCCTTTTCTGCTGTAGTCATTCTGAGTTATTCTTAACGACTTAAAAGGTATAGCAATAAAAACAGCATTGCTAGAGATACCTAAAAAAAGGAAGACATTAAAAATAAATCAAAACCCTCAATATTTGACAAACAGTAATTCACAGCATTAAATAGGCTTCAGGAGCTCACATTTAAAGGGCCCTAAAGCAGTATTAAAAAAACCCACATAAAAATTAGGAGTACAGACATATACCTATTAAACAAAAATATCCTAAAAATGTGAAATTGAAATAAATTATAAGTAAAGAAAATAAAATGAGGGCATAGTTCGCTACATTGTGAAACTTAATACCAGCCATAATGGTGAATCATACAGACCAGCACATATCTTCATTTTGAAGGCCTTTACACCTTTAAATTCAGATTTACAAACCTTCTACAATGTAACAAGATTTTTTTATTGGGATAAAACATCTGAGACTAAAAAATCCACACCGTCTTAAATGACGGAGCTGTTCTACATGCTGTTCCACTGCAAGCAGTCTAGAGAAGGAAAGGAAGGGGGAAAGGAAAGGAAAGGAAAGGAAAGGAAAGGAAAGGAAAGGAAAGGAAAGGAAAGGAAAGGAAAGGAAAGGAAAGGAAAGGAAAGGAAAGGAAAGGAAAGGAAAGGAAAGGAAAGGAAAGGAAAGGAAAGGAAAGGAAAGGAAAGGAAAGGAAAGGAAAGGAAAGGAAAGGAAAGGAAAGGGGACTTATTTTAGCTTATTGCTTATTCTATCTTTTTTCAAGATGTTGTGAGGACTGAGAATGTAGGTTACACCCTGCTAAATATTAGGCAATCAACATTTCAAATCCCATTTTCTGTCAACATCAACAGGTTAATTTTAGCACCAGGGTGCCCCTACCCCCCGCCCCCAAAAAGGTATTGGCAGTTGACTGCTTTCAATAAATCTTACCTCAATATCCATTCTCACTAGAACCTTAAACAACATTATTAATTTATCTTACAAAACTACTAAAAAAATTGCCTTCACCTGTAAAATTTTTCTTTGCATTTTCCTGTAAATGAAAACTTTTGTTAAAAATCTATTAAAAGTTTATGCAGCACTAAAAAAAAAAATTCTGTACATTTGTTCCCATATTTACTCTTAAATTAAACAAATAAAATAAGACAAAGGAAGGCTAAATACTGTACAGACTCACAGGTAACCTTTTTCATCATTCTGAATGTTTCACTAAGTTTTGCAATTCTGATACTGGACACCACTTCAATCTTGCTTCCACAGTACAAAAGAAGCTTTCAAAAAAATGCTCATCTTGCCTTGTTGAGCAGTCCTGGTGCATCAATGAATTGTTCACAGAACTAACATATGTAATTCATAGTACCAAGCAGTTTGACCAGTCAGATAGGTTTCTAGTACCACACATGCATACTCACACTTCCTTACTGGTGTAACTATGATCCTACACAGATGTTTTATAAATTTGCTGTCTCAACATTAAAAAATAAGTGCATCAAGCTTCTTTGTACATTCAAGTCATTTTCTAAGGCAAATTGTCTACTGTATGTACTCCCAACTGCTTTGGTATTTTTCTTCAGTTAATTGACAGTGGACATGGGTGTTTAAGCATGTGGACTGGTCAGTTTTGAGTGAGTGAGTGGATTTTTACTGGGAGCATGCCTTAGACCAACAATTCTGCATGCATGCTGAAAGAAAGGTTTTAGAATTCTGAATGGGGTTCAGAACATGTGCATATTTGGTCTATGATTGTTACAGTATGTCAGTATTCAGAGTTCAAATTAAAGTGGAAAACTGTTAATGAGCATTTAGGTTGTATGTCCCTTCCTAGCCACATTCTGCTGCTTCTTATTTTCCAGTTAATTCTGTAAATAACATCCTTTGCGATAGCTCAGACTGATACAAATTTAAAACTTCCTTTTCATGTGTGTACATAGACAAATTGCAGTAAGCGATACAGCTATTGCCATGAGACTACTGGAGATCTAATTATTTATTACTTTCTCCTCCTACCCCTCTCTCTCTTTCTCTCTCTTTGTGTTTCTTTAGAGGGTAAATTCCTCTGCCTGGCAGAAGTCAGTTTGGGTTGCTAGTACATGGTTTCCAAATGTTCAGCGGAGATGAAACTGAATCTGTATTTTTTCAGTAATTTGAACCCTACTATGGGAATGCTATTATTTTCCTTAGCAATCAGCAAAGACTGAAAAATATTAGTGATTTGCATCACTGTGATACAGTATAGCATTTTGCAGGTATACAGTTCAGCAGTTGAAATAGATGGGTTGAATTTTTAGAAAAGTTGTTTTCAAAATGAAGAATTTCCGGAAACAAAGCTAAATCTTGTGGTGCATGGTCTTGTTCTTACAGTTCAATCTTGCATGCAGGAAAAGATTCATCTTGCATAACAACAGTGCTGCTGCTTGCCAAAACCATGATGTTGAGGTCCTGCTGTTTCTCATGGGTCTCTTGGTACCATTCCCTCATCACTTCTGAGTCATGTGTTGGGATTAAGGTCACCTGCAACACAAAACAGGAGAACTCCTGAGGAATGGACAACAGAAACAACTGATAAGAAAAATGTCTTTGTAAGAAGTCCCGGCCAACAAGTATGATTCCCTTCTGGAAAGAGTGGATCTTTATGCAATAAATACTTAAGTAAATGGATGGATAAAATGAAATAAATAAACATGTAGATAAAATAAAATGACTGTAAAGAAGCAGTTTATGAAAATAAAACCTTGGTTCTCTAAGGTGCTGAGATGCAACTTTCTAGAGAAGTAGCAGTCTGTAGTCTGCACCGATAGCTCTTCAGATTATGGCCAAATATTTTGTTTACTTATTTGTCATGTTGGAAATGCACATGAAGTTTCCAAGTGTATGTGACTGCCATATAAACCATGAAACTTTCACTTTTCTTTCCTACTTACAAATTGCAAGGTTTCCAAACTTGGATCATATATGGTATAGCAACAAGATGAAATAGCCAAATGATCCCGTAAACCAGTTCCAAACTGTTTTATTCTCCAGAGACAGGTCAGAAGGGCCAGAAATGGGGGAGCAGCCAAGTATGGTGCAGCTCTGTGCTTCACTTGGGTGTCCTCTCACATCACTGGTGAAACAAGGTGCCCAGGCTGGGAACTCCTGTCCCCAGCAGCTGTTGCCCACTCCAGAGGTGATCTGGCTTCCTGTAGTTGCTTCCCAGAGAAGATAAAATTTCCAGGTAGAAATACTAGTTAAGAGCTTACCTGCATGTTACTCTCCCACTGGGCCTTGCCCTCCAGCAGGGAGTCCAGAACAGCCCTGCTTGGCTCCTCGGCTGCAGAATCGTTGCCGCTCACCACGTAGTAGGATGACCGCACCCTCTTGAAAAACTCAACATCAACATTCTTACTATTGCTGTGGTTGGGAATGTACACCAGATCCAAATACACTGGAGATCCTGGAGGCACTGTTGTAGATTTTGCTGACTTACTATTCCCAGGTCCTTTGGCAATCAAATAACAAAAGAATATATAACAGACTGGTCAAAAACATGCATTTATTAATTAGCATTCTAACCACTGACATTATATTCTTAAAATTGTTAGTGTTGGTTAAGCATTACACAGCCACAACTGTACTTCTGTGTCCCGTGAAAGAATTATGGCATTGCACGCATTACCAGGCATGTGAAGGACAACCAGGGGATCAGGCCCAGCCAGCATGGGTTCATGAAAGGCAGGTCCTGCTTGACCAACCTGATCTCCTTCTATGACCAAGTGACCCGCCTAGTGGATGAGGGAAAGGCTGTGGATGTTATCTACCTGGACTTTAGTAAGGCCTTTGACACTGTTCCCCACAGCATCCTCCTGGAGAAACTAGCTGCCCATGGTTTGGATGGGTGTACTCTTCACTGGATAAAGAACTGGCTAAATGGTCGAGCCCAGGAGTGGTCGTGAATGGAGTTAAATCCAGTTGGCAACCGGTCACAAGTTGTGTTTTTCAAAAGTCTCAGGTATATATGATTATAAAAGCTATGGTCACACAGGGAGCCATGCAGAAATGGTCCTGAGATTTGGGATATCAGCACATGCTGATGTGCTCAGACTGTCTTACAGGTGCATCAGGAAGCTACTACACATGAGCAGAAAGAGGGGAAAAGAAGAACTTGGGAGAACACAAACTAGCCACTTATCACAAAAAGTAGAGGGAGGTATGTTTTTGCTGCTAAACATAGTGCAGCTTCTGTTCTAAGAAAAGGTTCAGTCAAAAGGAAGTTCAAAGTTTAAACACTCACGTTAAAAATACTACCAAAAAAAGCTGCTTTTGCTACGCACTGGATCACAGTGTGAACTGACAATCAGGACTCAACCAGTAATTGTATCCAAATGATCACCATTTACGTTTTATTTGCCTTCTCATGATGTTATAGAGGATGAAGTTTGGTAAACTAAATTATGTGAGCAATACACTCTATTTAGGATCACATATTGTAAAGCCAGGAAAGTCCAATACAATTGTCTAGTGTGACCTGCCGTTCATCATAGGGCAATATACCAAATAAGCATCATAATATGATAAGATTTCCTAAATTAGAGTTTTTAACTATTGGGTATGTTACAAAAAAGTCTTATCATCTATCATCATAAAAAAAATCTGTGATATATCTTTCTGAATTGTGGATACCAACATTGGATAAAATATTAGACATTACATTTTACACTTAAATGTCATTATCAAATAAAGCCTTGTCTTCAGCTCTAGCGTATACCTGAGAAGTATGCTTCAAGGAAGAAGAATTGAATATAAAGCTGAAGTGCTGGAGAAATGTGCAGCATGAGGAACTGTATTGCTGCTTTGAAAAGCATCTACTAAAAGAGACATGCAAATGATGGTGTAAGAAAGGAACAGCAGACCACTTAAAATGGGGAAGCTACAAGTAGCTGAATGCTGGTTTGCTTGTACTGAATCCTAGATCTGCTCCTTGTATAAAGCTTTCAGCAGAACATCAGTCCTGACAATAGCAAAATCAAAGTATCCCCAAAACACTCTCTAACAAGATCTGCCAGAAGCAGCATATTGGCACAATGTCTCCTTCAGTAATCTAATTCATACTTTATTACTACTTAGAATATACAACAGTCATTCAAAATGACATTAATTTTCTGTATGTTTAGTCATCACTGATGGCATAAGACTTTAACTGGATTATGTGATTTACATGCTCAGCTCACAGAAAGTGCTCTTACTACTGCTATTATTTTTTTTTTAAATACTCTTTTTAAAATAAATCCAGCAAAATAATAAAAGCATCCAATGTCTGATAGTACCTTTGCCTCTCAAAACATTAAATTGCATTATTTTATGTTAGGAGCATTGTGCCTACATGATTTTTACAATGAATAAAGTGGTTCACTTACTACTGATTTCACTTCACCTACAAAAGTGGTACTTTTAATTCTATTAGTTGGTTAACAATTCAGACAGCTTAAGTTCTTTATACTTGATGTACTCTTAATTCTTTACATCTGAGCAAACTGACACATCAAGTTTCTCAGATTGCAAAAGTTAATTCAGTGAATTTCATTCATTTAAATGTGGCCTTAACATGCCAGATTTATATTTAAAACATGGACTTTCTTTGAGGGTTTGCTACAAACCACATTCTCAGCTGATATAAAAGCAATCTAATTTTACTGCAACAACTAAGAAAATCTTAATGTTAGGGAACTCCTATCTGTCTTCACCTGTGGTTGCAGTCTTTGCTGACTTGAACGTTGTTGTATTTGCTGCATTCTTGCTGTCCTTATCTTTCTCTTCCACTCGAGACTTTACTTCTGGATTAGAGATATTTTTGGTTGCCTTCTCCACAGACTCCTTCTTTTTTGGAGAAGCTGTTTTGGAAATTTTGTCTAAAGATTCTTTTACAGCTGGTTTTGGTGAAGCTATTTGTTTTGATTTGCCATCACTTTTTTTAACAGGAGAAGATGACTTGGTCTTAGTACCCTGCTTTTTTGTCTTTGTCTTTTCTTTGAGGTCCTTCTTCAAAGGTTTACCCAAATATTGATCAGTGGGCAAAGTCTCTGGATCAACCATGGAGACATCAGGGTGCCTAGGGGAAGGGCTGTGATCCTGCATCAGGACAGGTGGCGGGTCAATTTGTTTGTACGCAATTGTCTTGTCCGTCGGAATGGTTTCTGACTCATCTTCCGAGTCAATGTTAGCATCTGCCGTGATGGAAGGGCATTCCTCAGTCTCGGGGGGAACATCTGAATCAGTCTGAGATGGGGCAGACTCGCTCATGGATGTGGGAGGGGTTTCATCACACTGCCTCCCTTGCTGCTTTCCCCTAGAAGGTGGCTGGGCTCCCCCAGATTGAGTTAATGGCTTCTCTTGATCTTGAGACTGTTCTTCACCTGCAAACCACTCAAGTGGATTTGGGTTGATAAATGAGGGTGAAAGTTCAGTTTTAGGATGTTTATATTCGCAGGAGGACACAAGACATAAGTCAACATCTTGACAGGATTCTGCTAATGATTTTCCCGGAGTAAAATGTGCACTTGCTTCATAGGAATAGCTAGTAGCTTCAAATGACCTGGTGGTTTTCTCAGTTGTCTCAAATGTGTAATCTGTGGCTTCAGGTGAGCTGGTGGCTTTCCCTGTTGTCTCATAGGAGTAATCCATAACATCAGGAGATCTGGTAGCTTTCCCAGTTCTCTCATAGGAATAATCTGTGACTCCTGGTGATCTTGTGGTTTTTCCTGTCATCTCATAGGAATAATCTGTGGCCTGAGGTGATTTAGATTTTGCAACTGCCTCACAGGAGTAGCTAATATGCTCTGGTGACCTAGTAGTTTTCTCTGTGGCTTTGTAAGAATAACTAAATTCTTCTGGTGACCTGCTGCTTTTCTCTGAATCTTCTTTTTCTGGGCTGATTAAAGATTCTGGATTGTCCTTTGTTATGGGTTCCTGGCAACCAAAAGCTTTGACACAAGACACTTGCAGTGATACCGCTTCTGTGATTGCAGGAGGTGAATTTGGAAAACTAGGAGAGTATAGAGGAGAAGATTCTCTTGGAGTCGATGGAGATAGGTCAGACTTTGGTGACAGCTTTTCTCCTAAGCTCTGCACCTTTTCTGAGGTAAAAGAAGAACATAGTGACATATCTCTGGGTGGAATAGCACTTGAAAAAGTTTCTTCTGGCAGAGGCGAAGTTAACTGGGAAGGTGTACGAGCTGATGAAGTTGAGGATGAAGCTTCAATTTGAGAAACTGAAATAATTTCTGAAATATCCTTCTCCTGAGAGTAAGATGACTGCTCCACAGGGGAAATCTTCTGTGCAAAAATAGGCTCCTGTATATCTGAAAGTCTATAATCTACTTCTGTCGGTCCATTTTCAGATATATGGTGTATACTAGTGCCTACAGTAGGATAGTCTGGAGATTGCT
Organism: Opisthocomus hoazin; assembly: GCF_030867145.1. NCBI lineage: Eukaryota > Metazoa > Chordata > Aves > Opisthocomiformes > Opisthocomidae > Opisthocomus > Opisthocomus hoazin. The sequence continues at coordinate 48,738,695 of NC_134453.1, read as the reverse complement.
TACTGAAGTCCATTGCTAAAGACTGCTCAGGGGACTCCTGACCAAATTCTACTGACATAGTTGACTGCTCAGGAGATCTGTGATCGTGCACTGGAGTTCTTGTTTTTGCGGTTTTAGGTGAGAAATCTGGTGGAGAAATTGACATGGGCCTTGGGCACTCTTCCTTAGATGGAGACACCTCTGTTTCCTGAAACGTTGTTGGTGTTTGTACAACTGAAACTGAAAGGGAATCATCAACTTCAGTAGAGTGGGGGGATCCAACTTCAGCATGCAAAGAAGGAGATACATCATCAGTAGTTGGTTCTGGAAATGAACTAGTAGCAACAGATGCTGTAGAGACAGAAGCTATTCCTTCCATATGGGAATAGGTTTCTTCTGCTACAACCTCATCAACTGGAGTTGCAGACTTGTCAGAAATAGTGCCTTCAGAAATTGACATTTTGGTGTCTTCTTTTAAGGAACCAAATTGACCGATATCTATTTGGGTAGGTGAAAGATCACCTGCTAACTTCCGCTCATCCAATATCAGTGAAGACTGGGAGCTGCTGGGTTCTGTATCCTCCATTTTCCTTTCTAGGCTGAAGCCTTCCTTAATTAGCATAAACTCCATGCTTTTTTCATCTTGTTTTTCTTGGAAAAGGCCCACAGAGCTGGCTTCAGAAGCTGGGCTCATCTGAACAGTTGATTTTTCTTTTTCAGGTTTCCCCTCAGAAGGACTTCCATAGTCTCTGATGGGAGACTTTACATCAGCACTCAAAAATGTATCATAAGTGGTCTCTGAACCCATCAGTGGTGGACTCCGTAAAGGCGAGAGAACCTTTTCAATAGGAGATTCTGAATCTGGCACAGGCTCATCCATAGGGCTTATTCTGCATTTTGCAGACTTATCTTTGACTTCACCGAGTTCAAAGCTAATAGGAGTTTCTGTTGACTTTTCACTGGTTTCAGAGGGAAGCTGACTGGATTTTTCGTCAGTGGGAGACTGATAATAAGGTGTGTGGCCAGCACTACCAGCAGTAGACTGTGAGGGAGATGCTACTTCTAATGTTTTATCTTCAGGGCTTGCACAGTGCTCTTCAGCAACTTCTTGATATACATCAGGCAATGTAGCAATGGGGACAGGCTCAGCCGAGACCTTGATCTTACTGGGAGTGAGTGAAAAGTTCACGCTACGTTCATTCAGTGGTGTTTTGGCAACGGGTGATGGAGGGGACAAACTCTCAGCTGGACTCTTGGCTGGACTACATTTTCCACTGTCTTCTGAATAGGGTTCTTTGATTTCTAGTTCGACAGTGCCTTGGATTTCACTTCCTTTTTGCCAATATACATCTTGGAATGCAGATTTGCAGAATTTGTCTTCCTCTAATGAAGAAGGTGGTGAGATGGTAGAAGCTGAGGCATTATAGTCTTTACCTTCTGTGGCCTCTGTTTTGGATCCTTCTGATAATCCATTAAAAGCATCCGGAAATGGAGAAATTTTAGGTCTAGCAAATTCTTGAGAGCACAGTGATGTCTCGTACTTGGTAATGTTCATACGCTCTTGAGGTGACTCGCTTTCCTCATTGTTAGTTTCATCACTCATGACATCCCGGGGTGTAGACATTTCATCCATTGGAGTTGGTTCACTGGATATTTCGATGGTAGACTGTGTATAACCTGAAGTAGCAGTGAATTCCTCAGGTTGATCTTTATCTTCTTCATCAGAAACAGTGGCTTCACTTTCTGAACCACCAGGTAATGTTTCGTCATGGATAGAAGAGGCCAGTTCAACAGCTGGAGACTGAGGCTCTGAGCTTTTTGTTGGTGTAATTATGAGTAGGCCATATTTATCTTCAACTTCACCAGTTTCTGCAGCTTTGTCTACCACAGCCATCACATAATTTTCTTCAGCTTCTATTTTTTCAGACTCTTCTTCATCTCTGATGTCTTCTGCTTTGTCTTCCTCCTCTTCTTCAGTCTCTTCGGTTTCTGCCTTTTCTACTGCTTCTTCCCTGTCTTCCTCAGCCCGTTCATCTGATGCCTCATCTACTGCCTTTTCAATATATTTTTTGGCTTTAATGTTAGCATCTGCTTCAGCCATTATTTCTTCTGAACTATCTTCGATTTTTCTTACTTCCTCCATATATGGTTTTGTGGTGTCCAGTGGTGTCTTTACTTCCTCATCTTCACCTCGTTCTCCAGCTTCTTCTGTCTCTGCCTTTTCCTCATAATCTCCTGCTTCATATGATTCTTCCAAGCCAGTTCCCTCATCTTCAAACTTTTCATTGTCATCAACCCTGTGCTTTTCCACAGGTTCCAATTCTTCGGGTGTTTGTTCATACTCACCCTCGGCTTCTGTGGTAGTTATGCCTTCATCAGAGGACTCAGCAGGTCCTTCATTATCTAATTTTTCTTTTTGGACTTCAGAGGCCTCTTTTTGTTCTGTGCCAGTGAGTTTCTGTTCATCCTCTATAAGTGCAACTTGAGGTTTTTTTTCTTTTATTGTTTCTACTTCTTCATCTTTTAATTCCTCAAAATCCTTTGTTAAATCCTCTGGTGAAGACATAAGGGATCTCTCCACTTCAAGTTCTTTTCCACTAGCTGTAATTTCTGCAGCTGCTACAGTTGTGGCAGTGGCTCCAACTACTGCAAGGGCAGCTTGTGCTCCACTGACTTTGATCTCCTTCTTCACAGTCTTAATTTTTCCTTTTTCCTTTGGCTTTCCAGCAGATACTGATGCTTTTTTAGCAGGCTCCTCCTTCTTTTGTGGTTTAGGCTTTGCTGCTAGCTTTTTGACTTCAGTCAAAGGAGCAGCCATCTTCTTTGTTTCTTTAGGAACCTTTTTGATGTCTTTTTTGGCTTCTTTTTCTTCCTTCTTAATTTCCTTCTCTTCTTTTTTACCTTCTTTTTTAACTTCCTTTAGTGGAGCTTCTTTCTTTACTTCCTTCCTAGTTTCCTTCTTCTCTTCCTTTTTCACCTCTTTTTTAACTTCTTGCTTGATCTCTTCTTTTTTTGATTTTTCCTCTTTTTTGATGGGTGTTTTCTCCTCTTTTTTAGAAACATCTTTCTTTGTTTTTTCTTTTTCCTCTTTCTTTTCTTCAGGTTTTGTTTTGACTTCCTTTTTCACTGGCTTCTCCTTTGCCACTTTTGGTTTTACATCTGTACCTTGTTTTTCAGGAGTTTCAGATTTTAATAATTGCTCTTCTTTACTTGTTACATCTTTTTCTGTCACTATAGGTTTGGTATCAACTTTTGCTGGTTTCTCTTTTTTAACTGGAACTTTTTCTTTGCTTTCCAATTTCTGAAGCTTTTCCAGTGTTGGGCTAGGCTTTGCAGACTCTGGTGTTTCTTCTTTAGATTCCTTTCTGACAGACTTGTTTGGTGTCTTTGCAACAGGCTTCAGACTCTCCTTGCTGTCTGTTCGTTTTTTCAACTTTGCTTGTTTCACAGCTGGACTAGCAATGTTCCCAGTTAGGTCTTTCTGTGTAACTGTTGGTTCTTTAAGGAATTCTAAATGTTTGAGCTTTTCTAGTCCTTCTAGAACATTATATTGGGTGCTGTTTCCAGGAAACAGAACTCGGATTATTTTTTCTGCAGGATTAGCTGGATGCCACACAATCAGGGATGAGACAGAGGTGAAATAGGATAATGGAATGTCTAGTTCTTGGCCATTTGGTAGCAGGAATTCTTTATCTTTGCTAGTACCACTCCACTGTTGCATAAAATATTGCATCTCTTTGCTATTTTTGACAGGATTAAGCACATACATCTCAAGTTTTCCAACTCCCATTTTCTGAAATAAAATGATGGGGTCACTGGTATTTCCTACATTTCTGAAAAGAGGTTCTGGTTTCATAGACAATTTATTTAAATATTGGAGAGTAAAACAAACTTCTTCTACACTCCTTTTTATTCTAAAGTTAGGATCCAGGTTCTTCAGGTTCTCAGGTACATTAAGGAATACAACTCCTAAATCAGGCGAGATCAGATTTTTCATCCAGTCACTGTTGGTAGTAGACCCTTGGGACTGTTCCTCTTCTAATTCAGCTATCTTTCGCTGAAGCATGCTATTAATTCCTGGCAGGTTATCATCTCCGATGTGAGTGAGTAGAATGGAATCTACCCTGTCCAAGTGCCGGATAAGTTTCCAAAAGCAAGATTTTCTTTCAGATCCTCCATTGATAAGCATGTTGAATCCATTCACTGCAAATAATGCAGAGTCCCCTCTTCCACCTGGGAAAATATAACAGCAGGGTTTGGAGAGTTTCAAGAAGCCTCCTGAAGTTGGAGGTTCCAAAATGTCAAAGGGTGATGGCACTTCTACTGATTCTGACAGATACTCTGTGAATTCAGAGAGTCCTTCCATTTTGGGCAATATGGAAACTGAGTTGAGTTTAATGTTAATAAAGTCTTGAAGGTTGTGTCTGTCAAGGTTGGAATTTTTCCAGTCTCCTTCCTCAGGGCAGAAAACAGTTAAGCTGGCTTTGTTGGCTGGGTGTGTGGTGCTCAGTAATTCACCAATCTAGGGTTGTAAAACAAAAACACAAGAAGATGCATGTAAATTAATTCTTAATGACAACTAATGTCAGAACATAATATTTCCTGATCAGATAGATAAAACCTTTTTCATTCGCTTCTGCACTGTTGAGTACCCATCCTAGAGGCTAAAGGAACCTGTTAGCACAAAAATAGTTATACTACCGTATATTTTTAAATACAAAGGAGCAGCTTATGAGGAAAGGTCATAGAATCATAGAACGGTAAGGGTTGGAAGGGACCTTAAAGATCATGTAGTTCCAACCCCCCTGCCAGGAGCAGGGACATCTTCCACTACACCAGGTTGCTCAGAGCTGCATCCAACCTGGCCTTGAACACTTCCAGGAAAGGGGCAGCCACAGTTTCTCTGGGCAACCTGTGCCAGTGTTTCACCACCCTCATGGTGAAGAATTTCCTCCTAATATCCAATCTAAATCTGCCCTCTTTTAGTTTACAGCCATTCCCCCTTGTCCTATCACTACACACCCTTGTGAGAAGCCCCTCTCCACCCTTCCTGTAGGCCCCCTTCAGGTACTGGAAGGCCGCTATAAGGTCACCCCAGAGCCTTCTCTTCTCCAGGCTGAACAGCCCCAACTCTCTTAGCCTGTCCTCGTAGGAGAGGTACTCCAGCCCTCTGATCATTTTCGTGGACCTCCTCTGGACCCGCTCTAACACATCCATGTCCTTCCTATGTTGGGGGCTCCAGTGCTGGATGCAGGACTCCAGGTGGGGTCTCACCAGAGTGGAGTAGAGGGGCAGAATCCCCTCCCTCGACCTGCTGCCCACTCTTCTCTTGATGCAGCCCAGGATACAGTTGGCTTTCTGGGCTGCAAGCACACATTTCCGGCTCATGTTGAGCTTCTCATCCAGCAGTACCCCCAAGTCCTTCTCCTCAGGGCTGCTCTCAAGCCACTCTCTGCCCAGCCTGTACTTGTGTTTGGGATTGCCCCGACCCACGTGCAGGACCTTGCACTTGGCCTTGTTGAACTTCATGCGGTTCACGCAGGCCCACCTCTCCAGCCTGTCCAGGTCCCTCTGAATGGCATCCCTTCCCTCCATCATATCAACCACACTGCACAGCTTGGTGTCATCAGCAAACTTGCTGAGGGTGCACTCAGTCCCACTGTCCATGTCACCGACAAAGATACTAAACAGCACCAGCCCCAGTACCGACCCCTGAGGGACACCACTCATCACTGGTCTCCACCTGGACATCGAGCCATTGTCTGCAACTCTTTGAGTGTGTCCATCAAGCCACTGCCTTATCCAACGAGTGGTCCATCTGTCAAATCCATGTCCTTTCAATTTAGAGACAAGGACATCATGTGGGACAGTGTTGAATGCCTTGCACAAGTCCAGGTAGGCGATGTCAGTTTCCCATCCTTTGTACACCAACACTGTAACCCCATCATAGTATACCAAGTTGGTAAGGCATGATTTGCCCTTGGTGAAGCCATGTTTGCTGTCCCCAGTCACCTCCTTGTTATCCATGTGCCTTAGCATGGTTTCGAGGAGGATCTGCTCCATCATCTTGCCATGCACAGAGGTGAGGCTGACTGGCCTGTAGTTCCCCGGGTCTTCCTTTTTTCCCTTTTTAAAAATGGGGGTGATGTTGCCTCTTCTCCAGTCAGTGGGGACCTCCCCAGACCTCCACGACCTCTCAAATATGATGGAGAGTGGTTTGGCAACTTTGTCCGCCAGTTCCCTCAAGACCCGCGGATGTACCTCATCAGGGCCATGGACTTGTGCACCTTCAGGTTCCTTAGGCAGTCTCGAACCTGGTCTTCTCCTACAGTGAGTGGTTCTTCATTCTCCCAGTCCCTGCCTTTGCCTTCTGCAACTTGGGCGGTGTGGCTAGAGCACTTGCTGTTGAAGACTGAGGCAAAAAAGTCATTAAGCACCTCAGCTTTCTCCACATCCCAGGTAACAAGGTCTCCAGCTTCCTTCCGGAGAGGGCCCACATTTTCCCTAGTCTTCCTTCTATCACTGACATACCTATAGAAGGCTTTCCTGTTTCCTTTGACAGTTCTGGCCAGATTTAATTCAGTCAGGGCTTTAGCTTTCCTAACTAGCTCCCTGGCTATTTGGACGATTTCTCTGTATTCCTCCCAAGCTACCTGTCCTTGCTTCCATCCTCTGTAGGCCTCCTTTCTCTGCTTGAGTTTGGCCAGGAGCTCCTTGTTCATCCATGTAGGCCTCCTGGCGTTTCTTCCTGACTTCCTCTTGGTCGGGATGCATCGCTCCTGAGCTTGGAGGAGGTGATCCTTGAATATTAAGCAGCTTTCTTGGGCCCCTCTTCCCTCCAGGGCTTTATCCCACAGTATTCTACCAAGCAGATCCCTGAAGAGGCCAAAGTCTGCTATCCTGAAGTCACAGAATCACAGAATCACAGAATGGTAGGAGTTGGAATTGACCTCTGGGGGTCATCTAGACCAACCCCACTGCCGAAGCAGGGTCACCTACAGCAGGCTGCACAGGACCTTGTCCAGGCGGGTCTTGAATATCTCCAGAGAGGGAGACTCCACAACCTCCCTGGGCAGCCTGTTCCAGTGCTCCGTCACCCTCAGAGGGAAGAAGTTCTTCCTCATGTTCAGACGGAACTTCCTGTGCCTCCGTTTGTGCCCATTGCCCCTTGTCCTGTCACTGGGCACCAATGAAAAGAGTCTGACCCCATCCTCCTGACACCCACCCTTCAGATATTTGTAAGTATTTATTAGGTCCCCTCACAGCCTTCTCTTCTTCAGGCTGAACAAGCCCAGCTCCCTCAGCTCCCCCAAGCAGGAGAGATGTTCCAGTCCCCTCATCATCCTCATAGCCCTCCACTGGACTCTCTCCAGTAGCTCTTCATCTTTCTTGAAGTGGGGAACCCAGAACTGGACGCAGTACTCCAGATGAGGCCTCACTAGGGCAGTGTAGAGGGGAAGGAGAACCTCCCTCGACCTGCTGGCCACACTCCTCCTAATGCACCCCAGGATGCCATTGGCCTTCTTGGCAGCCAGGGCACACTGCTGGCTCATGGTTAACCTGTCATCCACCAGGACACCCAGGTCCCTCTCCACAGAGCTGTTCTCCAGCAGGTCCGCCCCAAGCTTGTACTGGTGCATGGGGTTGTTCCTCCCCAGGTGCAGGACCCTGCACTTGCCCTTGTTGAACCTCATCAGGTTCCTCTCTGCCCAGCTTTCCAGTCTGTCCAGGTCACGCTGAATGGCAGCACAGCCTTGTGGTGTATCTACCACTCCCCCTAGTTTTTTGTCGTCAGCAAACTTGCTGAGGGTACATTCTAACTCTTCATCCAGGTCATTGATGAAGAAGTTAAACAAGGCTGGGCCCAGTACTGACCCCTGGGGGACACCACTAGTTACCAGCCTCCAACTAGACTCAGCGCCGCTGATGACAACCCTCTGAGTTCTGCCATTCAGCCAGTTCTCTATCCACTTCACCGACCACTCATCCAGCCCATACTTCCTGAGCTTCCCTAGGTGGATATTATGGGAGACCGCGTCGAAAGCCTTGCTGAAGTCGAGGTAGACAACATCCACTTCTCTTCCTTCATCTACCCAGCCAGTCATGTCATCATAGAAAGCTATTAGATTGGTCAGGCATGATTTCCCCTTGGTGAATCCATGCTGACTACTCCTGATAACCTTCTTTTCCTCCACTTGCTTGTTGATGACCTCCAGGATAAGTTGCTCCATCACCTTTCCCGGGATGGAGGTGAGGCTGACCGGCCTGTAGTTCCCTGGGTCCTCCTTCTTGCCCTTTTTGAAGACTGGAGTGACATTGGCCTTTCTCCAGTCCTCGGGCACCTCTTCTGTCCTCTAGGACCTCTCAAAGATGATGGAGAGTGGCTCAGCAATGACATCCGCCAGCTCCCTCAGCACTCGTGGGTGCATTCCATTGGGGCCCATGGATTTGTGGACGTCCAGATCGCTTAAGCAATCCCTCACGCAGTCCTCCTCGACCAAGAGAAAGTCGTCCTCTCTGTGGGCTTATTCTCTTACCTCCGGGGCCTGGGATTCCTGAGGGCCAGTCTTAGCACTGAAGACTGAAGCAAAGGCGGCATTCAGTAGCTCTGCCTTCTCTGCATCCTCCGTCACCAGTCCAGGGTAGCGAGCTTGCTGCGCACCCTCCTCGCTGCCCTAAAGATCTTATATCACACCATTTCGTGGTCACTGCAGCCAAGGCTGCCCTTGACTTTCACATTCCCCACCAGTCCCTCCTTGTTGGGGAGAACAAGGTCCAGCACCACACCTCTCCTCGTGGGCTCCTCTGTCACTTGGAGGAGGAAGTTGTCCTTGATGCATTCCAGGAACCTCCTGGATTGCTTGTGCCCTGCTGTGTTGTCCCACCAAAAGATATCGGGGTGGTTGAAGTCCCCCATGAGGACCAGGGCCTGTGAAAGTGAGGCTTCTCCTATCTTCCTATAGAGGGCCTCATCCGCTCGCTCGTCCTGGTCTGGTGGCCTGTAGCAGCCTCCCACTGTAATGTCGCCCATCCCTGCCCTGCCTGTAATCTTGACCCATAAGCTCTCAGTTGGCTCCTCATCCATTCCCAGGCAGAGCTCCATGCACTCCAGATGCTCTTTGACATAGAGGGTGACACCTCCTCCTCGTCTCCCCTGCCTGTCTTTCCTAAAGTGCCTGTATCCTCCCATCCCAATACTCCAGGCATAGGAGCTGTCCCACCATGTCTCCGTGATGCCGATGATATCATAGCCCCACAGACGTGCGCACATCTCTAGCTCCTCTTGTTTATTCCCCATGCTACGTGCATTTGCATAAAGGCATTTGAGCTGAGCCCCCGATGAAGCTGCACTGTTGCTGCCTCACAGCTCCCTGTTCCGTACCCTCACTGACTCAGCAGAGTGAAGGTCCTCATTAGCACACCGTCCACTAGCAGCTGAGTTGCCACCCCCAGGCTTTTGACTAGCTAGCCTGGTTTTATCCCCTTCCCCCTTTCAATCTAGTTTAAAGCCCTATCAATGAGCCCTGCTAACCCCTGAGCTAGGATCCTCTTCCCCTTTTGCGACAGGTGTACCCCATCTGTTGCCAGCAGGCCTGGTGCCATGTAAATGGACCCATTATCAAAGAACCCCAAATTTTGCCTGTGACACCAGGCTTGGAGCCAGGTATTGATCTGTTCACTCTTCCTGTTTCTTCCCTCATCTTCCCCTGCAATTGGAAGTATAGAGGAGAACACTACTTGTGCTCCTGATCCCTTAACCTGCCGCCCCAGAGCTCTGAAGTCCCTTTTGATTGCCCATGCGCTTTTGTCCCTAACCTCATCATTGCCAACCTGAACAACTAAGAGCAGGTAATAGTCAGAGGGCTGTACCAGACCAGGGAGTTTCCTAGTGATATCTCTCACCCGGGCCCCAGGGAGGCAGCAGACTTCCCTGTGGGATGGGTTCAGTTGGCATATCGAGCCCTCTGTTCCCTTGAGAAAGGAATCACTTATGACAATTACCCTTCTTTTTGTCTTCGTGGAGGCAGTCGTGATGTGTGAGGCTGACTGCCTAGTTCTGGGCAACCCCATGTGTGGGCCTTTGTCCTCCTCGTCATTTGCCTGGCCCTCCGGTTCCAGAGCCTCATACCTATTGCATAAGGGCACCTGGGGTGGAGAGGGAGGCTGGGAGGGGATTCGCCTGCCGCCCCAAGCAGGGACCCATTTCTATTCCCCCCTGTCTCTCAGGTCCTCTCCTTCTGCCTGGTGGTGAGAGGGCAGGGGATCTTCTGCTTCTTGTGGAGCATCCATCCTCTGCACTTGTTTCGGGGATGGCAGGGCATGGCCCCACCAGTCTATTTCCCTTTCGCACTCCTTGATGCTCCTTAACCTTTCTACTTCCTCTTTGAGCTCTGCCACGAAGATGAGCAGATCATCCACCTGGTCACAGCGCACACAGTTCTGCCTGCTGCCCTCTGATACCAGGTCCCTTCCTTGTTGCCCAAAGGAGGAAAGTACCCCAACATTCCCTCTTCTCTCCTCCACCCTTTATAGGAGGACAGTACAAGCTTTTATATTTAGAGAGGATGAAGACTATGAGGCTAATGCCGCCAGAGCTACCACTATCTCTCTCGTTGGTTCATGAGTCTCCCTGCTGCTCCATCCAGAAGAGCTAGCCAAATATCTAAGGGAAACAGCACATCCTCTTAACAGGCAGAGAATAACTGCAGCCCAGAGGAGGCCAGCATCCTCCCAGGGCAGCTGCCTTCCTTACCCTCCTCCTCACACAAGATGTATTCCATGACACCATCATTAATACAGTTCTTTCTGCAGACTGACTCCTGATTCTCAGGCTGCAGGACAGTTTTTCAGAACGCTAAGAAATGATTTATTACATTAAAAATCCAAACAGTTGCAAGTTTCATATTTGTGAGATTGTGAGGTACATATATTTATATATGTTCTGTTGTGCTGGTTTTGGCTAGGGTAGAGTTGAATTTCTTTGTAGTAGCTTGTATTAGACTATGCTTTGGATTTGTGCTGAAAACAAAGTTGATAACAGGGATGTTTTAGCTATTGCTGAGCAGGGCTTACATAGAGTCAAGGCCTTTTCTGCTTCTCACATTGCTCCTACAACAAATAGGCTGGGGGTGCTCAAGAAGTTGGTAGGGGACACATCTGGAACAGCTGACCCCAACTGACCCAAGGGATATTCCACACCATATGACGCCATGCTCAGCAATAAAAGCTGGGGGAAGGAGGAGGAAGTGTGGCTGGATGAGTGGTCGGTGAAGTGGATAGAGAACTGGCTGAATGGCAGAACTCAGAGGGTTGTCATCAGCAGCTCTGAGTCTAGTTGGAGGCTGGTGACAAGTGGTGTCCCCCAGGGGTCAGTACTGGGCCCAGTCTTGTTTAACTTCTTCATCAACGACCTGGATGAAGAGTTAGAATGTACCCTCAGCAAGTTTGCTGACGACACCAAACTGGGAGGTGTGGTAGATACCCCAGAAGGCTGTGCTGCCATTCAGCGTGACCTGGATAGGCTGGAAAGCTGGGCAGAGAGGAACCTGATGAGGTTCAACAAGGGCAAGTGCAGGGTCCTGCACCTGGGGAGGAACAACCCCATGCACCAGTACAGGCTTGGGGTGGACCTGCTGGAGAGCAGCTCTGTGGAGAGGGACCTGGGTGTCCTAGTGGACGACAGGTTAACCATGAGCCAGCAGTGTGCCCTGGCTGCCAAGAAAGCCAATGGGATCCTGGGGTGCATCAAGAAGAGTGTGGCCAGCAGGACGAGGGAGGTTCTCCTTCCCCTCTACACTGCCCTGGTGAGGCCTCATCTGGAGTACTCTGTCCAGTTCTGGGCTCCCCACTTCAAGAAAGATGAAGAGCTACTGGAGAGAGTCCAGCGGAGGGCTACAAGGATGATGAGGGGACTGGAACATCTCCCCTACGAGGAGAGGTTGAGGGAACTGGGCTTGTTCAGCCTGAAGAAGAGAAGGCTGCGAGGGGACCTTATAAATGCCTACAAATATCTGAAGGTTGGGTGTCAGGAGGATGGGGCCAAGCTCTTTTCAGTGGTGCCCAGTGACAGGACAAGGGGCAATGGGCACAAACTGAAGCACAGGAAGTTCCGTCTAAACATGAGGAAGAACTTCTTCCCTCTGAGGGTGACGGAGCCCTGGAACAGGCTGCCCAGGGAGGTTGTGGAGTCTCCTTCTCTGGAGATATTCAAGACCCACCTGGACAAGGTCCTGTGCAGCCTACTGTAGGTGACCCTGCTTCTGCAGGGGGGTTGGACTAGATGACCCACAGAGGTCCCTTCCAACCCCTACTATTCTGTGATTCTGTGATTCTGTGATTCTGTGATTTGGAGTGATGGTGTTTGTCTTCCCAAGTCACCGCTATGCATGATGGAGCCCTGCTTTCCTGGAGATGGCTGAACACCTGCCTGCCGATGGGAACTAGTGAATGAATTGCTCGTTTTGCTTTGCTTGCATGTGTGGCTTTTGCTTTACCTATTAAACTATCTTTAGCTCAACCCACGAGTTTTCTCACTTTTACCGTTCCGATTCTCTTCCTTATCCCACCAGGGGGAAGTGAGTGAGTGGCTGTGTGATGCTTAGTTGCCAGCTGGAGTTGAACCATGACAAATATATATAAAAATACATCTTATATAATAAAAATCTAGAATAACTCCATTAATTTTGACAGTGTTTGATGACATGCTAATACCAAAACCAGCTACTGAAATAAAGGCACAGCAAACAAAAAGTTGTATGCCACAGTATGAAGAGTTACTATTCTGTTTCAGTCTGAACTAAAAAACTATTTTGGTGGTTCCAGATTACCACACAAACATGAAAAAGTATGATATATTTAATACCTTCTCCCAGTTCCACAGATACTTTAATTTGACTTTTTTTTACAGGAAATTAAGTTAAATGTAGCCTATTTCTGTTCTATTTGCTCTTAACAAAGAGACCACCAAATTATGTAAACTTTAAAGAAGTAATTCAGATATAAAATGTCAGCGCAAAATATGCTCACAGAATATCACGCAAAATACCACAACCTTCTTTGCAGAGACTCAATTGTTAGTTCAAGCTATAGGAACAGTTTTCATAAAGATGATATAGATTAAGCTACAGCTAAATAATTTAAATGTCTTGGGCCACAAGGCAAATCAGCAGAAGAAATGGATATATAAAAAAATAATGATGTTTGATTGCAGTCGATCTCTGTGGGCCTCTGCGTGTGTATGTCTTGCTTCCTTTCTTTGTGTTACATAATTTATTTTCAGCATTTACCAGAAACAAAGCAGTGATTGTTATATAAACAAAAATAATCCAGCCAATACCTAAATAAAGCAGAAAATACATATTTTCTATCTTTCTTTCTTGGCCTTACTTTGTATTCAAACCATTTGATAGGAGCATAAATTCATCTCGCCCCTATGTCAGACATGGCTTTTTCTGAAAAAAGCAAAGAAAAAAACAAAGCAGATAAAAATAAAAGGAATAAAGGCAGAAAAGGATGAAAGATAAGGAAAATAGGAGAACCATTCCTGTTGTTTACCACAGAAATAAGAAAAGAGGAGCAGCACAGACCACAGCTCTGAAATAGATTCAGGATCCTGAGCATACTACTTTATGCAGTGTCTCTGGTCAGGGTTGAAAACACGTTATTAGGGAGAGACAAAAGCAGTAAAAGATCACTTCCTCTGGAAGAATAAATCCAAGTCTGTTGCATACATAAGGAGATAATTCGAGTACAGATCATTTCTCGTGTAAGGCAAATTTTCTGGCTAGGTAAAAAATCATATGGTAATATACTGGGTTACTGAATATACTGAGCCAAGGTTTGGGGTTAGTCCTATCCAGTTTATATTATATCATATTTGGATTGCTGTTTCATACTCCTAAATTCTGACTTTCTTTGCTCCTAAAAGTTGGCACACATAATACAGATGGTGTTAAGTCACTGGTAGTGCAGGCCAATGAAATGTTGGAGAAAAATTATTCCAGACATAGATCATAACTGTTACGAATAGCAAGTTCAGGAATGCCCTAGAAAAGGCTTTAATGGATTTCAATTTCAAATGGTGACACAAAGGATATCAACAGTTCCATTGCTTATGCTATTTGATAACACAGAGATGTAACTGCTCATTCTCTTCTCTGGATTCAAACACAATCTGGGAGCAAAGAAATGTATCTGTAAACCTGATCATCTTTTCCAGAACTGAGATATATCTGTTGAGGAGTCCTCAAGTTTTAAAGGTGTTACAGCTGGTGAAGGCAAACAAGAAGTTGGCTGCTCAGATAAAACACAAGATCTAGTATCAACAGCCGAGGAGAAGGCTGAGGTACTCAACAAATTTTGTCTCAGTCTTCACTGCAAACCTCTCTCCTCACCCCTCCAGAGGCGATGGACGACAAGATGGGGATCAGGGGGGTAAAGCCCCTCCCACTGTAAGGGAAGATCAGGTCCATGAACACCTGAGGAACCTGAACATACATAAGTCCATGGGACCTGAGTCCATAGTCCCAGAGTCCTGAGGGAATTGGCTGATGTCATTGCCAAGCCACTCCCCATGATATTTGAAAGGTCATGGCAGTCAGGGGAAGTCCCTGGTGACTGGAAGAAGGGGAACATTGTGCAGAAAGGAGGGCCCTGGGAACTACTGACCTGTCATCCTCACCTCTGTACCTGGGAAGATCATGGAGCAGATCCTCCTAGAAGTTATGCTAACAGACATGGAGGGCAGGGAGGTGATTCGAGACAGCCAACATGGCTTCACCAAGGACAAGTCCTGCCTGACCAACCTAGTGGCTTTCTATGATGGCATGACTGCATCAGTGGACAAGGGAAAAGCAACGGATGTCATCTAACTGGACTTCTGTAAAGCCTTTGACAAAGTCCCCCATATGGGTCGATGGCCTTGTTGGACTTGTGAATGCAACACAAAAGATATTCTCCGACTCAGGCATCAAGAGCCGAACAGTTAACAAAGGGAGCAATTAACTTGTGCTTATCTTATCAGACAAAAGTAAGGGGGGGTAGCCCATCACTGTAAACCCAGTGATCTGTGGGGCATCGCAGAGGCCTGCAGCCAGAGGTTGCTTCAGATAAAAAAACAGATGGCTCCCTGAGCACATACCAAGATGCCTGCTCCATAGGCATGTCAAACTGCTGAGTCCTGCTTGTGACGACACGACATTCCATGCCAAGAGCCAATCGATACACAATAATTGAATTAGTCCCACCTCGCCAAAAGACTTTCAAACGTATGAAAATTGGCACTTGAAAAACTCTCTTTGGGAGGAGGAGCCAAGCAACTTTACCTGACGGACAGGTCGACGAGCCTGAACCTCTCTTCCCCCCCCAAGAAGGGACGCCTTTTTGGTAAGAGTCACGCCTCTGACTTTGTCAGACGTATCCCCAGGAATACATTGT
The DNA here is from genome assembly GCF_030867145.1 of Opisthocomus hoazin. Classification (NCBI taxonomy): domain Eukaryota; kingdom Metazoa; phylum Chordata; class Aves; order Opisthocomiformes; family Opisthocomidae; genus Opisthocomus; species Opisthocomus hoazin. Next base: position 48,723,281 of record NC_134453.1, on the reverse strand, counting down.
TAACTAAAGCGCTAAGCTGTTACTTTGAGCTCAACTTTTGTAGACAGTGCATTTATCAATGGTAATCCCAAATCTGTGATACTTGTCGCTTGAATAAATTACCTGTTGTTTCAACTTTGCGAAACTGTTTCAGTGAAAGTCCTTGGAGAGGCTCTGACAGGCAAGTTGAATCTGAGAAGAGGTTACACACTTAGCCCTTTAGACATAAACTGTTGACCAAGTCCAGGACTAGGAGTGGATCCAACCACACCTAGACTTCTCTCTGAGAGAGTTTAGAATGCAAGGGGGTCTGCTCTGAACCTCATGACTCAACGGGAGGGCTCTCCTTATGCCGCTTATCAGACTCCTTCACCCCTTTTAACAAGACACCCCACACAACATCCTTCTCTCTAAGTTGGAGAGATATGGATTTGATGGGTAGACTGTTTGGTGGATGAGGAATTGGCTGGATGGTCACAGACAGAGGGTAGTGGTTACTGGCTCAATGTCCAAATGGAGACCAGTGACCAATGGTGTCCCTCAGGGGTCTGTACTGGGACCAGTGCTGTTTAATATTTTCATCAATGACAGAGAGATCAAGTGCACCCTCAGCAAGTTTGCAGATGACACCAAGCTGAGTGGTGCAGTTGACACACCAGAAGGATGGGATGCCATCCAGAGGGACCTGGACGAGCTGGAGAAGTGGGCCTGTGTGAACCTCATGGGGTTCAACAAGGCCAAGTGCAAGGTCCTTCATCCGGATCAGGGCAACCCCTGATATTAATACAGGCTGGGGGATGAAGGGATTGAGAGCAGTCCTGCCGAGAAGGACTTGGGGGTACTGGTGGATGAAAAGCTGGACACGAGCCACCAATGTGGGCTCGCAGCCCAGAAGGCCAACCATATCCTGGGCTGCATCAAGAGAAGCGTGGCCAGCAGGTCGAGGGAGGGGATTCTGCCCCTCTACTCTGCTCTGGTGAGACCCCACCTGGAGTCCTGCATCCAGCTCTGGAGGCCTCAGCACAAGAAGGACATGGACCTGTTGGAGTGGGTCCAGATGAGGGTGACAAAAATGATCAGGGGGATGGAACACCTCTCCTATGAGGACAGGCTGAGAGAGTTGGGCTTGTTCAGCCTGGAGAAGAGAAGGCTGCAGGGAGACCTTATTGCAGCCTTTCAGTACTTAAAGGAGGCTTATAAGAAAGATCAGGACATGCTTTTTAGCAGGGCCTGTTGCGATAGGGGCAACTGTTTGAAAGTAAAAGAGTGTAGGTTTAGACTGGATATAAGGAACAAATTTTTTACCATGAGGATGATGAAACACTGGCACAGGTTGCCTAGAGATGTGGTACATGCTCCGTCCCTGGAAACATTCAAGGTCAGCTTGAACAGGGCTCTGAGCAACCTGATCTACTGGTAGATGTCCCTGCTCATTGCAGGGGGGTTGGACTAGATGGCCTTTAAAGGTCCCTTCCAACCGAAACCATTCTAGGTAGATGGTGCAAAAAACTACACCATTCCAACAGATAGCCTCTGTCTTATTTAATGTCACCTATTACTTAGCTGCCACCAGGCAAGAACCTGGTGTCAAATTCAATTTGACTACTTTGTATGTGGATCTTAGATAAACAAGCTGTACATTTTAAACACAAGACTATCCCCTTCTATTGTCAAAATGTTCCTTGGTTTTCTGTTTCCTGAAGTTACAATTTAATTCCCCAAATTAAAATGTAATTCCTGTGTTAAGCAATTTACATAAAATTAGTATCTTGAAAGAAAGCCTATAATGAAGAGTAAAGAGCATCAGCATTAGTTAGCCAATGATAACTCTAACAACACAGAGGGCCATTTTTAGCCTTCCAAAAACTTGTGCCATCACATGACAATGCATGGAAGACACTTTTCTGAACACACCTCTTGATCTGTGAAGATCTCAATGAAGTTCTGGAATGAGAAGATCCCTGACTGAAGAACGAGTTCTCCTGTGTTTTCAAAGCACTGTCCAGTTAGTACAAGAAGCTTGTGTCTTGCAGCATCTGTGATCATTAAACGCACCTAGAGTGAAGGAGAGAAACACATCAGTAATGGGAGTTACCACATGTTTGTACATTTCTCTGAGAACATACAGTTTACCTCGTCTAATTTAAAACAATTTTTGCACCAGTGTCTCCCAGGACTGTCAAAACATTTTCAAGTGATAATACTGTTTACAAAAGACAGCAAGAAAGGATCAAAAGGGAAAAAAGGAGGCACAAGAAGTGATTAAAGAGAAAGTCTGATGAATAAACCAAACTAATGACACGGGGGGAAAAAAGAGCAAGGAGCAGAAGAGAACAAAATTTGAATGAAAAAATAATATTTTCAATGAACAAATACATTCTTTGCGTAACTCTTGTTGAATTTTTGTAGCACTGTATCAGGACAGCCTTAGCCAACTGTGTCCCACATACTAATGAGGGTCAACTACATGTGTCAGTGTTTTTGGAAGGCCAATCTTCTTTTCCCAGTGTACAGCATCACTTGCCATTCAGTTGCAAAAACATCACTAAAATGTAACAGCCACAAATCACACATAACAGTGGCATATTTAGACTGTCATTCTGTTGAATCATCTACAAAGTTAAAGGATGTTTCTGTTTCACCATAATCATAATCAAGCACTCAGTGACAGTAACATGCACCATTTATATCTCACGATGTCACTAACGATAGACACTATAACTTTTTTAAGTGTGCCAGCCCAAGACCTTTTTCAATACACAGTAATAAATTATGTAGATACTGGATGGCTCAAAGGAGCTTGCTACTGAAAAATAAACTTCTGCATTTTGAAATAACCATTAACTATTTTAAACTAGATCCTTGTTACTTTACTTGACCCTCACTACAGCTAAAAACAATTCCTGTTTCCGCCCAGGGGGAGATTTACTTGCATGCTAAGAAAAATCTATATATTCAGTATACTTCTGTTGGCTGAATTAAACTTAAATTGAAGAACAAAACTAAACAAAACCTTTGTAAGATTCTGTACTGTTGAGTAAACTTTTTGCAAATGTGGTGAGTTGACCTTGGCTGTCCACCAGGTGCTCACCAAGCTGCTCTATCACTCCCCCTCCTCAGCAGGATGAGGGGGAGAAAACAAGATGAAAAACTCATGGATTGACATAAAGGCAATTTAATAAAGAAAAGCAAAGGCCGTGCATGGAAGCAAAGGAAAAAACAAAAAGATTAATGCTCTACTTCCCATCAACAGGTGATGTCCAGCCACTTCCTGGGAAGTAGGGCCTCAGTATGCATAGCAGTTGCTTCAGAAGACAAACACCTTAATAATGAATCCCCCCCTTTCTCTTTGCTTTTATTGCCGAGCATAGCATATGGTATGGAATATTCCTTTGGTCAGTTTGGGTCAGCTGTCCTGGCTCTGTCCCCTCCCAACCTCTTGCCCACCCCCAGCCTACTTGGCTTTGGGGACGGAGAGTTGGAGGGACAACCTTGATGCTGTGGGAGCACTGCTCAGCAGAATCCAACACATTAGTGTGTTATCAACACCTTTCTAGCTACCAGCACAGCACTACCAGGGCTGCTATGGGGAAAGTTAACTTAATCCTAGACAGACCCAATACAGCAAATATTTCAAAAGTCTTCTCCAACACTGAAAAATCAATTCAAATTAAGGTAAGGTATGAATTTTATGTGCACTAATTCCTCTGTTCAGGAAGAAGTAAGTTAAACCTGAATAGTGATTCGAGAATAAGGCTATCCACATATTAAGCAAAATGAGCAGAGTCCATCTGGAACAACTCCACATGTAAATATTGCATCCAAACTCCATCTCCATGGAGATGACGTAGTCACCTCCACTGTCCTAGCAAGCCATTCTTTCAAATTTTTATATTGATTGTTAAGCAATCAGTTGTTCTAAACAATTCCCGCTCGCACCAGGGAGGCTGAGCCAGGAGGCTTGACCTAAATCTTTGCTGAACAACTCGTGCTTTCAGTACAAGTAGAAAAGAGCCACTGAAGAGTATCAATCTGAAAGAAGATCCCAACTCTACCACATCTTCATTGTTATTTTATTAAATAAGTGGCATTGACTTTCAGCAGCAGAAAGTTCCTTTAATTCAATGCAGGACTAATGCTGATCTGTCACTAATTGCACTGAATTATTATAAATTCAGCAATATCATTGCTGGATCAAGTGTATTCATTTTTATTTCAGACAAAAATATAGATAAGTGCAGCTGGCTGGCTGATGTGTGGCTGAAATCTTGTCTGGTTTAGTTGTATTAAAACCATAGAAGAACTGGCTTCCTCTTCTATGTTTTCTCTCATTGCTGGCAGCAGTTCTGGGCAGTCTGTCAATTTATGTACAAACTCACAAGGTTTTCCAACAGCAAAATTATTTCCTGACTTGTGAATCACTGATGTGAAATTGTCACATAATTCTCCTTTAATCTATTTTATTAATTGATGGTGAAATAGGTTCTGAAGAGCTAGAAAACTATGACAGGAAAAAAAAGTAAATAAATGCTTGCAGATTACAGAGCATAATGTATGATACACATGAAAGAACTTTGAGACAAATAAATTCTGTGTCTGGGTATATCTAAGTCTTCCTGAGGGACTACCAGAATTTTGTCTGCTGATTTCAAGACCACTACAGAAATATTGCAAGGTGATGATTCTGTTCAGCTTTACCCTTGGTTGAAGTCCCAAATTGTTTGAAGAAAGTGAACAGCAAGACTTAGCTTCAGTCAAAACAGAGTTATAGACGGAGTGTGAACTGAGACAGGAGCGTAAGCCAATCAGCAGTTTTCAAGACTTACGGTACAGATGCAGGAGTGTTAGAGCAATAGAGTGGGATCTTCTTAAGAAGGAAGTAACTGCTCATGGGGTTTTCAGAAACTTGTTTTCTTTGGGCAACTGTGGTCTCTCTCCCTTTGGGCTTCTCTCTTTTGGGAGGTATTTGGCAGCTGACAAAACATGATAGGAGCTTTGGGCAGAACTATGCTCAGACTACCACCAGTATGGCTATTACCAGCCAGATTAGCAGGAATTTGTTTTAATATCTTTTGCCTTTGATTTTCCTGAACTGACATTCAATTTCCTCTTCTGGTGAAAGTCAGAGCTCCATGGTATCACTGTCTCCCCAGATGCAACCTGAAAATCTCTTGATATGTAGAACTAAGTTTTCTATTTGCCATAATGTGCAAAGCATGTCTATTCCAACCTCCAGTTTAATTCTTCTGCCTCTTTCTTATCATCTTATTCTGGCTTTTGTTCAGTGACAGTCTCGCTTAGCCAGCCAAGGTAAATCCCAGTTTGTAACTTCTGGCTATGACCAGTCTGGCAAGATGAAAGCAAAGAAAAGATTGCCTCTCAGAGTCTAGCGAGAGGAAATTAACAGTAACCTGGCCAAATATCTTCCAGAGCCAAAGGAGTAAAGCCAGGGGTCAGAAGGCATTAATCAGCCTCAGACCATGTTCTTCCATGTGGTCATCCATCAAAGGAATGACAAGCAACAGTGACAGAAGCAACACTTCCCTACTTTTGTCCATTCCTTCAGCTCTTCCCCTCCCCCATCCTTTATAGCTTTTCACTCTGAAAGCCTGAGTGTATTAAAGACTACCCTAAGAGCTGCTACCCAGTTGACATCCTTGTTCCTTACCAAGTACCTCTAACGCAATGTAAGAGATTTTCACACATAATTTTTTTAGTACATGAGGTGCCATTAACTAAGGTTACTTACTTTTTTAAACTTTTAAAACTTCAGAAATTTCATTTGTTTTGCTGTGTTTCCTCCTGTTTGTGTTTAATATCACTTAAGGTTGGTAACAAAATAGATTTTTCACAAAGTGCTGCAAGCAAAGCCACTTCATTTCCCAAAAGAACTTGTACTATGCCAGTGCTTCCCAGCACTGGCTAGCAATGTAATTATTCCTATTTAATCCAACCTTCCATCTCACTAGCTAAATTTGTAAATTTTGTCTTTGAGCTACATGCTCAGTTCTTTGACTCTACTCTGGTGAGTTCATGAGGAATTGACAGTCTTATTCTGGGGCACTCTCCAGAGTCCATTGATAGGACGAAAGGCAATGGCCTCAAGTTGCATCAGGGGAGGTTTAGATAAGATATTAGGAAAAATTTCTTTACTGAAAGAGTGGTCAGGCATTGGAATAGGCTGTCCAAGGAGGTGGTGGAGTCACCATCCCTGGAGGTGTTTAAAAAATGTGTAGATGTGGCACTTCAGGATATGGTTTAGTAGGAATGGTGGTGTTGGGTGGATGGTTGGACTCGATGATCTTAGAGGTCTTTTCCAACCTATGATTCTATGATTCTATGTCATGTGCTTTTTGAAGGACAGATCATGTAGACCAACTTAGAGTCACCACCACATAGATAGCAATTCTTCTCGAAGACCTAAATTTATCTCAGGGCACCTGGTTTCTTTCAGGCACTTTTTCATATGTAAAATAGGCATCCAGAGCTACCAAACAATGGAGGAGCAAGCAGAAGAAAAGCAGATGCAGTTTCACCACAGCTGCCTTCACTTCATCAAGAAGGGAATTTGGTGTGTGATGAGGAAATGAGTGCTGAGATAAGAGGTGTGTTTCTATCCTATGCCTTTGATGCTTTATCAGGAATCTGGGAAACGAGGAAGAAAATCAAGGGATGGCTGATTTTTTTAATGATATTTGCTCCTAACATCCTTTCGTCCACAATTAGGAGCTCCTCTCAACCTGTCCACTTAATGGAGCTTTTATGACACATCCAGCAAAGTATTTCTGACTGATTTACCTCAGTGCTAACTGCTTCATCTGAGGGATTGATCAGGACTACAGTTTCTAAGACATCACTTCTGTGGTGAAGAATCTTCTGACCTGCAAGCACAGAGAGAAAAAAAAAGACAAGACATTAAATTTAAACAGCATGGTTTAAACCAGTGCTTTCCCTGAGCTAGTTATACGTTCCACTGTACAACAGCCCTCTGGTTACTCAGGGCAGCGCACATGGGCCACAGCAACTACTGTGCTGGCTCATGTCTTCAGAAATAAACATGGCATGTGGTCCCATGTGCCAGAAACACCACTCCAGAAAATTCAAGCGCTGGGTCCTGTCCCTTCCCCCGGCAGGAGGAGTCCCTGTTACTCACCTTAGTCTTACTGAGCTGGTGTGGATCAGGGACTGGAGTAACTGTCAACAGCTGAGCATCTGGCCCTGGATTTTCATGGACATATCTACACCACAGATACAGTTGAGGTTACACAGTCCTGTAACATGCCTAGGTGGTTTTAAATGAGCTTTTACAGGAACTATTTGTGGCTTAGCCATAGCAGGAGGAAAGTCAGCATGGGCTGCAAATTTTGCCTGCAAAAGCAAAGTGAATACTCGGGTCGTATGCCGGTGCTGCCCATTGTGGCTAACAAGCACAATCTGTAAGACAAGCAAAGGAGCCCAGGGACATCCCCACTCCCCCCCCCCCCCAGCACTGTCCTGCACAGCATACATGTGCTCCCCATCACAACTGTGGGAGCGCTCTCAAGCCAGGCAGCACCCCACGCAGACCACAGGTCCATGGCTGCACCAAATGAACCAGGTGAAAGCTGGGACCCACCCTGACAAAACTCCCTGTTCAGCATTCTACTAATATTGATTAGCACTGGCACACTGTGAGAAATTCCCTACTGGGATGGTCAAACACTTGCCACGATGCCCTGCTTCATCTTCACCACAGAGGATACAGAGAAAGCAGAGTTACTGAATACCTCCTTTGCTTCTGTCTTTACTGCTAAGGCTGGCCCTCAGGAAGAATCAGGAAGATCAGGCAGAAGAGAAAGGTCCATGGAATGTGGAAAGATGGGCAGGCCACTTGGGAAGAGTACAGGAATGTGGTCAGAGCATGCAGGGATGCAACGAGGAAGGCCAAGGCCCACCTGGAATTGAAGCTGGCAAGGGATGTCAAAAACAACAAGAAGGGCTTCTTCAACTACATCAGCAGCAAAAGGAAGCCTAGGGACAATGTGGGGCCGCTGCTGAATGAGGCGGGTGTCCTGGTGATGGAGGATGCGGAGAAGGCAGAGCTACTGAATGTCTTCTTTGCTTCAGTCTTCAGTGCTAAGACTGGCCCTCAGGAATCCCAGGCCCTGGAGGTAAGAGATGAAGCCTACAAAGAGGACGACTTTCCCTTGGTCGAGGAGGACTGTGTGAAGGATCGCTTAAGCGATCTGGACGTCCACAAATCCATGGGCCCCGATGGAATGCACCCACGAGTGCTGAGGGAGCTGGCGGATGTCATTGCTGAGCCACTCTCCATCATCTTTGAGAGGTCCTGGAGGACAGGAGATGTGCCCGAGGACTGGAGAAAGGCCAATGTCACTCCAATCTTCAAAAAGGGCAAGAAGGAGGACCCAGGGAACTACAGGCCGGTCAGCCTCACCTCCATCCCGGGAAAGGTGATGGAGCAGCTTATCCTGGAGGCCATCATCAAGCAAGTGGAATAAAAGAAGGTTATCAGGAGTAGTCAGCATGGATTCACCAAGGGGAAATCATGCCTGACCAATCTAATAGCTTTCTACGATGGCATGACTGGCTGGGTAGACGAAGGGAGAGCCGTGGATGTTGTCTGCCTAGACTTCAGCAAGGCTTTCGAAACAGTCTCCCATGATATCCTCCTAGGGAAGCTCAGGAAGTGTGGGCTGGATGAGTGGTCGGTGAAGTGGATAGAGAACTGGCTGAATGGCAGAACTCAGAGGGTTGTCATCAGCGGCGCTGAGTCTAGTTGGAGGCTGGTAACTAGTGGTGTCCCTCAGGGGTCAGTACTGGGCCCAGTCTTGTTTAACTTCTTCATCAACGACCTGGATGAAGAATTAGAATGTACCCTCAGCAAGTTTGCTGATGACACCAAACTGGGAGGAGTGGCTGATACACCAGAAGGCTGTGCTGCCATTCAGCGTGACCTGGACAGGCTGGAAAGTTGGGCAGAGAGGAACCTGATGAGGTTCAACAAAGGCAAATGCAGGGTCCTGCACCTGGGGAGGAACAACCCCATGCATCAGTACAGGCTTGGGGCGGACCTGCTGGAGAGCAGCTCTGTGGAGAGGGACCTGGGTGTCCTGGTGGACGACAGGTTAACCATGAGCCAGCAGTGTGCCCTGGCTGCCAAGAAAGCCAATGGGATCCTGGGGTGCATCAAGAAGAGTGTGGCCAGCAGGACGAGGGAGGTTCTCCTTCCCCTCTACACTGCCCTGGTGAGGCCTCATCTGGAGTACTCTGTCCAGTTCTGGGCTCCCCACTTCAAGAAAGATGAAGAGCTACTGGAGAGAGTCCAGCGGAGGGCTACAAGGATGATGAGGGGACTGGAACATCTCCCCTACGAGGAGAGGCTGAAGGAGCTGGGCTTGTTCAGCCTGAAGAAGAGAAGGCTGCGAGGGGACCTAATAAATGCTTATAAATATCTGCAGGGTGGGTGTCAGGAGGATGGGGCCAAGCTCTTTTCAGTGGTGCCCAGTGACAGGACAAGGGGCAATGGGCACAAACTGAGGCACAGGAAGTTCCATCTGAACATGAGGAAGAACTTCTTCCCTCTGAGGGTGACGGAGCACTGGAACAGGCTGCCCAGGGAGGTTGTGGAGTCTCCTTCTCTGGAGATATTCAAGACCCACCTGGACAAGGTCCTGTGCAGCCTGCTGTAGGTGACCCTGCTTCAGCAGGAGTGTTGGACTAGATGACCCACAGAGGTCCCTTCCAACCCCTACTATTCTGTGATTCTGTGATTCTGTGAATCCCACGCCCCGGAGGTAAGAGAGAAAGCCTGGAGAAAGGAGGCTGGGTAGATGAGGGGAGAGCAGTGGATGTTGTCTACCTCGACTTCAGCAAGGCTTTTGACACTGTCTCCCATCACATCCTCCCGGGGAAGCTCAGGAAGTGTGGGCTGGATGAGCGGTCAGTGAGGTGGATTGAGAACTGGCTGAATGACAGAACTCAGAGGGTTGTCATCAGCGGTGCACAGTCTAGAGGCCTGTAGCCAGTGGTGTTCCCCAGGGGTCAGTACTGGGCCCAGTCTTGTTTAACTTCCTCATCAATGACGTGGCTGAAGGGTCAGAGTGTACCCTCAGCAAGTCTGTTGATGACACAAAACTGGGAGGAGTGGCTGATACACCAGAAGGCTGTACTGCCATTCAGCGAGACCTGGACTGGCTGGAGAGTTGGGCGCAGAGGAATCTGCTGAAGTTCAACAAGGGCAAGTGCAGGGTCCTGCACCTGGGAAGGAACAACCCCATGCATCAGTACAGGCTTGGGGCTGACCTGCTGGAGAGCAGCTCTGGGGACAGGGACCTGGGTGTCCTGGTGGACGACAGGTTAACCATGAGCCAGCAGTGTGCCCTGGATGCCAAGAAGGACAATGGCATCCTGGGGTGCATTAAGAGGAGTGTGGCCAGCAGGTCGAGGGACGTTCTCCTTCCCCTCTACACTGCCCTAGTGAAGCTGCATTTGGAGTACTGTGTCCATTTCTGGGTTCCCCACTTCAAGAAAGATGAGGAGCTACTGGAGAGAGTCCAGCGGAGGGTGTTATAGTTTGGCTGCGGCCGGCAACAAAAGCGCCACGTGGCTGCCCCTCCCCCCGCTGGGGTGCGGAGGAGAATGGAAAGAAACAGGCAGAAACTGCTGGGTCGGGATAAGGGCAGTTTAACAGAACAGCAAACAAAGGGAACAGTAACAACAACGATACAGATAAGGAGAAAACACAACACAAATCGCAGAACAGAGCCGCTCTCACCGACCGCTGCTGCCGCACGGTCCCAAGCCGCGAGTGAATTCCCGCCGCCCAGCTCCCCCTCCCAACCGGAATCAGGCATGACGGCACATGGTATGGAATAGCCTGCTCTGTTTGGCCAGGTTCGGTCAGCCCGCCCGGCTGTGCCCCTTCCTGGATTCTGGTGAAAATTAACCCTGTCCTGGACAAACCCAGGACAGAGGGCTGCGAGGATGATGAGGGGACTGAAGCATCTCTCTTACGAGGAAAGACTGAGGGAGCTGGGCTTGTTTAGCCTGAAGAACAGAAGGCTGAGAGGGGATCTTCACAGAATCATAGAATCATTAAGGTTGGAAAAGACCTCTAAGATCATCAAGTCCAACCGTCACCCCAAGACTACCATGCCTTCTAAACCATGTCCCGAAGTGTCACATCTACACCTTTTTTGAACACCTCCAGGGATGGTGACTCCACCACTGCCCTGGGCAGCCTGTTCCAATGCTTGACAACACTTTTGGTGAGGAAATTTTTCCTAATATCCTATCTAAACCTCCCCTGACGCCATTTCCTCTTGTCCTATCACGTGCTACTTGGGAGAAGAGACCAACACCCACCTCACTACAACCTCCTTTGAGGTACTTGTAGAGAGCCATAAGGTCCTCCCTCAGCCTCCTCTTCTCCAGACTAAATAACCCCAGTTCCCTCAGCCGCTCCTCATCAGACTTGTTCTTTAGACCCTTCACCAGCCTCGTTGCCCTTCTCTGGTCACGCTCCAGCAACTCATTGTCCTTCTTGTAGTGAGGGGCCTAAAACCAAACACAGTACTCCAGGTGCAGCCTCACCAGGGTCAAGTACAAGGGAACAAACACCACCCTACTCCTGCTGGACACACTATTCCTGATACAAGCCAGGATGCCGATGGCCTTCTTGGCTACCTGGGTACAATGCCGGCTCATGTTCAGCTGGCTGTGGACTAACACCCCCAGGTCCTTTTCCTCCATGCAGCTTTCCAGGCACTCTTCCCCAAGCCTGTAGCGTTGCATGGGGTTGTTGTGACCAAAGTGCAGGACCTGGCATTTGGCTTTGTTTAATCTCATACAACTGGCCTTGGCCCGTCGAACCATCCTGTCCAGGTCCCTCTGTAGCACCTTCCTACCCTCGAGCAGATCGACACTCCTGCCCAACTTGGTGTCATCTGAAAATTTACTGAGCATCTTATAAGAAGAAACCTGATTTCCTTAACAGATACTCTTTTTGCTGTACTTAGTTGAAAGGAGACAGACTGTGTATTATGAAAGGAGAGGAGGGCAAGTCTCCCTCTGCAGCATTCAGTTCTGGCATTACCCTTTATAATTCAGTGTAAAAGCTCTGCTTCCTTGCCGAACAGGAATGCATATATAAGATTATATTCAATAAAACATCCAGATGGTTCTGTTACCACAGACTCCTTCAGAAGATGCCCTGTGATCTGATATTTTAGTTATTCTGCAGGTTTCCCTCAAATGAAGACATTAGGCAGAGTTTACTGAATCTAGTCTGTAGCATTGGGAAGGAAACAAAAGAAATTATCACCCTTCAGTTGCCACAGAAATTTCTCGCTTAATAGTTGGTGACACAGAACACACACTTTGCTTCAGGCCAGACTAAGCCTCATACATGATTAGATAATAACACATTAAACATAGATAGATAAGAAATGTAATTATCCACATGCAAAGTTAGACAAAGATGCGTAGTGTCCACCTGACTCAAAGCATCGACTTTGGACTTCACCAAAGATGCTCCAAGTCATGTGTAGCTGGGAGGGATTTGACCTGTGGTGTTGCAACTCTCGCTGACCAGCACTGATGGTGGTTACTTACATTCTGTGCTCCCATGGGCCAGATGCCCAGCTCCAATGGTTGCATGGTTTCATGCAACTTGAGATTGATTTCTAGAGGCAAGCATAGCGGTCTGCACCATGTGCCTGTTTAGAGCTTCATGTGTGACTGCCTCCCCGTTTGACTCCTTAGCATCAACAAGTGTTACTGCTTATCTTACAGGGTGGGGACCAAACTCTGGTAGAGTGTGAGTCACTACGAGGGCTCCTATCCTATGTAAAATTTCAGAAAGGTCTCTACTTGCTGGTATCAGTAATATGGTCCTATGTCAACTGCTTGAGAAACAAACACCCCATCCCCCCATTTATTAAAACTGTTGACAATTTTGTAAGAGCAACAGAGGCTTACTGCTTAGGTTGATACTCAGATGCTCAGCTGGAATGAAGGAAAGTCTCCCACGGGAAGTTTTATCAAACAGAAATGAACTATCACAGTGTGGGAGCAGAAAGCAGCAACAGCATTTCACAAACTGGCAAGAGATTGCGACTTACTAAACTACAGATGAAGTGAGAGAATCTGAGACTTGTGTAGAAGATATGGGGTTGCTTTAAATCAACTCTACTGTAACCAGAGTGATAGAGTCTGCTAACCCTAGCAATAAACAACAAAAAGGGGGTGGGGGATTGATACCAATTATTGTATTTTTTTAATCTGTATTGTAGTCTCTGGGTAACCATTAATGCTAACAAAATAGCAGACAATGTGTTTCTGTCAAAAGAGAATGATGAAGTGTGTTTTTGTGTAGCGAACTAAGAAAACTAGCTAGGACTGCCAAGATTAAGAGCTGAATAAGTAAAAGGTAATGCCGACAGGGGGAGATCATGACCACCGACCCATTGACCACCTACCCAAGTAATATCACCTACTCAAAAGAGAACAATGGAAGAGGACGACTGAGTCTGCGCAATAATTTACATGTGAAGCGAGCAAATTTTCACCAATCACCAAAGAGAATAATAATGAATATGTATAAATAAAACAAACGTATATTTTTGATCTATATAAACCGCATGGAAAAGGTATGAGGTATGCACTTTTGGTGGAATTATGCCCCGTGCATCCAGCACTGCAATAAAGAATGTCTGCCTTTTAACACTACATTGGTGTTACGAGGTTTTATCCCCGGATTTTCAGTGACACTACCAGATTTTTACAGCATATCTCTACGCATTGGACAGAACATTTTTAGTGATGTGTCAGAGGAAGAAAGGAAGAAACTTCCAGGTTGCACAGAAGTGGTTGGGTAGCTAGATTTTGTCCATTTCTAGTTTCTGGAAAGTAGGTCAAAATCCTATCTAAAGACTTCTGGAAACAAATATTTATCCTGTTTGGAAGAAATCTAAGTATCTGCTCATCCTCGATTTTATTAAGTCTAATGCAGCAACATGTCTTGCAACAAGATTTTGTTGTGACCAGATGTCCATGGTAGTGATTTTTATAATGAAAAATATGCGGGAAGAGGACAAAAATCAAAACGGCACTCTATTGTTCTTGATGTCTGAAGGATTTTTACAAGAAAAAAAATCTTTTGTGGGAATTAAATTAGAAAACACTGACATCTATCATTAAATTTTATCACTTGACCCTAATAAAAAGGGGAATGCTAAATCACTGGACAAGTGATTGATGTACGCCTGGTGACACAATGCAACTACCTCTGTGGAGGAAGCATGGAATAATATGAAAGAAGTATTGGAACAGACTGGAGAACTTTTTCAAGCAATGCACCTGAAGGATTGGTTTGATGGATGGAGCCTGGGGTCATGGATAGTGTCTCTATTGAGATCTTTGGGACCCATGGGATGGGGACAATGGCTTGTAAATATTGGCATCATGTTCTTGTGTGGATTTTTGTTTTTAATGATTTGCCTTGCTATAGTACGCTGCATGATTAGCGGCTTACTTTCTTCTGCCTCTACTCTCTTTTCACCCTCTGTCCGCTATGTAAAGATTAAAAAGATAGAAGAAGATAACCAGTATTGGTATTGGGCCGACTGTTTGAGCCACGGGGTGGTGTAAGAGTCCAGGCAGCAGATGTCTCAAACATCTCATTCAAAAGAATGCAGCTGTTACCATATCAATGCAGTTGTTAACTGAAGAAGGGGGCTCTGCTAAGGTGGGGCCTGGAGATAAGACCACAGATAGAGGATGTGGCTAAATCAGTTGATCCAGTTAAGAAAGAAGTTGACAAGGGGGGAGCGAGACCACCAAGAGACCACCAACTCATTTCTAGAAGGCTCGACATCCCCCAGACCCATTTCTGGAAGACTATAGAAGCCCAAACTGTGCAGGTCATCTAATTAGCATTGAAAGCGAACAAGCCAGCCTAGGGGTGGGAAACAGGGGGTTTAAAAAGAGGACCACCTGACCTGCTGGAGGTGCCCCCCAGGACCTGGACATCCCCCTTTTGCTGGCTGGATCAACGCTGGACCCAAGACTGGACTGGTGATATCTTTTTACTTCTCCCTCTTCCTCTTTTCCTCTCTAGCTTTTCTTTTCTGTTTCCCCTATGCTCTTTTCCTTCTCCTTTGAAACTATAAAAGCAAGGCTTATCATAATTGTGCCACCATAGTTTGCTTATCATAATCATGCCACAGTATTTATTTATCATAATCGTGAATAAACATTACAAAGTGATACACGATCTCTGGTGTCATTTCACCTTAATCCAATTGAGGGGAGCAGCGAATCCGAGTCGCTCTCGTTAATGGAGTGGGACATTTAATCACTCTCATTATTGGGGTGTGACAGCCTGGCAAACCTCAGTCCTATTAAGGCAGCGAGATGACTGGTAAGCCTGAAATGCTCTGTCAGTGCTACTTGAATTAACTTGCCAACCCCAGCCTTTTGCTTGCTCCTGCAAATATGCCGAGTCTAGTGTGGATGCTGCTGCCACGGGAAGAAGCAACATTGGCGGGTGCTGTGAGGACTCGGTTTGTGACCATTGCTCCCGTGTGGCGAGCTACTGAAGGTGAAGGGCTCTGGAGCAGAGGCTCGCGCCGAGGGACCCTTTCTCCAGTGGCAAAACCGCAGCGGCGAGGCGGCAAAAAGCGCCGAGAGAGAGAGAGGAGACCCCAGCAACCCCCCCCCCCCCCCCCCCCAGCGGGAAAGCGGGAGGTGCCGAGGAGCGGCAGCTCTGACTCAGCGGGGGCGGAGCCGAGTGTGACAGCGGCCAAACCCCCTCACGGATAAGAGCAGCTCCCAGGGAACGCGGGCGAGCAGAGCCGGCAAACAGAGGCGGCGCGGCAGCCGGGGAGCGGCGCGGCGCGGCAGTTGGCGCGGGGAAGGCGAGCGGGCAGGGTGCAGCCCCCCCTCCTGGCAACTCAAGTAGTGCGCATCGCCCTTCCAGGAGATATTCTAGCCCTGGTTACCACCCGTGGTAAAGCTCTTGCTAGAAGGAGCGTGGGGACCCAGACGGAGGCCCCACGCAAGAACGCGGGTGTCCAGGTCTCTGGCTGCAGGGAGTGCCTGAGCCTGGCGCTCGTACCAGAGGACAGCAGAGACAACGGCTGTGTTCGGTGCGAGCAGGTGAATGACCTGCTCAGCCTGGTGGCAGAGCTGAAGGAGGAAGTGGAGAGGTTGAGGAGCATCCGGGAGTGTGAGAGGGAGATCGACTGGTGGGGCAGCACCCTGCCCTCCCTGAGGCAGAGGCAGCAGGAGGCGGCTCCACGAAAAGCAGAGAACCCCCTACCCTCTTGCCACCAAGCAGAAGGAGGGGACCTAAGAGATGGGGGGGAATGGAAATGGGTCCCTGCTCGGGGGGGCAAGCGAATCCCCTCCCGGCCTCCCTCACCTGCCCAGTTGCCCTTAAGCAACAGACATGGAGCTCTGGAACGTGAGGGACCGGCTGCAGAGGAAGTGGGTGAAGGTGAGGCTCCATCCAGGGGGTTGCCCAGGACGAGTCAGACAGCCCCACATATTACAACTGCCTCGGCTAAGAAAAAAAGGAGGGTCATTGTCATAGGTGATTCCCTTCTGAGGGGAACAGAGGGCCCGATCTGCTGACCGGACCCATCCCACAGGGAAGTCTGCTGCCTCCCTGGGGCCCGAGTTAGGGATGTTGCTAAGAAACTCCCTGGTCTGGTGCGGCCTTCTGATTACTACCCCCTCTTGGTAATGCAGGTTGGCGGGGACGAGATCTCAGAGAGAAGTCCCAAGGCCATCAAAAGGGACTTCAGGGCACTGGGGAGACTGGTTGAGGGATCAGGGTGCAGGTGGTGTTTTCCTCCATCCCATCAGTGGCAGGGAACAGCACTGAAAGGGGCAGGAAAACTCACCTGGTTAACAGGTGGCTCAGGGACTGGTGCCATCAGTCAAATTTTGGCTTCTTTGATCATGGGGAGGTGTACACAGCACCAGGCCTGCTGGCGACAGGTGGAACTCAGCTATCTCAAAGGGGAAAAAGAATTCTTGGCCATGAGCTGGCGGGGCTCATTGAGAGGGCTTTAAACTAGGTTCGAAGGGGGAAGGGGATATTGCCCAGCTCACTAGGGATGAGCCTAGGCTTGGCGTGCCAAGGCCAGGGGTGAGATTGACAGCCCAGCTCAAGTGTGTCTACACCAATGCACGTAGCAGGGGCAATAAACAGGAGGAGCTGGAAGCCATTATACAGCAGGACGGCTACGACTTGGTCGCCATCACAGAAACGTGGTGGACAACTCGCATGACGGGCATGCTGTCATGGATGGCTACAGACTCTTTAGGAAAGACAGACCAACAAGGAGAGGTGGGAAAGTTGCTCTATACGTGAGGGAGCAAGTAGAATGCATTGAGCTTGGTCTGGGGGCAAATGAGGAACAAGTTGAAAGCTTGTGGGTTAGAATTAAGGGACAGGCTCATAAGGGTGACATTACGGTGGGTGTGTACTACAGGCCACCTGACCAGGAGGAGGAGGTTGATGAGGCCTTCTACAGGCAGCTGCAAGCAGCCTCACAGTCACAGGCCCTGGTTCTCATGGGGGACTTCAACCACCCTGACATCAGCTGGGAAGACCATACAGCTAGGCAGGCGCAATCCAGGAGGTTCCTACAGAGCATCGATGATAACTTTCTGATGCAAGTGGTGGAGGAACCAACAAGGAAAGGCGCTCTGCTGGACCTTGTGTTAACAAACAAGGAGGGACTGGTGGAGGATGTGAAGGTTGGAGGTAGACTCGGCTGTAGTGACCATGAAATGGTCAAGTTCAGGATCCTGGGTGGAGGAAGCAGGGCGATAAGCAGGATCAAAACCCTGGACCTCAGGAGGGCTGACTTTGGCCTCTTCAAGGAGCTACTGGGAGGAATCCCATGGGCCAGGGCTCTCGAAGGCAGGGGGGTCCATGAGAGCTGGTCGCTCTTTAAACAACACTTCCTCCATGCACAGGAGCAATGCATCCCCCTGAGAAAGAAATCGAGCAAAGGAGGCAGGAGACCTGCATGGTTGAACAAGGAGCTTCTAGCAGAGATCAGGCAGAAGAGAAAGGTCCATGGAATGTGGAAAGATGGGCAGGCCACTTGGGAAGAGTACAGGAATGTGGTCAGAGCATGCAGGGATGCAACGAGGAAGGCCAAGGCCCACCTGGAATTGAAGCTGGCAAGGGATGTCAAAAACAACAAGAAGGGCTTCTTCAACTACATCAGCAGCAAAAGGAAGGCTAGGGACAATGTGGGGCCGCTGCTGAATGAGGCGGGTGTCCTGGTGATGGAGGATGTGGAGAAGGCAGAGCTACTGAATGCCTTCTTTGCTTCAGTCTTCAGTGCTAAGACTGGCCCTCAGGAATCCCAGGCCCCGGAGGTAAGAGAAGAAGCCTACAAAGAGGACGACTTTCCCTTGGTCGAGGAGGACTGTGTGAGGGATCGCTTAAGCGATCTGGACGTCCACAAATCCATGGGCCCTGATGGAATTCACCCACGAGTGCTGACAGAGCTGGCAGATGTCATTGCTGAGCCACTCTCCATCATCTTTGAGAGCTCCTGGAGGACAGGAGAGGTGCCCAAGGACTGGAGAAAGGCCAATGTCACTCCAATCTTCAAAAAGGGCAAGAAGGAGGACCCAGGGAACTACAGGCTGGTCAGCCTCACCTCCATCCCGGGAAAGGTGATGGAGCAGCTTATCCTGGAGGCCATCATCAAGCAAGTGGAAGAAAAGAAGGTTATCAGGAGTAGTCAGCATGGATTCACCAAGGGGAAATCATGCCTGACCAATCTAATAGCTATCTACGATGACATGACTGGCTGGGTAGACGAAGGGAGAGCCGTGGATGTTGTCTGCCTAGACTTCAGCAAGGCTTTCGAAACAGTCTCCCATGATATCCTCCTAGGGAAGCTCGGGAAGTGTGGGCTGGATGAGTGGTCGGTGAAGTGGATTGAGAACTGGCTGAATAGCAGAACTCAGAGGGTTGTCATCAGCGGCGCTGAGTCTAGTTGGAGGCTGGTAACTAGTGGTGTCCCTCAGGGGTCAGTACTGGGCCCAGCCTTGTTTAACTTCTTCATCAACGACCTGGATGAAGAGTTCGAGTGTACCCTCAGCAAGTTTGCTGATGACACCAAACTGGGAGGTGTGGTAGACACACCGGAAGGCTGTGCTGCCATTCAGCGTGACCTGGACAGGCTGGAAAGTTGGGCAGAGAGGAACCTGATGAGGTTCAACAAAGGCAAATGCAGGGTCCTGCACCTGGGGAGGAACAACCCCATGCATCAGTACAGGCTTGGGGCGGACCTGCTGGAGAGCAGCTCTGTGGAGAGGGACCTGGGTGTCCTGGTGGACGACAGGTTGACCATGAGCCAGCAGTGTGCCCTGGCTGCCAAGAAAGCCAATGGCATCCTGGGGTGCATCAAGAAGAGTGTGGCCAGCAGGACGAGGGAGGTTCTCCTTCCCCTCTACACTGCCCTAGTGAGGCCTCATCTGGAGTACTCTGTCCAGTTCTTGGCTCCCCAGTTCAAGAAAGATGAAGAGCTACTGGAGAGAGTCCAGCGGAGGGCTACAAGGATGATGAGGGGACTGGAACATCTCCCCTATGAGGAGAGGCTGAGGGAGCTGGGCTTGTTCAGCCTGAAGAAGAGAAGGCTGAGAGGGGACCTAATAAATGCTTCTAAGTATATGCAGGGTGGGTGTCAGGAGGATGGGGCCAAGCTCTTTTCAGTGGTGCCCAGTGACAGGACAAGGGGCAACGGGCACAAACTGAAGCACAGGAAGTTCCGTCTGAACATGAGGAAGAACTTCTTCCCTCTGAGGGTGACGGAGCCCTGGAACAGGCTGCCCAGGGAGGTTGTGGAGTCTCCTTCTCTGGAGATATTCAAGACCCGCCTGGACAAGGTCCTGTGCAGCCTGCTGTAGGTGACCCTGCTTCGGCAGGAGGGTTGGACTAGATGACCCCCAGAGGTCCCTTCCAACCCCTACCATTCTGTGATTCTGTGATTGTGTGATTTCCTGCATTCCTCTGATAAGGGGGGTGGGAAGGCGGGAGCGGCGACAACCCTCTTTAGTTCCAAAAACAAGATTTATTGGTTCTTGAGAATATTGCTTTTTACGAGAATATTGCATTTTACAGTGATCTACCTTTTCTGGTAACCGCAACTTGAATCTGATCCTGAAAAATGTATGATGGCTTTTTAGATCAGTACAACCCTGTCTAGAAGCATGTTGTTTATGCAGTGACCAAAAAAGGGAGAGAGGACAAAGTTAGGTATTTCAGCTGTAGAGCAAGGAACAATAAATATGCTTTGGGGATGAAGCCTAATTTCACAAGGTGATCCAGCTGTTTGAGACTTCAACAAGAGATCACAAAATATGCCACAGCCTACAAGTAATCTTGTTTAACTGCAAACAAAAAATTAAAAAAAAAAAAAAAGAGAGAGGCATCTCATCTCTTCCATGCAGTGCATGAAACAACCTGCATGGTTTTCTAATGGAAGACTAGCATTGGCCCTATGTTGTGGTTTAACCTGGCAGCTGGCAGCTAGGACCATGCAGCCACTCGCCAGCAACTAGGATCACGTAGCCACTCACTCACTCCTCCCCTCTCCAGTGGGATGGTGAGGAGAATGGCAAAAAGTAAAACTCGTGGGTTGAGATAAAGACAGTTTAATAAGACAACAAAGGAAATAATAACAACAGCAACAACAACAACAACAACAACAACAACAACAATAATAATAATAATGAAGACTATGCAAAACAAGCGACGCACAATGCAATTTTTCTCACCACCCAACAATCGATTACGCAGCCAGTCCCCCAGAAGCGATCACGGAACGTTGAACTTGTAGATTTCATGGATTTCACAGAACTCGCAGATTTTGCCAAACTCGCCAAACTCATGAAAAAGTTTGAACTCCCAGAAAAAGATCGAACTCACACAAAAGGGTTCCTGGCCCCTGGCCAACCGCCATACATAAACTGAGCATTGGAATATTTCCATTGGCCAGCTTGGGTTAGTTGCCTGGTTATGCTCCCTCCCAGCTCTTGTACACCTGCTCATTAGCCAAACATGGGAGACTGGAAAAAGTCCTTGATTTCTTAGCAACAACTAAAGCCATCAGTGTATTATCTACATTCTTCTCATACTAAATCCAAAACACATCAGCTACTGGGAAGAAAATTAACTCTATCCCAGTCAAAACCAGGACACCCTATTAGCACAGCTCAGCTCTGAGGATGAATTTTCCACATGAACATAGAATCATAGAATCATAAAACAGTAAGGGTTGGAAGGGACCTTAAAGATCATCTGGTTCCAACCCCCCTGCCAGGAGCAGGGACATCTTCCACTATACCAGGTTGCTCAGAGCTCCATCCAACCTGGCCTTGAACACTTCCAGGAAAGGGGCAGCCACAGTTTCTCTGGGCAACCTGTGCCAGTGTTTCACCACCCTCATGGTGAAGAATGTCTTCCTAATATCTAATCTAAATCTGCCCTCTTTTAGTTTACAGCCATTCCCCCTTGTCCTATCACTACACACCCTTGTGAAAAGTCCCTCTCCATCCTTCCTGTAGGCCCCCTTCAGGTACTGGAAGGCCGCTATAAGGTCTCCCTGGAGCCTTCTCTTCTCCAGGCTGAACAGCTCCGACTCTCTTAGCCTGTCCTCGTAGGAGGGGTACTCCAGCCCTCTGATCATTTTTGTGGCCCTCCTCTGGACCTGTTCCAACACATCCATGTCCTTCTTATGTAGGTGGGCCCCAGAGCTGGACGCAGGACTCCAGGTGGGGTCTCACCAGAGTGGAGTAGAGGGGCAGAATCCCCTCCCTCAACCTGCTGGCCACGCTTCTCTTGATGCAGCCCAGGATACGGTTGGCTTTCTGGGCTGCAAGCGCACATTGCCGGCTCATGTTGAGCTTCTCATCCAGCAGTATCCCCAAGTCCTTCTCCTCAGGGCTGCTCTCGAGCCACTCTCCGCCCAGCCTGTACTTGTGTTTGGGATTGCCCCGACCCACGTGCAGGACCTTGCACTTAGCCTTGTTGAACTTCATGCGGTTCACGCAGGCTCACCTCTCCAGCCTGTCCAGGTCCCTCTGAATGGCATCCCTTCCCTCCATCATATCAACCACACTGCACAGCTTGGTGTCATCAGCAAACTTGCTGAGGGGGCACTCAGTCCCACTGTCCATGTCGCTGAAAAAGCCATTAAACAGCACCGGCCTCAGTACTGAGCCCTGAGGCACACCACTCATCACTGGTCTCGACCTGGACATCGAGCCATTGACTGTAACTCTTTGAGTGCGTCCATCGAGCCACTTCCTTATCCAATGAGTGGTCCATCTGTCAAATCCATGTCCTTCCAAACATGCAGTTTACACATCTGAGAAATCATGCCTGCTTCTGAGATCTCAATCCTTCTTTGCCAATGGGCCAGTCTAGGTGACTTGTCTAGGTCTCTACCAGACTGCCCTTCTTCCTCGAGGCTGCATCTCAGGATCTGAGAGGTAAGAATACATGTCCCTTTAAGGCAGATTATATCATAATTGTCTATTATGGGGCTTTAGTGGGGCTTCTTTTTGGTGGTGGTTGTTTTAGATCAGACCATTTCTGAGATAACCTGCTGAGGCAAATGAGAACTCACATAAACAGCTAGTAGACTCCTGAGGGCTCTGTACATTTTGAGTTCAATTATTTTGTTTCAGCATGGTAAATATTGAAGTCATAAAAGTAAATGCACTGCAATGGGGGAAAAGTCCAGTATAGGAATTGTGATTACATATGGTAGCCCTCCATGGTATCACATACCAGACTGAGTTGCCTGAGCAATGGTGCGTGATCAACAAATGATTGAGCAGTGTTCTCTTTTAATTTTCAATTTTTTCCTCTTCCTTTCATAGCCCTAATGATGGGCATACAAATTTCGTATATCTCTTATCAAGGGCGTTGAATCAAGAGACCCCCAGCTCAGTTGCCAGAATGAGGACCCAGGGAACTACAGGCCAGTCAGCCTCACCTCCAGCCCGGGAAAGGTGATGGAGCAGCTTATCCTGGATGTCATCATCAAGCAAGTGGAGGAAAAGAAGGTGATCAGGAGTATTCAGCATGGATTCACCAAGGGGAAATCATGCCTGACCAATCTGATAGCTTTCTACAATGGCATTACTGGCTGGGTAGATGAGGGGAGAGTAGTGGATGTTGTCTACCTAGACTTCAGCAAGGCTTTTGACATAAATCCCATAATATCCTCCTAGGGAAGCTCAGGAAGTGTGGGCTGGATGAGTGGTCGGTGAAATGGATTGAGAACTTGCTGAATGGCAGAACTCAGAGGGTTGTCATCAGCGGCACTGAGTCTAGTTGGAGGCTGGTAACTAGTGGTGTCCCCCAGGGGTCAGTACTGGGCCCAGTCTTGTTCAACTTCTTCATCAACGACCTGGATGAAGAGTTCGAGTGTACCCTCAGCAAGTTTGCTGATGACACCAAACTGGGAGGAGTGGTGGATACACCAGAAGGCTGTGCTGCCATTCAGCGTGACCTGGACAGGTTGGAAAGTTGGGCAGAGAGGAACCTGATGAGGTTCAACAAGGGCAAATGCAGGGTCCTGCACCTGGGGAGGAACAACCCCATGCATCAGTACAGGCTTGGGGCAGACCTGCTGGAGAGCAGCTCTGTGGAGAGGGACCTGGGTGTCCTAGGGGACGACAGGTTGACCATGAGCCAGCAGTGTGCCCTGGCTGCCAAGAAAGCTAATGGCATTCTGGGGTGCATTAGGAGGAGTGTGGCCAGCAGGTCGAGGGAGGTTCTTCTTCCCCTCTACTCAGCCCTAGTGAGGCCCCATCTGGAGTACTGTGTCCAGTTCTGGGCTCCCCACTTCAAGAAAGATGAGGAGCTACTGGAGAGAGTCCAGCAGAGGGCTACAAGGATGGTGAGGGGACTGGAGCATCTCCCCTATGAGGAGAGGCTGAGGGAGCTGGGCGTGTTCAGCCTGAAGAAGAGAAGGCTGAGAGGGGACCTAATAAATGCTTATAAATATCTGAAGGGTGGGTGTCAGGAGGATGGGGCCAGAGTCTTTTCAGTGGTTCCCAGCGACAGGACAAGGGGCAATGGGCACAAACTGAAGCATAGGCAGTTCCACCTGAACATGAGGAAGAACTTCTTCCCTCTGAGGGTGACGGAGCACTGGAACAGGCTGCCCAGGGAGGTTGTGGAGTCTCCTTCTCTGGAGATATTGAAGATCCGCCTGGACAAGGTCCTGTGCAACCTGCTGTAGGCGACCCTGCTTCGGCAGGGGGGTTGGACTAGATGACCCCCAGAGGTCCCTTCCAACCCCTACCATTCTGTGATTCTGTGTGTGTGTATGTGTCTGACTATGGCCTTGCTCTTCTTATTCAGCTTTCCCAGGAGTAGCCCACAGATGACAGCTGAAAGCCCCTGGTGGAGATCCTGGTTAACAGCCCCAGTTTTGATTGGGGATGCTCACTTGCCAAGTTTAGAGTTTATTTCAAGTTTGTTCTAGAAGTTCTTTGCTGCTTATTAAGGGTTAGGCACTATAATGTATTTGGACTCAGTTGCAAAAGTTCACTGTACAATTATTAACTGTCCTTGGTTTGTAGAAAAATATTGGTAAATTTTCAATTTTAGCTCTCCAAAAGGACGGTAACTCACCAGTGCAGAGTACAGGGGGACAATTACTGCCCCACTCCTGCTGGACACACTATTCCTGATACAAGCCAGGATGCTGTTGGCCTTCTTGGCCACTTGGGCATAATGCCGGCTCATATTCAACCGGCTGTTGACCAGCATCCCCAGGTCCTTTTCCTCCATGCAGCTTTCCAGCCGCTTTTCCCCAAGCCTGTAGTGTTGCATGGGGTTGTTGTATAACAAGAACTTCTTCACTCCGAGGGTGGTGGAGCACTGGAACAGGCTGACCAGGGAGGTTGTGGATTCTCCTTCTCTGGAGATATTCAAGACCCGCCTGGACAAGGTCCTGTGCAGCCTGCTGTAGGTGACCCTGCTTCGTCAGGGGGGGTTGGACTAGATGATCCACAGAGGTCCCTTCCAACCTCTACCATTCTCTGATTCTGTAACTATCCAGCTTTCTATTTGTGACTATTGCTGGCTAAAGTGCATATCTTCCCTACCTACTCATACGGACTATGAGGTACTACAGGATACTCCCAGCAGTCTACAGACAGGAGCACCTGGATCTGCAGCCAGCACTAATGCATCTCTTGCAATGCTTTCTACATTTGTCTCTACAAGGTAGATGGCGGCTGGAGCTCCACGTGCTGTTGTGAGGCTGATGGCAACAGTTACAGTGGCACCTCTCATGCTACATTTGGCAACAGGGATGAGCATGTGCTCCCCATTACACTCAGTCTAGACACAAGGAGCGTCTAAACTCTTCTTCCCAGAGAAGGCTGGGTCTGGTCCTATTACTGAATACAACGGTAGGCAAATCATTGCAAATAAAGCACCATTTCTATCTGGCAAGAAATAGAAGTTAAATTTTCCCTTTCTCCCTCTTTATGTGAAAATTTGATCCTTGTTCTACCTTGAAAATACCAGATAATATTTCCTCCAATTTTTAAGGCTTGATCCAAAGCCCAGTCCAGTTATTTCAGTGGCCTTTGGACCAAGTCTTTTCTCATTATAAAGTCCAATTACAAACATTTAATATGTCTCTCAAGTCATTGATAAACAGTACCAGAAAGTAACAGAAAATTCAGGAAACGAAAAAGATAAATCTTAAAACGAAAAACAGACATCTGAGAAAAATGTTGCTCATGACAACCAGAAACTAGATGAAAAAAATGGCAATTATGTTCTAGTTATACATTTATTATAAATTTATGATAGAAGAGATGAGAGGTAGGTCACCTGTAAATGATACTGGACAAGGGTCAAAAATAAAATATTGTTTACATCTTCAGTTTCAGACATCCAACACAGACAAAATATTAGCAAAGAAAGATTAAGGAGTCTTGAAAGGGACAAATTAAGAAGTATAATTCTGCAAGTATTTGTTAAATAACTTTTAACAAAATAATCTTCATGAATATACAATTAGGTATACTGAATTATCCTTCAAATAAAGAGGAATGGGGTTTCAAATTTCACAATGGAGTTAAAATTCTATTGTTACTCACCACTAATTTAATCCCATGCCTCTGATAACTGCCTCACACAGGTCAAAAACCTGTTCCCATAAAATAGGGACTATTCTAAGACAACTGAACTCATTGTATGTAATTGTGATGCAAGGCATTTAAAAATAACCTCTGAGTCATTTTGCTGATTCATGCTAATAGCTTAGCATCAGCAGGTACTGGTGTTTTTGCAGTAATGTAAATCCATGCTAATTTTCTTTGAGATCATTCCTAAAAAAGCAGAAATGGAAGTCAGTGCTAGAATGATTGTGACACAAGTGCAACAATTTATTAGCTGTAAAAAGATAAAGTCACTTCTTATCCCATCTCTGGAATTCTGATTAGTACTAAGAAAGGAAGGATTTGACAATTCATGCATCCAAAGGTATAGGCAGTTGCACTGTAATCCTTCCCGAGCCACCAAAATCCTAGCATCCCCCACAAAAAAAAAAAGCTCACAAGTGGATGACAGTTCTGCATGTGGTCCCCTGCCAATTGTCCTTATGAGGGCACCCGGGCTCTCCTGCCTCGGTGCCACTGGGCAGCCCGGCCACTGCAACCTTTCACCGCTTGCAGCAGTGCCCTGTGGGGACACCAATCACAGCTGCAGCAGCATGAGTCAGCTCAATTCCCTATTCAAGTCCTATTCTGTCTCCGTTTTCTTTCTGCCAAAACAGAAATACTTTAAGACACAAAACAAGTCTGGTAGCCGACTAAAATTAACCTCTCCAACACATAGAATCATAGAATCATAGGTTGGAAAAGATCTCTAAGATCATCAAGTCCAACCACCCACCAAACACCACCATTCCTATTAAACCATATCCCTAAGCACTTTTAAATACCTCCAGGGATGGTGAATCCACCACCTCCTTGGGCATCCTGTTCCAAAGCCTGACCACTCTTTCAGGAAAGAAATTTTTCCTAATATCCAATCTAAACCTCCCCTGGCACAACTTGAGGCCATTTCTGCACGTCCTGTCACTTGTTACTTGGGAAAACAGACCAACATCCACCTCACTACAACCCCCTTTCAGGTAGTTGTAGAGGGCGATAAGGTCTCCCCTCAGCCTCCTCTTCTCCAGACTCAACGGCCCCAGTTCCTTCAGTCACTCCTCATAAGACTTGTTCTCTAGACCCTCCACCAGCCTCGTTGCCCTTCTCTGGACACGCTCCAGCAACTCAATATCTTTCTTGCAGTGAGGGGCCCAAAAGAGAACACAGTACTCGAGGTGCAGCCTCACCAGGGCCGAGTACAGGGGAACAAACACCACCCTACTCCTGCTGGCCACACTATTCCTGATACAAGCCAGGATGCAGATGGCCTTCTTGACCACCTGGGCACACTGCTGGCTCATGTTCAGCTGGCTGTTGACCAGCACCCCCAGGTACTTTTCCTCCATGCAGCTTTCCAGCCACTCCTCCCCAAGCCTGTATCGTTGCATGGGGTTGTTGTGACCCAAGTGCAGGACCCGGCATTTGGCCTTGTTGAACCTCATACAGTTGGCCTCGGCCCATCGATCCAGTCTGTCCATATCCCTCTGCAGAGCCTTCCTACCCTCAAGCAGATCGACACTCTCACGCAACTTGGTGTCATCTGCAAACTTACTGAGGGAGCACTCAGTCCCCTCATCCAGATCATTGAGAAAGATGTTAAACAAGACCGGACCCAAAACTGAGCCCTGGGGAACACCACTCGTGACTGGTTAAGCCAGCTGGATTTAACTCCATTCACGACCACTCTCTGGGCTCAACCATTCAGCCAGTTCTTTATCCAGTGAAGAGTACACCCATCCAAACCATGGGCAGCTAGTTTCTCCAGGAGGATGCTGTGTGGAACAGTGTCAAAGACTAAAGTCCAGGTAGATGACATCCACAGCCTTTCCCTCATCCACTAGGCGGGTCACCTGATCACAGAAGGAGATCAGGTTGGTCAAGCAGGACCTGCCTTTCACGAACCCATATTGGCTGGGCCTAATCACCTGGGTGTTCTTCATATGCCTGGTGAGCGCACTCAAGATGAGCTGCTCCATAACCTTTCCCAGCACCGAGGTCAGGCTGACAGGCCTGTAGTTCCCTGGGTCCTCCTTCCAGCCCTTCTTGTAGATGGGTGTTACATTGGCAATCCTCCAGTCCTCTGGGACCTCCCCTGTTAGCCAGGACTGCTGATAGATGATGGAGAGTGGCTTGGCCAGCTCCTCTGACAGTTCCCTCACATTTGCTAACCTCCCATCAACTGGGACCTCCCCTGTTAGCCAGGTCTGCTTATAAATGACTCCACTCAACAGGTATTCCAGCTATCACAGTCTCTAATAGCTGTAGAATCATATTTATAGGTTGCCCATAAATGTGCATACCAGACTTATTTAGTTTTTAAGCTGAATTAATTCCTAGGCGCTTAGTGATGGTGCTCAGATACTAGCTGAGAAATCTGGCCTTGACTTCTTAGCTCTTTTTTTTGTGTCTTTCATTGTACGTGAGAAGTTTTTCTCAAGTACTTATGTCCTTGAATGATGAATTTTGGTTAACTGCAGTTTTCAGTAAAATAGCACTAAAACCATACCCTTTAGGATTTTATCAGCAACTCTATGAGCTGACATCACAAGCTACTAGGCATGATACTAACTGGGTGTAGATCTACTTTGACAAAAGCAATAGGATTATACAGCATTGGAGTTATGGTTATTGATGACCAAAATTCCCACTAACAATCCTTAATTTCAGCTTCTGAAATGTTATCTTTCAGAATGAAAGCTGTTAAGACTTTTTGGGGTAATGACAGTTTCAAAGAACAACGGCCTTCTCTAGGAAGCCCGAAGGAGGCAAGCCCATTGCCGCTGCTGAGGCAAGCAGCTGCCAGTGGGACACCAAGCACATCTCACACTTTGCTGAAGCCCTCCCTGGCCACATGCAGGCTGGTGAAAATAAAGTCTTGGGAACAGGTAAAGAAGGACTCACTTAAGACAGTGCAGTCACTGACCGATGACTTACGGGCAACAGGACATCTTCTGGTACTGCTCAGATAGGAAACGTGCCTTCCACAGATACATTTTCTTCACAACAACAGGACAAAATACAAAGTAGCCACAGTGCATTGTTTGAGCAGTATTTCTTAGAAGATTTGGGGTGACTAGCTACTGCACAGCTATTGAAATAAAACAGATTTTTATCTATACAAGAACTTGAATACACACCAATGAAACAGTCAAGTGTCCCCAGGTGGAAGCTGAAGGACAAAATGGCAGGTGAGGAAGTCTTGCAAAGGGCCCCCAATGGCTTCATCCACACACAAAATCCTTTTATTTGACCTTTTGTGAAGCAGGGTATTCAACTTTATGCAGCTGAAAATTTTTTTTTAATTAAGATTGGTAGCAACAACTGCAATTTCAACAGAGCTCTTTCCAAGACTCTCTACTTGCTCTGCCTCACTATCAGATACACAGTTCCTTTTCCAGCACGCACATGTTACAACTCATTGTTTGAATTTTTTGTCCTTGTGAAGTTAACATATGATGGAAGTTATCATCAGTACATGACAGAGAAAACAGAGCCAAGCACTTCAGTACCCATTTTAAGTCATGTTGCCTGTTGTCTTGGCAACCAGTTGATAAGCTCTGTTACTCATTTTTCACCGGCACCTGACAACATCTCTGCAAGATTTGGTATTATTAAGGATTCTGCTAACTCAGCTGCTTTACAAGGTATCAAAAAAGATCTGCTGGAATTTCCATTCTGAATCCTATTTTTCAGGGAATCATAAATCATCCATAAATTGCCCAGCAGCTGAATACACGATGCACAAATACCACTGTGACAATCTATTCCCTTGATAAGAGCACAAAGAGTGTTGGGATGCAGCCATGCTCCCTGCAATATAAATATGTACATTGCTATTCACTACACATGGAGAAGGATTAGATCTCAAATTCCTCAAGTGAAAACACACAAATGCTTTGATAGACATTCTCTTGCATGTCTCTCCTTTGACAGTGCAGGCATATGGCATGTGGACAGTGTTGGCCCTGTTTCCTCCAAGCTTCCTTTTGGAGAAAGAGTCCTACCCTTTACATTGCTGCTGCATGTATCCTCAAGCTGCTTTGAGCAGCATACAAGCATGTACTGAATTGGCACTGCAATTACCATAATAAACATTATAATCAAAAAGGCTTCAGCCAGTAGTCAGACCTCACTATACTAAGAGCCGTGCAGACACACTAAATGACTCTACCCTTCCTCAAGAGTAAACTATCTCTATGTTTGAGTCACACAAAGAGTTTGGTCTCAAAAGACTGGAAAAAAGGTCATTTAATTAAATCTCACAGACTATCCCATCATCTTGGATGAATACTTTCCTTGGACAAGAGGTCACCTAGTTACCCAAATTCCAGAAAATTTCTGGGTTTGGGACCATAAGAGAATACATACTTACAATCCTCTTTAGTATAAATGTTGCCAGTTTCCCTGGTTAAACACCCAAAATTCAACATTTGTTGAACAGAAATCAAACATTCTGAAATTTTATTAACAAATGGCAAGAAAAAAACTCCTTCCTATCAAACAGTAGAGAAGACACAAAGGAGCCTCATGTAGATTCAACATCAGAGAACCACAGAGAGACTAGAGAGACTAAAATATTGTCCTCTGATCTGTGCAGTGGGATTCTGAAGGTGTCAATGGGCTTCTACACAAAATTTGAAAATTATATTGGTCAAGAGTGCTAGTTTTATTCCTGGATATTCCCTCTTTCCCAGTTTCAGGCTCCCTTAATGCTCTTTCAACATTGATTTTGGCAGCTTATTGTTTAAAGATTGAACAGTGCTTAAAAACACATTCATTGCTGCTTGTCATAGAGATGTTGATGAATTCCAGTCATGATGCAATTAAGCTGCAATTCAACGCAATGACAGACTAAATTGGCAAGTCTAGACAAACAAGAACAAAACAACCAAAAATACAATTCCTAGAGAATTCTATAATCTTTCTGTTGAAAAGAAGTGCACAATCTTATTTCATTTATCATACGAAAGCAGAGTATTTGCTTTATTTTAGTTCATGCAACGCTATCAAGAGGTATTATCTAAACAAGACAGCAAAAATAACCTAGACACACTGGAATACTTTTGCTAAATAAGAAGCACAAGACCTTTTCCCTGAAGTTTTAAAATAAAACACATACATGTTAAAAATGAGGTTCACTGCATACTGCATTCCTTAAAGATAAATTCTGCTAATTTCACTTATCAGAATACCCTCTCTATAAAAAGAGGCAACTGATCACAGAATGACAGAATGTTTGGGGTTGGAAGGGACCTCTGGGGGTCATCTAGTCCAACCCTCCTGCTGAAGCAGAGTCACCTACAGCAGGCTGCACAGGACCTTGTCCAGGTGGGTCTTGAATATCTCCAGAGAAGGAGACTCCACAACCTCCCTGGGCAGCCTGTTCCAGTGCTCCGTCACCCTCAGAGGGACGAAGTTCTTCCTCATGTTCAGGTGGAACTTCCTGTGCCTGAGTTTGTGCCCATTGCCCCTTGTCCTGTCACTGGGCACTACTGAAAAGAGCTTGGCCCCATACTCCTGACCCCCACCCTTCAGATATTTGTAAGCATTTATAGGGTCCCCTCGCAGCCTTCTCTTCTTCAGGCTGAACAAGCCCAGCTCCCTCAGCCTCTCCTCGTAGGAGAGATGCTCCAGTCCCCTCACCATCCTCGTAGCCCTCCGCTGGACTCTCTCCAGTAGCTCCTCATCTTTCTTGAAGTGGGGAGCCCAGAACTGGACAGAGTACTCCAGATGAGGCCTCACTAGGGCAGTGTAGAGGGGAAGGAGAACCTCCCTCGTCCTGCTGCCCACACTCCTCCTAATGCACCCCAGGATCCCATTAGCTTTCTTGGCAGCCAGGGCACACTGCTGGCTCATGGTCAACCTGTCGTCCACCAGGACGCCCAGGTCCCTCTCCACAGAGCTGCACTCCAGCAGGTCCGCCCCAAGCCTGTACTGATGCATGGGGTTGTTCCTCCCCAGGTGCAGGACCCTGCACTTGCCCTTGTTGAACCTCATCAGGTTCCTCTCTGCCCAGCTTTCCAGCCTGTCCAGGTCTCGCTGAATGGCAGCACAGCCTTGTGGTGTATCCACCACTCCTCCCAGTTTGGTGTCATCAGCAAACTTGCTGAGGGTACATTCTAACTCTTCATCCAAGTCGTGATGAAGAAGTTAAACAAGACTGGGCCCAGTACTGACCCCTGGGGGACACCACTAGTTACAGGCCTCCAACTAAACCCAGTGCCGCTGATGACAACCCTCTGAGTTCGGCGATTCAGCCAGTTCTCAATCCACCTCACCGACCACTCATCCAGCCCACACTTCCTGAGCTTCCCTAGGAGGATATTATGGGAGACTGTGTCGAAAGCCTTGCTGAAGTCGAGGTAGACAACATCCACAGCTCTCCCTTCGTCTACCCAGCCAGTCATGTCATCATAGAAAGCTATCAGATTGGTCAGGCATGATTTCCCCTTGGTGAATCCATGCTGACTACTCCTGATAACCTTCTTTTCCTCCACTTGCTTGATGATGGCCTCCAGGATAAGCTGCTCCATCACCTTTCCCGGGCTGGAGGTGAGGCTGACCGGCCTGTAGTTCCCTGGGTCCTCCTTCTTGCCCTTTTTGAAGATTGGAGTGACATTGGCCTTTCTCCAGTCCTCGGGCACCTCTCCTGTCCTCCAGGACCTCTCAAAGATGATGGAGAGTGGCTCAGCAATGACATCCGCCAGCTCCCTCGGCACTCGTGGGTGCATTCCATAGGGGCCCATGGATTTGTGGACGTCCAGATCGCTTAAGCGATCCCTCACACAGTCCTCCTCGACCAAGGGAAAGTCGTCCTCTCTATAGGCTTCTTCTCTTACCTCCGGGGCCTGGGATTCCTGAGGGCCAGTCTTAGCACTAAAGACTGAAGCAAAGAAGGCATTCAGTAGCTCTGCCATCAGTGACTGATGTCACTGAGAAGTTGAATTCGCTTCATGACATTTAAATTGAAATTAAAGATATGTATTCTAGGTCTGAGTTTACTTCTATGTAATTCAGGAACTACATGCCTTGACCCTAAATCTTCACACTGAGTATTCTTGTATTGGTTCTGTTGTTTTACAAACCAAGGGAAGAATCATAGAGGGTTGTTTTTTTTTTCTTAAATCTGGCAATGTTTTATTCTCTATAGATATGGGGAGATATGTCAAAATCTGATATAATCTATGCTGCAAGAAGAAGAATTGGTAACATTTTGGTACATTATTCAAGACCATCAGGTCAGCGATGTCATACTAGCAAGATGTCAGGATCTCTTTGTCAACAGTGTACGGTAACTGACCTTAGGAATGTGATGCAGTAGTACAATACAACATTTCATAGCCCTTTTCACCATACTTAAGAGATGTTCCTGAAGCCGGAATTTATAACATTGATCAATACTAGGTTGTACTAGTCAGTGTGCACATGGCCACAATAATTTCACCAATGAAAGCAACCTATACTACTTGGAGAATGTTATATATTTTTATACGAAATTAATTCCACACATACTCACTCAGCATTTGTGTTAAAGTAATGAGATGTTATAAAACTTACCAAACACTTGATTCCCATGCACTCAGAATAAAATAAAATTTTACACTTCACAAAATTGTTGGGGTTTTTAATTTATTTTATGAATCCTCTAAAGGACAGGCTTGAAGAAAAGGCAGCAGAAGAGAAGATTTAGTCTCATGAGCCCTGTAAAATTTTAATTTCTTCATACAAGCCAAAGAAAGTTCCTGTGAGTCAAGGCAGACCCTCACCCCTCAGCTTTTTCATATCAAGAAAGAGAAAAGTCCAAGCCCTTTGGGGACAAACATGGGGCTTGAGCTACACTCGTACAACAGCCATGACACCATTTCTAGCTCTATCAAACTGCAGAGCTAACCTTTCAGGTTATTTTCTGTATGTGCTCTACCTACCGCAGTGAGGAACAGCTTCAGTCTCCAGGACTACTAGATTGGTGCTACATGAACAAACTGTTCAGTCAATAAGTGAGTTTCACTCAGCTTTAATGGGGCCCTAAAACTAACATCTACTGCCAAAGTAATCATGGTGAGATATATGAAGATAACCTAAAAGGCGTATTATTTTAAAGTTTCAGACATTTCCTGTTGTCAGAAAGTTAAAATAAACTATAATTTTCAAGCCATATTTTAAAAGAAAGAAAAAAGTATTCATTACAAAGAATCACAAATGAAAGTGGGCCAATACCTGAGTGTATTTATTAATTCTGCTCTTTAAAAAAGCATACAAAACAAAGCTTTGTCAAACACTTCCAAAAACTCACCTCGAATTTCAGGAGAGAATCGAGCTGAATGGCGAGACACAAAAAGTTTCAGTTCTTGATCCAAGTTGCATTCAATCAAGTTTGTGTCCCATGATCGGATTCCTAAAATTCAAAATGCAAAACACAGCTAGCTTGATATATGAGCACTGGAAATTTTAATTGATTATTACTCCATTTAGATTCATGCTATTTGCATATTTCTAAATTCCAAAACCAGCCTCTCTTCCTTTCAAGCCACACAGCTATCCTTTGCAAAATGCTGAGTGCTCAGAAGAAGCACTCTGGACAGGGATCAGTCACAAGCAAGAGGAAATCTGCCTTTCCAAAAGGTAACAATCCTTTAAGGCCCCTGCTGGTTCCCACATCCTAGTAGCCACATCACGAGAAGTTATTGATGTCCCAGAATTGACTTTAAAATAGCAATACACTGATTTATAAAACTGAAAAGAGTGAATCACTCGGGGATACATTAGCCCTATTGCAAGACCATTATATTTGTCCAATCGAGAAAAAAAAGACAGCATCATCTAGCATGTTGCAAATTAATATTTAAATACAAAGTATTAAATTGCTGACTTCTTCATTCAAAAGCTTTGAAGCATCCTAAATTTTAAA
This sequence comes from Opisthocomus hoazin, assembly GCF_030867145.1. NCBI lineage: Eukaryota > Metazoa > Chordata > Aves > Opisthocomiformes > Opisthocomidae > Opisthocomus > Opisthocomus hoazin. The sequence continues at coordinate 48,688,162 of NC_134453.1, read as the reverse complement.
TTAAAATTTAAGTGATATTTCATTTATAAAATATCAAAATTCTAGTCTTGAGATTTTAAAATGTCTTGATCTTTTTTCTTTTAAAAAATAAACATCACATCTCTATTCCCTACCATTTTCCCCCCAGCTACCTAGAAAGTGAGACACTTGACACATATAAGATCATAAAATGTATTACTCCAAAATATATTTTTAAGGATTGAAATTTGACCAGGGAAAAAAAAATCACTGCAGCCAAAAGACCAGTTTATAGTTACCTACCATAAAATTTTGATGACTAAAGTAAAAAAATTAAAACCACAAAAACACAAAAAACCACAACAAATTTACAGAAGATGTTTTAACATTTTTCTGTAGTTTTCTTGTTTTGTTTCGAAAATAATGAGCAAGTAGTTGCTCTACTGGTAAGTCCAGACGCTGCTGTGATTTTGAACTCCAAGATTATAGTGATTTTTATTTTTTTCCTAAAGGAATACCATTAGACTTGCACAAATTAGCTGGCAAACGCAGAAGGGACTGCAGGTGAGGAACTGTTTAGTGACCCCTCCTCCTGACCATGTCTTTGAATGAAATTGTTGAGTTAAATCACTTTGGGGTTTGGTACCTTTGGGGCAGAGGAGATGCCTAAGAGGTGTGTGGCCATCCCCTTACTGTGAGACTAGCACTAACACTTCTGCTGGTAACTCTGTCAGGATTTCAGGCTGCGAACTTTACTGTCGGCATTGCCTCTCATGCTTTATTCTCTTTCAAGGCAGCAGAAATGTCAAGCTTCACACTGGCAGAAGCCATGCTGTAGGGCTGAAGGGTGAGGAGAAAGAGGGGGAAGAGCAGAGAAACCAGATCTGTGCTGCTGGTCTCCCACTGAAGCTCTGGGTAGGTTCACCATGCAAATATGAACATCTGCATTTCAAGAGCCTGAAGCCTCTTCAGGGAGAATTCATCCAGGGCTTTTCCTTGTCAGCATCCCAGTCAAGGCAGGAGCGCGCTTCTTACTGGGATATGCTACCAGCTATTAAGTAGTTGCCGTTTGAAACTAAATAAATTTGGAAATTCGGTATTGCCTGGGTGTTTCATAACCACTCAAGAGAAAAATAACTGAACTATAACCAGCCACCTCCACTTCCTAAATTACGCATCATTGTTCAGAGGCATAAGCAGTGAGTCTCTTCTGCAAGCCTTCTTATTTTCATTTCTCAAAAATCTCTTGGCCATATGGTGCATTTTTGGAGCGTAGTTTTGTCAGACTAATACAGCTCAGCAGGCTTTAAAGTTTTCCAGATGTTGGAATATTTGAGAGCAAGAAAGTAAAGACGATATAATACCACACACGTACAGTGCATATGAAAACTATGACTAGCAAACTGACATTGATCACAAAGCTGAAGTACGTTGAATGAATGAGCGCTGAACTTCAAGAAGCTAGAAGATAAACAGCTCACTGGCCTCTGACAGCAAGCTTGTGTGGGGAGACTGGAAAGCTTTCCGGAGGTCAATTAAGCAATATGGACTACGATTCAGCAATGCTGCTAATGATAGAATCTGCCCACCATCCATTCCAAGCTGCTTTTGTTGTGAATCCAAATTTGCAGCAGGGATAAGATTCTGATTAGGCATAGTCAGATTGCTGAGCCAGGGAATGTCCAAAATACAGGACTCAATGTGAAAGAAATACCCCCCCCCAAAAAAAAGAAAAAGTCTAAACATATCATGCACACAGTAGTCCTAGGAGCTGAAGGTGGGATTTAAACAGATTAACCCAAATCTGCAGCTGCATGATTCAGCATTCTAGATGCAAAAATTATGCATATGCATTATAATGTAATATAATGTATTATATACATTATATATGTATATATGTATTATATACATTATATAACCAAATCAGGTTTGGGTAGAACAAAGGTAATTCTGGAACTAAAATCCAAGGTCAATCCAATGATGTATATTATTGACAGCATGGAAGTAACTACTGGAAGTATGAGTGAACTGGAGCTATTTCTTTCTTTCTGCAGGCTTAGGAGTGCAATGCCACTAGACACAGGGCTTATCAGACAGCAGACAGGGCACACTCAGTGGCATCTGTCAAATCAGTGGAAAAATCTTGAAGCTTTCTCATCGCTCCCTCCTTTTTTGGTGGATGGTGGGTTGGAGGATTGCCTCCTTAGCAAAGTGGCATACTAAATGTAATTATTGAAAATGCAGCTTGCCAAACCATTCCCTCTTCATGATATATTAAGAAATGACTCTGCATTCCATCAGGTCGCGTAGCATCATGCCACTGATGTGTTATCAGCAGATGTTTTCTTTGACACATTGTGCTGCAGTTCAGCACATGCATCCACACTTTTCAGTGATGGTACTTAGGAGATATACCAGAGAAGACAGTGAGGCAGAGTTATCAAGAACCCTAAATGCATTTAAGGCTCTGTTGAGAATAAAGGTTGAAAGAAGCTGGTTTTTTCCAGACTACAGCATACTTTCCAATGAGAAGGAGATTAATCAAGCCCCTATTTGCCTTACACAGGTAGAGCTTCATACTCCCAGCATACTCATCCAGAACAATGCACCTCAAAATTTGATCAAGGATTTTTCCTAGCAGGCAAAATCCCAATCAGATTGACACTAGGAGCAGTGAGGTGACTTCTAATCCAAAATAATGAATAAAAAGGCCAAAGCATTCCCTCTGAACATCTAAAACTGTAAGTGGGTATTATGCTTAGTGGCAAGAGGTAGCAGCAACAGAGCTACGCAGCAGCAACTATACAATAGAAGCTTCAAGAAGAGACTGAAGGGCGTTTCTTCAGAGGAAGGATGACATCAAATTTCTTGAGGGCATAAGTTTTACCCATTTGCTCCATAAATTTTAATAATTTAATTAAATGCAGCCAATGTACTTCTGACATAACCAAAAATTAGATAGCATTAGGAAAGTGCAGTGCTGAAGAGGCTCTGAATGACAAAGCATCTGCCTCACTAGTTCTCCCTAGGAGACAATGGTAGCAATAAAGATGAACAGGTCACAGTGAAGCTGGTTAGCTGTGATGAGGCAGCCCTTTACCACAAACATTCATGAAAAAAGAATCAAGAGAAATAGCCAACTAAAGCAACAATAGTTGAGAAAACAACAATAGAGATAAATGAAGTCCTAGCTAGACTGCTGAACCACACCTACATGGCAAGGCTGCTACCAGTTCCCCTTTCCAAGGTCTCTTTCTGCCTTCTAACAATGGCAGGTTTCTGATATTTCTGCTTTCACCAGCCCAGAACAAAAATATGTTACAAAATCATGTATCAATTGAGTTTAACAAACTGTAGAGTCCAGCAATAATTTTCTTTGTGCTTCATACCACTATTATGGCAACGGGGCTTTTTTCCCCTCCCCATGTACGCTGCACTCTATTGTATCAGAAATCACATCGAGAACTTATAAAACTGTCATTTCACTTGCGATACCTTCCTGTATTGCTGTCTTAAGAAAAGGACAAATAAACAGTGAGTTGTAGCATCCCGTAACTGGACAATAATGAGGCTGAGCAGTCAGGTATTAGCCTTATTACCCATATCTTGTTCTTTATTGAAATATATATGTGCATATAAAGCTTAGGTCCTGAAAAATTCTCAAGCCAAGAGAAAAGTCTCGTTGCTGAAAGTCAGACACAATAGGCACAGCTGCATTCCTGCTCAGGGAGTCTTTGCCACTGAGAAGGAAAACACCCCGAATCCAGATGGTTTGGTTTCGCGGTGGAGGACAGGGAACCGAGGGAAACGTCGAAAAGCTGCCCCGTCGCCCGGCCGCCCCAGCCTCAGACGCGGGTTTTTTCGGCGGCGCGGAAGCCCTTTGTCCGCTCCGGGCGGGCATAGGGACCGCAGTGCGGACTGCGCCACGCCCACCCGCCGCTGTCTCCGGGCAGATGGGCTCGGCGGCTCTGCGGGCGCTCAGCTCCTGCCGCAGCCCCTCCGCCCCAACAATGATGAGGAGGAAACTTATTCCCTTCGCCCGCTGCTAGCGGTGGGGCAGACGCTCCTGGGGATGGACAGCGGGGCGCGGTACGCGCCGAGCCGACTGCGGATCTTTGTGCGGGCGACAGCAGGGAGCCGCCGCCGCCGGACGCCGCACGGGGCCCGGCCCGCAGCCACTGAAAGCCTCAGGCGGCTCCCGGCGCTCGCACCCGACGAAGGGGCTCCGAGTCCGGTGGGGCGGGAGGGGCGTGCGCGCAGGCGGGACGACGAGCCCCTTGTGAAATAAAAAGAAGAAACCAGAGACCACGACCTCGCAGCTCGTGTCTGTGCCGTGTGTGTGTCGCCCCGACCATGAGCAAGGGGCGGCCGGCCCCCCTGCCCCGCCGGCCGAGCACGGGCAGTGCCCCCCCTCGCCCCGCGCGGAAGGTAAAGAAAATGGGGAGTGGCTGCCTGCCCGCCGCGGCGCCCCGCCGCGGCCGCTTCCGAGGGGAAGGCGTCGGCGGGGTGGGGGCTCCGGGGGGCTGCGGCACTGCCTGCAGCAGCCCCGCTCCCCGCCGCCTCACCTCGCTCGATGTTGACGATAGCCCGCCGCAGGTGCTCCTCGGTCACCAGCTCGCCGATGACCACCAGCAGGTAAAATTTGCTGTCCAGGAAGCGGTGCGAGAGGCTGGGCGAGAAGGAGGTGGGGTTGGGGATGCTACAGGAGGGCTCCGAGTCCACTTCCACCACCACCACGGTGGCCATCGCGGGCGCCCCGCTCCGCCCCGCGTCTCCGGGGTGCTGGGGGGAGAAGGGCCGATTGGCGGCGGCTCCGCAGGAGGCAAGGAGTGAGGGTGGGTGGGGAGGCGACGGCGCTTTTATACGGAGACGGTGCAGGGCAGGGACCTGGCGAGGAGGAGGAGGAGCAGGAGGAGCGGGGGGGGGGGGGACACGGGCGCATCCCCGCGCCGCCACTTTTCCAGCATCCACAGCTGATGTCATCTGCGGCAAATCCTCCCTGCGGCGGCCCCCGGAAGCAGGAAGGACGCGGGGTATGAATAGTGCCCCGAGGGGCCACCGCGAGGGCGGCCTCGGGGTGCCCTCCCGGACCCGCCGCGTGACCCCTCTGCCCGTGCTGCCCCGGCCGGCGCAGGTCCCGCGTCCCTCACACACACAACCTTCCCCTGTGTCCTCCTGCTGTCTTACCCTGCTGGTTTGGTCATCCCATGTCCCTTGTTCCCCTAGGGCCTCACTCTGCTGACTTGGCCATCTCCCACTCCCCGAGGCCCTCCCAGGGTCTCAGCCTTGAAGCATGGTGGCCGTGCCATGAGGAGCTGCAGGTGATACCCTGGCAGACCTGGTAAGCTCATCTGAGAAAGCCAGCATCAGGGCTCCAGCTGCACCCCTGATGCTGGATGAAAAAAGCAACTCCACTGTCCAAGGCCAAGAGTCCAGTCTCCTGCATCTCACTGTAGCACTGCAGCAAAATTCCCCCCCCCCCCCCCCCAACTGGCAATCTAAATATTCTTGTTACCTCTTTTTTTGTTTGAAAGTAGTTCACTTAATAAGATACTTCAAACATAGGTTTTCTGCACATATTTAAGGCCCATGGATATATGACACCCCAGAAAAGCACTGTTTCTGTACAAGCTGCTAAAACCCATACTCTGAAGGCTCCAGAAGTTCAAAAGGTGTTATAGTTTGGTGCGGCCGGCAACAAAAGCGCCACGCAGCCGCCCCTCCCCCCGCCGGGGTGCGGAGGAGAATGGAAAGAAACAGGCAGAAACTGGTGGGTCGGGATAAGGGCAGTTTAACAGAACAGCAAACAAAGGGAACAGGAACAACAGCGATACAGATAAGGAGAAAACACAACATAAACCGCACAACCCGGAGAGCCGCCCTCCACGACCGCCACCGCGAGCTCCCGAGCCGCGAGTGAGTTCCCGCCGCCCTGCTCCCCCCCACCGGAATCAGGCATGACGGCACATGGTATGGAATACCCTGCTCTGTTTGGCCAGGTGGGGATCAGCCCCCCCCCCCCCCCCCCCCCCCCCCCCGCTGTGCCCCTTCTTGGAGTCCGGTGAAAATTAACTCTGTCCTGGCCAAACCCAGGACAAAAGGCTTTGGGTAACTAATTTTGACTGGGCTCAAGCAACTCCAGGGAGCAATGGTATCAGAAAACATCTACAATTACCAAAACAAAGGCTTAATTCCTCTTGATTGCCACATAAATGTTAGACATCTGCTCCCCAATACTCAAAGACCTACTCAAGATATAAATTCTATCACCTCCTAAGTGTTTTATCTTCCCCTAAAATGGGATAGTCTGAGATAAATCAGCCTCTCTAAGTTGTTCCTCTCACTTTACTGGCAGAAGCCAGGCAGTAGTTTACACTAAGCATCTTGTTTATATGGCTGAAGTGATGTGGGAGAAATCTCACTGTGACCTAGGAAAGGATATAAACTTTTATAGCCTGGTTTTTAGGATAACCTCTGGTCCCTGACTGAGAAGACACTTCCTCTGTGTGCAGCTCCTTCCAGTACTGACTGCTCAAATTCCCTGCCTGCTCCTCAGAAACACAGAATACTTGCCTGGATGAACCAACACATTAGTCCTGTTTTCTTAGAATATGTACTTTGTTTCAGGGCACATTGGACTCATTCTAATTAACATGTGTTATTTGCCTGGAGGAACCCACAAAGATTGAAACTACGTTGTTATAGGTGCTGGTTAATGTTATATAATGTTGTGTCTGCCTATAGTACCTAGTGTTTTTAATATGAATAGTTCCTCTGCATAAATACAGCATTGAGAGCCTTGACTAATATGGTGTGATGTGTTTGGATGTTGCATCCAAAGTAGACTGTTTTTCTGAGCTGCCATTACACTGAAGGTTGTAGACTGTGGACAAGCATTTTTACAGTCAGGTCAGGTGGCTGAGATGACACAGTGATAAAGAGCAGCGGTGCTCATTCTTCACTAGAGCTGACACTGCTAATAGAACAAAAGCAATGGCATAGATGCAGAAGAACTATTAGCAGTTCTGAAGTTGATGAGGTATTCATGGATACAGCACTGCTCTTCGGGTACCCCCATTTGTCTGAGCCCAGCTATGACTTTGGTGTTTCTTTGCCGAGCCTGGCAGTTTCCATGAGATAGTGTAGATGTCTACCTAGAAATAATATCCACTCCTCTATGGCCATGTCCTATATGACCTCTGCCCTAATAGTCTGTGTTTTAATTATAGATACCCTCAAGACTTGCCACATGGTGCCCACTGAAGGAAGCCAGCTTCTGGTTTCTCCCACTGCAATACATAGCTTTGGGACATGCCTTTATTTCAATCAATATCACCAACAAGAGCATCTGGTCTCTGGAGTGTGGAAGGGGCTTTCCAAGGGGACTTGCTAACTGGTTACGGAATAGACTAGTAGTGGTTCCTGGATATAAAGGTAAAACAATTAGTTGCCTAGTTGCCTCACAGGCACAGCAGGTTAAATGCATTACTCTGACAAATGCATGCCAGTATACAAAATGCATTATATGTGCTTTTTAGCACTTTCTTATTTTAAGAAAAAATGAATACATACATAACTGGAAAATTGCCTGTGGATTTGAAAAGTAAAAGGTGAAATGAACTGTGTATTGTGTCAAAGAAGAAAACATTCATGTACAGGTAGATAATACAGATATACTTGAAATAGCCTGTTGAGGTGGTCCTCTATTTTATATTGCTCTGTAAAAGAATATGCAGCTAGAACATGGTATGATAAAAGGTGAACTGTTGCAGTATTGTGATGGGAGATGTTTCACACATTAAAACCCTAATGACAAGAGGCTGCCTTTGGAGGAAAATGATCTTGTGCTAAACTCTTTAAGGGACATAGACCTCTGCCCTCATACATTCACAAACATATGCTGCTTCATCTGAGAGGGAAATCAGACAACAAAAGATTCTTTAACCTCATGGATGCATCTCTGAGAAAGCTGCAGGCTCCCAGCTCCATGGTCAGTGTTCACACTATAACTTGCCATGTTAGAGTCTCACTCCAGTAGTTTTGTTTGTAATCATCTTTCCGTATCTGGAAACCCATTTTTATTCTGCAATATGGAGCGTATCAACAGATCCAGTGCTGGGTGAAATGTGGAGATGTGCTGTATAAAGCTGACTCAGTGTCATGTGACCCTCAATGTTTGAAAGTGATACCAGCTTCCTACCTGCAGCTAAATCATATAGATATGCCAATTCAGTTGAAAAAATAGCACAAACGCATGTGGACTATGGAATATGTTTTTCTGTTTTAAAGAGACAAGGATTGATGCTCACTGCTGTCTGGCTTTTTGTTTGCTTTCGTTTGGTTTGATTTTCTTCCTTTAGTATATTTAATAATGAATTGGTATCCCACAATTGAACATAGTCAAACGTGTGAATGGAGTTAAATCCAGCTGGCGGCCAGTCACGAGTGGTGTCCCCCATGGCTCAGTTTTGGGTCCAGCCTTGTTTAACATCTTTATCAATGATCTGGATGAGGGGACTGAGTGCTCCCTCAGTAAGTTTGCAGATTATACTAATTTGTGTGGGAGTGTCTATCTGCTCAAGGGTAGGAAGGCTCTGCAGAGGGATCTGGACAGACTGGATCAATGGGCCAAGACAAACTGTATGAGGTTCAACAAGGCCAAATGCCGGGTCCTGCTCTTGGGTCACAACAACCCCATGCAACGATACAGGCTTGGGGAAGAGTGGCTGGAAAGCTGCCCAGTGGAAAAGGACCTGGGGGTGCTGGTCAACAGCCAGCTGAACATGAGCCAGCAGTGTGCCCAGGTGGCCAAGAAGGCCATCTGCATCCTGGCCTGTATCAGGAATAGTATGGCCAGCAGGAGTAGGGCGGTGTTTGTTCCCCTGTACTCGGCCCTGGTGAGGCTGCACCTCGAGTACTGTGTTCACTTTTGGGCCCCTCACTGCAAGAAAGACATTGAGTTGCTGGAGCATGTCCAGAGAAGGGCAACGAGGCTGGTGGAGGGTCTAGAGAACAAGTCTTATGAGGAGTGACTGAAGGAACTGGGGCCGTTGAGTCTGGAGAAGAGGAAGCTGAGGGGGGACCTTATTGCTCTCTACAACTACCTGAAAGGAGGTTGTAGTGAGGCAGGTGTTGTTCTCTTCTCCCAGGTAACTAGCGATAGGATGAGAGGCCATGGCCTCAAGTTGCATCAGGGGAGGTTTAGATTGAATATTAGGAAAAATTTCTTTCCTGAAAGAGTGGTCAGACATTGGACCAGGCTGCCCAGGGAGGTGGTGGAGTCACCATCCCTGGAGGTGTTTAAAAAACGTGTAGATGTGGCATTTCAGGACACGGTTTAGCAGGCATGGTAGTGTTGGGTGGATGGTTGGACTTGATGATCTTAGAGGTCTTTTCTAACCTAAGATTTTGTGATTCTATGATTACACATACAGATGTATTTTAATTCTGGATCTGGTATTTTTTTTAAAGTAAACAGGCAATTTTAAATAAACTGCTTGAAGTCTAAAACTAGAACATACTTCCTGATGGTGCATGCCATTTGTTACCAACTAATATTCAGGTTTGGTTCAAGTCCTATCATCTTCAATTTTTAAATGAGGTTTCAGTGATGTGCAAACCCTTAGGCTGGCCCTTTGTCCAAGGCAAGATGTGACTCCTAGCATAAAAGAAATACATATCCATGGACATTACTTCAGACCATTTTAAGAACTTTAATGAAAGTGAAGTGGTTCAGAAGGCTTTTACATAGTCTGTCTTCACTGAGTGAAATGTTAATCTGAAGACTGCAAAATGAGTCGTGAAGTGGGTTCATGAAGTAGGTGGTAGGTTTTCATAAGGAGAAGCAACAAGATATAACATATTTTAGATAAGAAGCTTTGCCAGCCTACACCAGAGACCAAGAATCGCAGAATGATGATGTTGGAAGGGACTTCTGGAGGTCATCTTGTCCAACTCTCCTGCTCAAGCAGGGCCACCTAGAGAAGGTTGCCCAGGACCATGTCCAAACGGCTTTTGAATATCTCCAAGGATGGAGACTTCACAGTGTCTCTGGGCAACCTGTTCCAGTGCTTTATCATCCTCACAGTGAAAAAGTGTTTCCTGATGCATGATGAAGTCAAGAATATGCCACCAATATTACAGCAAATAATACCCATAACATTTTGTACCTCACCTGATGTCTTCCCAGTGTGACCTGTTGTCACTCTCAATACTCCCGCTCCCTCATATGTGACCCTACACTCCTCATTTCCTGCAGTCAGCAGCTCCACCATCCCCACATGGTTCAGCCTTTACCTCCCACAGTCACCTCATTGTGCTGCTCCTCAGCAGAGCATGCAGCAGCAGTGCTGACAGGGAGGGACAGTCAGCACGTTGCGCTGACCCCAGCAGAGCAGATGTGTCAATCTGCAGCTATTGGCTGTCACATGATTAGTCAGGAGCCTTGCATGTCCCTGCAAGAACCAGGATGTACGGTTCATAAAAACAACTACTCTTGCCTTCTCTCATTTTTTTAGAAAGGGAGGCATCCACATCCCCAACAGAAGCATCCTATCAGGCAAGGAAGGGAAGAGACCAGCATGGCTGAGTCAAGACCTGCTGGTCAAACTAAACAGCAAGAGGGAACTGCACAGGCAGTGGAAGCAGGGACAGGTATCCTGGGAGGAGTATAGGGATGCTGCCCGGCTGTGTAGGGATGGTGTCAGGAGAGCCAAGGCACAGCTGGAGCTGAATTTGACAAGGGATGCTAAGAATAACAAGAAGGGCTTCTACAGGTATGTCAACCAGGAAATGAAGGTCAAAGAAGGTGTAGACCCCCTAATGAACAAGAAAGGTGACCTAGTATCAACAGATGAGGAGAAGGCTGAGGTACTCAACAACTTTTTTGGCTCAGTCTTCACTGGCAACCTCTCTCCTCATACCTCCAGAGTCGACAAACTGCAAGTTAGGGACCAGAGGGAAAAAGCACCTCCCAGTATAAAGGAAGACCAGGTTCGGGACCACCTGAGGAACCTGAACATACATAAGTCTATGGGACCTGATGAGATGCATCCCAGAGTCCTGAGGGAATTGGCTGATGTCATTGCCAAGTCACTCCCCATAACAGTTGAAAGGTCATGGCAGTCAGGGGAAGTCCCTGGTGACTGGAAGAAGGGGAACATTGTGCCCATTTTTAAAAAGGGCAGAAAGGAGGACCCTGGGAACTACCGACCTATCAGCCTCACCTCTGTGCTTGGGAAGATCATGGAACAGGTCTTTCTAGAAGCTATACTAGGGCACATGGAGGACAGGGAGGTGATTCGAGACACCCAGCATGGCTTCACCAAGGGCAAGTCCTGCCTGACCAACCTACTGGCCTTCTATGATGGCGTGACTAGATCAGTGGACAAGGGAAGAGCTATGGATGTGACATATCTGCACTTCTGTAAGGCCTTTGACAGAGTCCCCCCCAACATCCTTCTCTCTCAATTGGAGACATATAGATTTAATGGGTGGACTGTTTGGTGGCTAAGGAATTGGTTGGATGGTCACATCCAGAGGGCAGTGGTCAATGGCTTGATGTCCAAATGGAGATCAGTGATAAGTGGTGTCCCTCAGGGGTCCGTACTGGGACCACTGCTGTTTAATATTTTCATCAATGGCATAGACAATCAAGATCGAGTGCACCCTCAGCAGGAGTGCAGAATGGTGCAGTTGGAACACCAGAAGGATGTGATGCCATCCAGAGGGACCTGGACAAGCTGGAGAGGTGGGCCTGTGTGTACCACATGAGGTTCAACAAGGCCGAGTGTCAGGTCCTGTATCTGGGTCACGGCAATACCCACTATCAATACAGGCTGGGGGATGAAGGGATTGAGAGCAGCCCTGCCAAGAAGGACTTGGGGGTACTGGTGGATGAAAAGCCAGACATGAGCCACCAATGTGCGCTCGCAGCCCAGAAGGCCAACTGTATCCTGGGCTGAATCAAGAGAAGCGTGGTAAGAGAGGAAGCCTGCAAAAAGGATGATCCTCCCTTGGTCAAGGAGGACTGTGTGAGAGATCACTTAACACGTAATGGTAATTTTGGTTGCCTGGCTCAGCGACAGACCAGTTTAGGTGGCCATCTAACGACTTATTCCTGCACATGCCTTAGTCAGGTGGAATACAGCGGAGGGACGAGCTGGGGACAGAAGATGCCATTTGATTTCTCACCTGTGACTAGCTGGTCTGTTGGTTTGCTTGTATTGTACTTGATGTAGCATTTAGTAAAAAAATTACACGGCAAAAAAAAAATCAGCATAATGCTGATCAACCACCCTTACATCTGCTGGGAAGACCAGACAGCTAGGCACACGCAATCCAGGAGGTTCCTGCAGAGCATCAATGATAACTTTCTGATGCAAGTGGTGGAGGAGCCAATGAGGAGAGATGCTCTGCTGGACCTTGTACTGACAAACAAAGAGGGACTGGTTGAGGATGTGAAGGTTGGGGGCAGCCTCAGCAGCAGTGACCATGAAATGGTGAAGTTCAGGATCCTGCGTGGAGGAAGCAGGCAACAAGTAGGATCACAGACTTCAACTCCAGGAGAGCTAACTTTGGCCTCTTCAAGGATCTACTGGGAGGAATCCCGTGGGTCAGGGCTCTCGAAGGCAGGGGGGTCCAAGAGAGCTGCTCGCTGTTTAAACATCACTTCCTCCATGCTCAGGATCGGTGCATCCCCCTGAGCAAGAAATCTAGCAAAGGAGGCAGGAGATCTGCATGGATGAAGAAGGAGCTTCTAGCGGAACTCATATGGAAGAGAAAGGTCTATGCAATGTGGAAAGAGGGACAGGCCACTTGGGAAGAGTACAAGAAAGTTGTCGAAGCGTGCAGGGATGCAACGAGGAAGGCCAAGGCCCACCTGGAATTGAAGCTGGCAAGGGATGTCAAAAACAACAGGAAAGGCTTCTTCAAGTATATCAGCAGGAAACAGAAGACTAAGAATAATGTGGGGCCGCTGCTGAACGAGGTGGGTGCCCTGGTGATGGAGGATGCAGAGAAGGCAGAGCTACTGAATGCCGCCTTTGCTTCAGTCTTTAGTGCTAAGGCCGGCCCTTAGGAATCCCAGGCCCCGGAGGTAAGAGAGGAAGCCTGCAGAAAGGATGACCTTCCCTTGGTCGAGGAGGATTGTGTGAGAGATCACTTAAGCAATCTGGATGCCCAGAAATCCATGGGCCCTGATGGAATGCACCCACGAGTGCTGAGGGAGCTGGCGGGTGTCATTGCTGAGCCACTCTCCATCATCTTTGAGAGGTCCTGGAGGACAGGAGAGGTACCCGAGGACTGGAGGAAAGGCAATGTCACTCCAATCTTCAAAAAGGGCAAGAAAGAGGACCCAGGGAACTACAGGCCGGTCAGCCTCACCTCCATCCTGGGAAAGATGATGGAGCAGCTCATTCTAGAGGTCATCATTAAACAAGTGGAGGAAAAGAAGGTTATCAGGAGTAGTCAGCATGGATTCACCAAGGGGAAATCATGCCTGACCAATCTGATAGCTTTCTACAATGGCATGACCGGCTGGGTAGATGAGGATAGAGCAGTGGATGTTGTCTACCTAGACTTTAGCAAGGCTTTCAACACTGTCTCCCATCACATCCGCATAGGCAAGCTCAGGAAGTGTGGGCTGGATGAGTGGTCGGTGAGGTGGACTGAGAACTGGCTGAATGGCAGAACTCAGAGGGTTGTCATCAGCGGCGCTGAGTCTAGTTGGAGGCCTGTAGCTAGTAGGGTTCAGTACTCGTCCCAGTCTTGTTCAACTTCTTCATCAATGACCTGGATGAAGAGTTCGAGTGTACCCTCAGCAAGTTTGCTGACGACACCAAACTGGGAGGAGTGGCGGATACACCACAAGGCTGTGCTGCCATTCAGCATGACCTGGACAGGCTGGAAAGCTGGGCAGAGAGGAACCTGATGAGGTTCAACAAGGGCAAGTGCAGGGTCCTGCACCTGGGGAGGAACAACCCCATGCACCAGTACAGGCTTGGGGTGGACCTGCTGGAGAGCAGCTCTGTGGAGAGGGACCTGGGTGTCCTGGTGGATGGCAGGTTAACCATGAGCCAGCAGTGTGCCCTTGTTGCCAAGAAAGCCAATGGGATCCTGGGGTGCATTAAGAAGAGTGTGGCCAGTAGGTCGAGGGAGGTTCTCCTTCCCCTCTACACTGCCCTAGTGAGGCCCCATCTGGAGTACTCTGTCCAGTTCTGTGCTCCCCACTTCAAGAAAGATGAAGAGCTACTGGAGAGAGTCCAGCGGAGGGCTATGAGGATGGCGAGGGGACTGGAACATCTCTCCTACAAGGAGAGCCTGAGGGAGCTGGGCTTGTTCAGCCTGAAGAAGAGAAGGCTGAGAGGGGACCTTATAAATGCCTATAAATATCTCAAGGGTGGGTGTCAGGAGGATGGGGCCAAACTCTTTTCAGTAGTGCCCAGCGACAGGACAAGGGGCAACGGGCACAAACTGAAGCAGAGGAAGTTCTGTCTGGACATGAGGAAGAACTTCTTTACTTTGGGGGTGACAGAGTACTGGAACAGGCTGCTCAGAGAGGTTGTGGATTCTCTTTCTGTGTAGATATTCAAGACCCGCCTGGACAAGGTCCTGTGCAGCCTGCTGTAGGTGACCCTGCTTCGGCAGGGCGATTGGACTAGATGACCCCCAGAGGTCCCTTCCAACCCCTATCATTCTGTGGTCCTGTGATTCTGTAGTAATTGGACTGTAGTAAAAATAGATAAGTGCTGCAGGCAGAAAGTTTTAAGCCCGTTCACAGGTTGGGGGAGTACAGTATTAATTTGTCATTTAAATCAATGTCATGAAGGGAAAAAATCAAGCAGAGCTGACATTCTGCTTTGAGAAATCAGGAACCTGAATAATTTCTATGTAAAGTTTAATAAGGAGAGCATCTGAATGCATATTTACATGTCATATAAACCCTCCATCTTAGAGAAAACACTTAGCAGAAATCTTTTGTTAGAGTTTATTCATGCAAGTTGCTGAGTGCGGTAAAACCATGAGTGGCACAGGGCATTGTCTCTGTAGTAACAGTCACCAGAGGCTTGGGAACTGTGTTTTCAAGAGCCAAGCTAAACAAGATAAGTGGAGCTATTACAGCTTTCCTTTTCCCAGCTTTGTCCCTGCCCTGAATAGTTACGCTGCCTTTTGCTTCCCCGGCAGCTCAGAAGAAACATGGCCTATGACTATACTGCTGCCAGCCCAACATGACTTCTGCTTCTTGTTATCAAAATGTTCAGCATGCAGTGTAACACTGGAGAGCACAGACAAACACAGAAAACCCTACTTTAAGTTTTAATTTGCTACTGTAAGCCCAATGGAAAATGCTATCCATGGAGTTTTCCATAAAGTATAAAGGGGAAAAGGAGTGAAAAAAAGAAGACAAATAAAGATTTTCCCACTGTGCTACTCTCCTTGGTGGCATCATGGGCTCAAAAGCTGGTTTAAAACCAGAACTCTACAGGTGGCTGCAGAAGACAAGCACTGTCTGTACCACTGGGCTCCAAAGAAATTTCCAGTTTGATTGCTCAGAAGCAAGCTGCCCTGAAAGGTGCTGTACCATCAGCAACTGCTGCCAAATGTGCTCCTTCTCTGGAAGTTTCAGGCTTTTAGCTCTGGGATCCCATCCAACTGGAGGCTCAGCAGTGATGATAAAGCAAAGGTTACAATCAGCTAAGCTACATGGAGAGTAATCTCTTCAATGTAGGCAAGGAAGGTTGCTTGTCTCAAACAGTAGCACTTAAGATTTCCTTTGTATTGCTTTCTTTTCTCACATTTTATCTGGACCAGCGAAATGGGGGACCTCAAGACGTCTCACATGTATCTTGCTATGAAAATAGGTTAGCATTTCATTCCAGCATCAGTCTCATACAAAACAAGGGGCTATATATGACAATATTTTCATCCTTCACCTCCTAAAAACATTGCTATGTTTTCACCTCTTTCTGCTGTAGTGCTTTCAGTCCTCAGTCTTCGTTAGTCCTAACTCCTATATGAAGGCAATGCTGGAGGATGGCTGAACTCCCTCGCACAGCACAGGGAGTTGTGCCGGAACAGATTGCAAGGACAACTCAGTTCCCCCCTTCTCTCCTCAAGACAGAAACTGTGCTTTGAATAAAGCAAGCATCCCCACTAGCCATGCTCAGAAACCACCTACCATCTATTAATTATTGTCAGCATCCATTTATGGCCTGAAAGGTGAAACAAGAAGTCAAGCTTCAGCCTTTCTCTGGGGTACAATAGAGTGAATCAGTTTTTGTAGTCTTGAAAAATGTATTTGATACACTACAGATTACCATTGTCTCCTAGCCCCATTATCTGCACTATATTTATCATGCAGGAACCAACCTAAAATCCACCTACATACAAAAATCACACATCTGCTCCTGTGAAATGGACTGTTAAGGTAAATGCATTTAGGTGAATCCTAGGTGATAATTAAATTCGCGGTATCCTGTGCTTTGAATGAAAAAAAGACTTTGCCATGACTTACAGATTTTCTCCAGGAAGAGTCAATTTCTTCATCCCTTTCTCTTGGCTTTTTCAAATGTCATAATTTTCAGTGCTGTTAGTTTAATTCACCATTGGTAAAAAACTCTGAGAAGTGCTACAACAGTGGTAAATTTTATCACTTCCACCAGAGTGTTGAAGAGATCTGAGAGTGGACAAGTAACTCCCTAGTTGCTCCTGAATGCAGCAGAGTGTCAAGTTGACAAAACAGAGACAAGGGTAACTTTAAGGCTAACGTCACCAGTAAGTGTGAGAACAGAAATACCACATTCATAGCAATGCAGAAATCTTCAAAGCCAATTAGTTAGCTGAAATTTTGAGGAAAGACTAAAGATTACCAGATTAAAATAATTTAAAACATTTTGCCTTTTTTTTTTTTTTTTTTTTTTTGCGTCTTCACAGCTCATACATGCTTTCAGTCTGAATGGCTTTATTTAGATTTTTGCAGCTAGCACAGAAAGAAAGAATCATTATAACATCTCCTTGAATAAGCACACAGCCTGTACAACTCACACAGCAATATCATTGCTTTTGAACTACCTCACATGGAACACCCCCAAGATGGGATGTGAACCTCACTTTATACCTAAGGAGGCACTACATAGCTTTGAAACTGCATAGCTTCATATGCTACTAAGCAGCAATAAATAATATTCCAGACGAAGTCATGGATTGCAGGCAATCCACCAACAGGCTAAGCAGTCTCAAATCTATGCACCTCCAAAATAAATAAGTGCATAAACCCCCAAACCCATCACTTGGGAATATCCTATCCATTTTGGGGCCAAATATCTGTCTCTCTGATTTAATGGATAACCAATGGCCACATTCTGCTAAAATGAATGTGAGAATGAGAACAGACATAAAGTAAGAGCCATATAGCCTCTTTTTTAGTTTTTTACCAAAAACTAACCCCTTTGTATGGAGATGCAAGACTCTCTGCTTCAGTTAATTTACACAATAGATAGGTACTATAAATGCACCTGCAACTATTAGGTAATGCTATTTCTATTAAAAATCCCCTTCACTACTATTGTTTAACATTAATGGTTACCTAGAGACTAGACCCTCTGTTCCCAGACCTAATGTCCAGATGGGTAGGGCTGTACAAGGGACATAGCAGCATTGTTCATGTTTATGGTTAACTGATTCCATCACCTTGGTTACAAAAGAACAAATATTCAAACGTTAGTCAGCTACAATCTATACTGAAATGTATTCAAAACAGTGACACTTGCTGGAAAAAGCAATAGAAGATTGATCCCTATATTAGCATATGAAGGAGGTAAAGAAAGTGATAGATGATCATCATCTGTCAGATGTTTACATTGGAAAAATATTTGGGTCCACGTAAGCAAATGCAGCTTTCCTTCTAGACTGTTTTTGTTGTTACTTAATACTGATACAGCATTAGCTCTTGGATCGAGCCCCAGGAATGGAGGTGATACAGTAATATACAGAAAACACAGCTGAGAATTTACAGTCCTAAAGCTAATTTTATGGTACCTATGATAGAAAAGGTTTTTGACCTCCTGCACATTTGCTTGTGGATTCTCTGTTCTATGTCCCTCTATAAAATGGGGAGGGGAAAGGTAAGATCCCCGACTTATTTATAACCGTCTTTATCATCACAGGTCTGTCAAGTTTTTTAACTGATTGTGGGTTAATGTTTGGCTGTTTGGCTTCTAAACTGGCTACCTGTTTTTATGAAACCCATAATGCTTTGTCTCACCATCATCATTCTGCAGGTCCTGCTGAGCTGATTCCCGTGGCATGATCTATGACCCAGCAGAGGCAGATCCTGCCCCTAGCCCACATTGCTGGTGGTCGGTACTCTGCTCAATAACTCGTAACTTGCTTTCTCCATCAGGTTGCAGGGCAGATGGGCATTAGTTAGTGAGAGGGAGTGAACAACAGAGTGGGAAATCAAGCAAAAGCCTGGGAGAAAAAATTAGTTTGAAGGTCAATGTTTATTATTGTTGCTGCTGTTGCCAATGAACCTAAGGAATACATACTCGATGAGCACTGGTCATTCTCATTTATTCATGAAATATTCATCCTCCAGAAGATACACACCCATGCATCGCATGCTGCTATCATTTCATGTACCCCAGGACTCTACTCCTTCAGATAAACCTACAGTGCTTTTAAGGAATAACTAAGTATTCCACAGCATACTCCAACCGTAACAGGGTGATGACTGTGCACAAGTAGAGAGAGATGATAAGACAGCAATGCCCCCAGCAGAACCACAGCAAGAAAAAAGCAAGAGGTATGTCAGATGAGGGCAAATATGCCAAGTTGCACCAAGACAGCAAAGGAAGGGTGATTTTGGACTCAGAGCAACAGGGTGGTGAAAATGAGTTAGTGCTGCCTAAGGGCAGGGGGAAGGACCCAGTTTGGGCAGGTGGAAAAGAGGAGGGTCACGAAAGCACAAAGGAGACCCAGCTTGTTTGTTACAGCAGTCACTGTGATGTACCTTATCTCTAGTCTACGACCAATATTTCTTACCAAATACTTATTTAAAAACTGGAAAAGGGTAGGTAATGTGTAATGCATTTAATATTGGTCACACCATGCCTGGAGATTACAAATCACCTTCCAGTTTATGAAAAGACTAACAGGTAGAACCTGAGGTAAGAGTAAATTAGAGCAAACAGTTTTAGAAGCAAATGTCAAATCACAAAATCTTTTTGGCCTCCCAAATCACAAAAAAAATGGAATATGATCTAAATGCTGCTTTGCTCTAACACATCTTTGTAAATGAAAGATTATTATGCTGTTAATGCAAGAAAATTGCAATGTGTTAAATTCAGGGCTTTGAGCAAATTTTCTGATACATTTCTGAAACAGTGGGGAAGCTTTCCCCAAGGTGAGTCCATGAAAAGTATTGTCTTGTACCTATTACTTTGTTCTATTAAACCAAACATCCAAAAATAATATCATTCCATATTTTAAACATAATAATCCAAACTTTCAAGTGAAATCAAAGGGTCATTTGCAAAAAAATACACAACAATTACATGTCTAATTTTTGTTCAGTTACCTTGACAGTGCCAATATAGCAGGCAATTTCTCTTCCAGATGGGCAATTATTCAATTGTCTTCTGAAATCAGCTTTGACTCTGGCAGTTCCTACCAGACATTAATTGGAACAAGAGTTTAATTCAGTAAAAATTAGTTTCTCAGAAACTCTACTGAAATAACTGCCAGCTCCATCATCCTCACCTATATGATTCTATGCAGATCCTTCTTTTTTCCCTGAAGGAGTTTCTTCAATTTTGCTTTATACCCATTGATCAGAGTGGTATTTGGCCTTACAAAAACCCTGTAAATAATGCTGTGTATTGTTGAGCAGCATCTTCTCGTACAATAACTCAGTTAGCCCTGCAGCTACTGCTGCAGATGCAGCACACACACTCTCATACCAGGCAATGCTTTCTTAAAAAGCTATGAGGGCATGTGGAGATGGTGTGGCTCCCACTCCCTGTTTGGGGCAGGGCAGCAATGCTCCAAGCCCTAGATACCCTCTTTGACCTCTTGATTTCTCCTGAGGCTGTCAGTGCCGTCATCCTTGCCCTCTCTCAGCACAAGGGTGTCTCATGTCTTCAAGCAGGTATTGGGAATCACCTCCTCCTGAGAAATAGTACCTTCTGAGTCACATTAGAAACCATCAGAAGAGTTTTGCTTCTGCCTCGGTTGCTCTCTGTTCACCCCAAGGCCCCTGAGAAAGGCTGCAGGTCTGCCCCCCCCATGGATCCTTCCTGCACCATCTCCAACCTGCTAGGACCAGGGAAATGCAGCCTCACCAAGCTGCAAGAGCTTCCTGACTGCTAACAGCAGAGCTTAGATAGAGGATCCTCTCATCAAACATATTTTCTATTTTTCAGACAATCAGAATTGACCCATTTTCTCACCACAAAGCAACACTCTATGCAATGTCCATATGGCAAGTGTTTGCTAACACTGTATAACTGGGTCAGTAAGTCAGTTATCCTCTTTTCTCCCAAGCAGCTCATTTACAAATACTCATTTACAATACAAGGGCTGAAGTGGGACAAAGGCTCTCACAGCTGCTCTACCCAGCCATGGAGCCCCTGCATGCCTGACTTTCAAGGGGAGAAGGACAATGGCAGTCACCCTGTTCCTGGATGAAGGCAGTCACTGGGGAACCAGGGGCAAAGCCTGGCACAGCCTCGGGCTGGTCTCGCAGCGGCTGGCACAGAGAGCACTGCAGAAGCAGAGACAGAGCTCAGCCCCTGAGTGGGCTCAAGTTTTGCCCTTCTGGTTGGTAAGCACATGGCTCCAGTTATAGGAAAGTCTTCCAGGTGGTAGACACATAATAAAGATCTGACAAAACTCACTTCTGCATTAGGACTGCTGGGGCTTCGCTGAAAGTACTCCTTCCTCCAGTATTTCAACATTCACTTACATCATGGTCCTTGTTTCACAGGGTTGCCACTGTCCCCTGATCCTGAAAGGGAGAAAATAATATATTATTTTAACCTTTTTTAATTTTTTTACTTTGGCATCTAAAGGGTATCAAAAGGCAGAATGAAATCTGCTGCACAGCCCCTACAGTACCAGCAATTTGGAGTGCAGACAGTTTTCATGGGCAGAGAAGCACAGGGAAGATGAAGCTTAAGAATTAGTAATTGGTGTGGACATAGTTTGTAAAATATGTTGAAAGTCTAAGTGGCAACATTACAAAACACATCGATTCTGCAGTTGCCAAAAAACATTCCCATGGCTGTAGGAAAACGCACAGTCCTGTCTCTTGCTGCTGCAGCCCCAAATCGTTTGGAGCACCCAGCTACATGACATCCAAGAAAGAAAGCACAGGCCTGTAACCAGGAAGGTAATTTCTTCTCCCAGGTTAAAAAAAACATAAGGAATTTTTCACCTGGGTGAAAGGTGGAGGTGAGAGGCAGGTGTCTGACAGTATTGGTCTGAAAACCAGGCGGAAAGGTTTAAAGAGTCATTTTTATGTGTTTTTATGGCATTTGATGGGGTTTTTTTCTGCACTATCAGATTTTTACAGCACCAAACAGTGTGTGATAACAAAGCAGGAAATTCTGCCAGAGTATTTGCTTGAAGGCAAAAGGAAGAAGGGCAGTGTTCTTCAATTTTATATCTGAGAATGAGCAGTTTATAAGGTCTGCATATTTAATGTACCTTGCGTTGTTCCTCCATAATTCCAGTCTTGCTTTGGAAGTAAATACATGGCTGATCATCTCAGCTGTGTTCAAAAGGTTTCCATTTCTTGACACCAGCTGACATTTTGTGAATTATTTAGTGACACACTGCAGCATGCATTACATCCCTGCTAAATGTTTAGCTGTTCAAGACGACCATCTGGCTTTCCTGACATTGGAACAAATGATCCAAAGACTGGACGTGGGAGACAAATTCACCAGCTTTTATTGCTGAGCATGGCATCATATGGTATGGAATATCCCTTTGGTCAGTTGGGGTCAGCTGTCCCAGCTGTGTCCCCTCCCAACTTCTTGGGCACCCCCAGCCTACTCGCTGGTGGAGTGGTGTGAGGAGCAGAAAAGGCCTTGACTCTGTATAAGCATTGCTCAGCAGTTGTTGGGGTCGATGTAGCTTGAGAGTTAGCATGACTAGGCTGCTTAAGCAAAACAGTTAGCATAACTGAACAGGCCACTGGAAAGGAAAGCTAAGAATAACAATTGAGAAAGTTCTGATAGCGCACATGATGTGGGTTAGCAAAAACAAGATGTGTTCAAGGACATGGAGGCGGTCTGTTGCTACTGGCGTTAGTGCATAGTTACCAATCTTAAGGGAATATGGGGTGCGTGAACAGCGCGTGATTTATGTCTGTAGCCTATCTGAATAAGCGTGATCGCGTGTGCAGATATGAAAAATGTATATAACCACACAAGCAGACCAATAAATCAGATCAACTGTGCATTGTATCAATGTGTGAGAGTCGTTCCTGTCCCTGCATGGATGCTGAAACTCGGCATTGTGGTGACCCCGACGTGATACCGCAGCCAAAGAAGGCAGGGGACTGCCAGCTGGCGAGGTAAGCCAGGCTGCCCGAGAGAGGCAGGAGCGGACCCACGGCACGCTGGGGGGGCGTGAATATTGGCAGTATGGGTTCCACTGTATCAGTGTTGAAAAAGGCGGCGCAGAAAAGCCTGCCGGAACTGGCGGATCGAGCCAACGTGAAGTTAACTGAAGGAGATATATTGAGTCTATTATTGTGGTACCGCCGACGAAAGCTGATAGCAATGACAGATCGGTTGTTCGACTTGGATGTGTGGCAGAGAATCGGGGACTCTGTGCAGGTCGGCAACAAAGAGGAGCGACAATTAGCCCCTGTTTTTCAAGCTGTCAAAAGCATGATCAGCTGAAAGGAACAAAAGCTCAAGTGAAAGATTTTACAGAGAATTTTGGAAGAACAAAGTCTTGCAGTTTAAAATCCCTGAGGAAATCATTACTTAGAAATCAGTGCATACAGCTTTAAATGCTCTAAAACTCGTAGAAACTATATCTTAGAAGCGGCTGCTACTCCTCCACCATTATCTCCAAAGCAAGGACAGAGCTGCAGTCTTTTGAAATTTAACCCTACATACGATGAAATTCCTAACCCAACATGAGAAATGCGGGAGGTAAATCCGCCAGAACCTGACGATCCTTTAAATCCAGAGAAATGGGAAGTGGCGTGCAAAATCCGGCACCCTGAAAGTGTACAACAGGGTCCCTCTACAGCAATTGGCGTACTCAACCTGAGATCAAAGCAGGGTGAATTCCAGCATAAAACCGCGCAGTCCCTCCGACACAGCACAGCCCGCAGTGCCAGCGACCACCACACCGGACGAATCAGCGAACCTCACACCTGGTGGGGCACACGCCCCCCCCCGCGCAATCGGCAGCACGGACCGGCCGCCCCCCCCCCCCCCCCCCCCAATCCCAGCGTGCCGGCCCGTCCCAGCCAGCCCAGAAGCAGCGCGGCAAAAACCATCTTCCTGACATTCAAGGACTTGGTTGGAAAAAGTGTGTATAATTCAATTACTGCAGTAGAATTCCTTGTATCCTTATCGCTGCAAACTGTTCTAGCTGATTATGATATTAATGTATGCTAATGAGTTCTCGAGAGTGCCTGCTTTCTGGGGCTCCGTAGTTAAGTTTTGGAGAGTGAATTATTTTGCTGCTTTCTGGTAATAGATTTTGGGTACCCAGGTAGGACGCTGCTCTTGAACATCAATGGTCCGAGGGATTGCAGGACCTCCAGCCGGCACCGAGGGATTCTCCGGGAGAACCTCTGATCCCTGGACCAAAAAGTTCTGAGCACGAACCATTAATAAGACAAAGGCATTCTTCCAGTATTGTTTCTTGTTGCCTGCCTGTTAGTTGCCTGCTAGTCATAGTGAAAGCTTCACAGCATTGGGCTGTATCCCTGGGGAGAAGTGAAAGTGCCCTTCCTAAAACAGAAATGAAGAGAGTACTCTTCCTGAAACTGAGGCTTGGGAATTTGTCTGTCAAATGTTGAATGTCATTGTAAGTCCTTGTCTGTTCATGAGTCTTTGCATTGAAAAAAAAAAAAATCATAAGTCTTTGCAACATTTGGATTTATGTTGAAAACTTGGTGTGCTTGTGTGTGTGTGTGGTCGCGACTATGATTGTGTGATTTTATGTGTTTGTTGTCATAGTGTTTGTATTTCTGTGATCTGATGGATTTATTTGGTTTCTGTGATCTAATGGATTTGTCTGGACTGAGTAACTGCCTTTGCATCTTTGGTTTGGTGAGTTCTGCAGGTATTGTATATAGTTAATGAGTTATACCCTTAAATACGTTGATTTTAGCCTAGGTGATTAATATGAATACAGGTTGTGGTATGCACTTCACATCTATATATCTTTTTATCAGCATTTGTGTTCTTCTGTTTGTTTTGAGTGTTGCACTGTAGCGGGGCTGTTACTGGACCATAATGCCAATAGTGATACTTAGGCGTGTCAATGTAGCATTTGCTTTAAATTCATTAAATAAAAAAGGGGGAGATGTAGAGGAAGCAGTGATTATATTGGTTCCGTGTATAATACGCATAACACAAAAGGCACTAGAGACAACTGTAAAAAAAAAATTTTTGTGATGCAACTAACACCAATTGAGCAAATGTTTTTAAGGCAATGATAAGATAGCTTAGCTTTTTTTGAAAAGAAAAAGGGGGAGATGTTTGGGTCGATGTAGCTTGAGAGTTAGCATGACTAGGCTGCTTAAGCAAAACAGTTAGCATAACTGAACAGGCCACTGGAAAGGACAGCTAAGAATAACAATTGAGAAAGTTCTGATAGCGCACATGATGTGGGTTAGCAAAAACAAGATGTGTTCAAGGACATGGAGGCGGTCTGTTGCTATTGGCGTTAGTGCATAGTTACCAATCATAAGGGAATATGGGGTGCGTGAACAGCACGTGATTTATGTCTGTAGCCTATCCGAATAAGCGTGATCGCGTGTGTACAGATATGAAAAATGTATATAACCACGCAAGCAGACCAATAAATCAGATCAACTGTGCATTGTATCAATGTGTGAGAGTCATTCCTGTCCCTGCATGGATGCTGAAACTCGGCAAGCAGTAACTAAAACATCCCTGTGTTATCAACACTATTTTCATCACAAATCCAAAACATAGCCCCATACAAGATACTATGAAGAAATTTAACTCTGTCCCAGCCAAAAACAGTTTAGTATTACAAGTGGATCATTCAGAAATTGCTATTGATATCAGGCAGAAATATTTAGATCACAGTAATGCTTAGGTCACAGTAATAATATAAGGCAGACATGCTTAGGACATAGTGACATAGCTTAATTTTAGGCCTGACTACTTTGTATAAACAATGCAGGCCTTACTAACGATTATGCCTTTGAAGAGGAGCTAACAGAATCACAGAATGACAGAATGTTTGGGGTTGGAAGGGAACTCTGGGGGTCATCTAGTCCAATTCCCCTGCCAAAGCAGGGTCACCTAGAGCAGGTTGCACAGGACCGCGTCCAGGTGGGCCTTGAATATCTCCAGAGAAGGAGACTCCACAACCTCCCTGGGCAGCCTGTTCCAGGGCTCCGTCACCCTCAGAGGGAAGAAGTTCTTCCTCATGTTCAGGTGGAACTTCCTCTGCTTCAGTTTGTGCCCGTTGCCCCTTGTCCTGTCGCTGGGCACTACTGAAAAGAGTTTGGCCCCATCCTCCTGACACCCACCCTTCAGATATTTATAAGCATTTATTAGGTCCCCTCTCAGCCTTCTCTTCTTCAGACTGAACAAGCCCAGCTCCCTCAGACTTTCCTCATAAGAGAGATGCTCCAGTCCCCTCATCATCCTCGTAGCCCTCCACTGGACTCTCTCCAGTAGCTCCTCATCTTTCTTGAACTGGGGAGCCCAGAACTGGACAGAGTACTCCAGATGCGGCCTCACTAGGGCTGAGTAGAGGGGGAGGAGAACCTCCCTCGACCTGCTGGCCACACTCCTCTTAATGCACCCCAGGATCCCATTGGCTTTCTTGTCAGCCAGGGCACACTGCTGGCTCATGGCCCCGCCAGCTCGTGGGCAAGAATCCTTTTTCCCCTTTGAGACAGCTGGACTCCGTCTGTCGCCAGCAGGCCCGGTGCCATGTACACCTCCTCATGATCAAAGAAGCCAAAATTCAACTGATGGCACCAGTCTCTGAGCCACCTGTTTATCAGGTGAGTTTTCCTGCCCCTTTCAGTGTTCTTCCCTGCCACTGATGGGATGGAGGAAAACACCACCTGCGCCCTGATCCTTCAACCATTCGCCCCAGTGCCCTGAAGTCCCTTTTGATGGCCTTGGGACTTCTCTCTGCGATCTCATCCCCACCAACCTGCATTATCAAGAGGGGGTAATAATCAGAAGGCCACACCAGACCAGGGAGTTTCCGAGCAACATCCCTAACCCGGGCCCCAGGGAGGCAGCAGACTTCCCTGTGGGATGGGTCCGGTCGGCAGATCGGGCCCTCTGTTCCCCTCAGAAGGGAATCACCTATGACAATGACCCTCCTTTTTTTCTTAGCTGAGGCAGTAGTAATGTGTGGGGCTGGCTGACTCGTCCTAGGCAACCCCCCTGGATGGACCTTCACCCTCATCCTCATTAGCCAGGCCCTCACATTCCAGAGCCCCATGTCTGTTGCTTAAGGGCAACTGGGCAGGTGAGGGAGGCCGGGAGGGGATTCGCTTGCCACCCCGAGCAGGGACTTGTTTCCATTCCCCCCCATCTCTTAGGTCCCCTCCTTCTGCTTGGTGGCAAGAGGGTAGGGGGTTCTCTGCTTTTCGTGGAGCCGCCTCCTGCTGCCTCTGCCTCAGGGAGGGCAGGGTGCGGCTCCACCAGTCGATCTCCCTCTCACACTCCCGGATGCTCCTCAGCCTCTCCACTTCCTCCTTCAGCTCTGCCACCAGGCTGAGCAGGTCATTCACCTGCTCGCACCGAACACAGCCGTTGTCTCTGCTGTCCTCTGGTACGAGCGACAGGCTCAGGCACTCCCTGCAGCCAGAGACCTGGACAGCTGTGTCCTTGCGCGGGGCCTCCGTCTGGATCCCCACACTCCTTCTAGCAACAGCTTTCCCACGGGTGGAAACCATAGTTAGAGTATCTCCTGGAAGGGCGATTCCCGCTACTTGAGTAGCCAGGAGGGGGAACTGCACCCTGTGCGAACTGCCGCGCAAACTGCTGCGCCGCTCCCTGGCTGCTGCGCCGCCTCTGTTTGCCGGCTCTGTTCGCTAACGCTCCCCAGGGGCTGCTCTTGTGTGTGAGGGGATTTGGCCGCTGTCACACTCGACCCCGCCCACGCTGAGTCAGAGCTGCTGCTCGTCGGCAACTCCCTCTCTCCTGCACGGGGAAGGGGGGGAGGGGTCTGAGGGTCTCCTCTCTCTCCCGGCGCTTTTGCCGCCTTGCCGCTGTGGTTTTGCAGCTTCAGAAAGGCTCCCTCGGCGCGAGCCTCCGTTCCAGAGCCCTTCGTCTTCAGTGGCTTCACTGAAATGCTTCCCCACTGCTATTGGTAGTCACACATACATAACAAGTGTCAGAGTGTGAGGAAAGCTGCATTTATTCACACTGCTGTTTGTGGGAATCGGCTGGGCAGCGGGCAGCCTTGACGGTCTTGATGGAATAGAGCCATATCTATGAGCTAATTATTTTGTGCACCTGTGGTTGAAAAACAGGAGGAAAGGAATGAAGAAACAGCATGGGAAAATCCAACTCTGATAAGAGTGAAGGTCATGTGAACGGACACGTGATGACCAATCAGAAGAACAAAGGAGCTACATGCCAAAAGACCCTCAACAATGAGACCCTGGGGGTGGGGGACAAAGGGATATTAAAATGTTATAATTAACCATTAAAGTGCTTCTGCTGCTTCTTCTGTTTGCTTTTGCTTGCTTTGTGACTGCCATAACTTATTGTGGCGTGCTGCCACAGCTGTTTGCTGAGTTCAGTTTGTTTGGGTTTTTTTCAGCTTTTTGTCCCAGAGTCTGACAAACAGCATCACAATTACCAAGGATTCTGGTGAGAGTAGCAATGCTTCTGCAACATCACCCAGTATAGCCAGTAATGTTTTTTATCTCGTAGATGAGCATTTAACTGCTGCAGTGCCCTTTAAATTATTGTGCTAGGTACATGCATTTAACATTGAAAAGCAATATAATAATGTGGCAATGCTGCACATAAATAAATGCATTTAATTCAGTACTGTTAAATTTGGCCTGTTGTATTGACTTTTGCTATTAAAAACATAAGCACAAATAACCCAGTTACTGAAAGAAACAAACAAAATAAATGTGTTGCCCTGGGGAAAATATACCCAAAGATTGAAAAAAATAACTATACAAAAGGATAGGTTAAAACCTGAAATACAAAACACATTCATTTTAATGTAGGTTAAGCATTCTGAAAGTGCTCCTGTGACAGCAGTATTTCCCTTACAGAAAGATGTATGTCAAAGAAGGAAGGCAAAAACCAGTTTGTGGTAAAATGGGTGAATCTCAGCAATAATCAGGTTCACTGCAGCAGGATGCACCCAGCAGTTTTGGGGCTCTTTGATTAATAAGCCCGCTGACCTTGGAGTTTTTAAAAGTGCTTGTAAATTAGTTTCACACCATCTTTGTTGTATTGTAACCAGGGTGATAGAATCAGTTGACCATAAACATGAACAGTGCTGCTATGTTCCTGGTACAGCCCTACCCACCTGGACATTAGGTCTGGGAACAGAGGGTCTAGTCTCTAGGTAACCATTAATGCTAACCATAGTGGGTAATTGTGTTTCTGTCAAGAGAAATGATGGAGTGTGGTTCTGTGAAGCGGACTGAAGAAACTGACCAGGATTGCCAAGCTTGCGAGCCTAGTGGGCAAAAGGTAATTCCGGCAGGGGGAGATCGCGACCACCGACTCACAGACCCCCTACTCAAGTAATACCACCTACTCAAAAAGAAACAATGGAGGAGGATAACTGAGTCTGCGCAACCATTTACGTAAGAAGTGAGAGAAGTTTACACCAGTCGCCAAAGAGAATAACACTGAATATGCATGAATAAAATAAATATGTATATTTTTGATCTATATAAACTGCATGGAAAAGGTATGAGGTATGCACGTTCGGTGGAATTATCCCCCATGCAATAAAGAATGCCTGCCTTTTAACACTACATTGGTGTTACGAGGTTTTATTCCCGGATTTTCGGTGACAGTATGAGGACAGACTGTGTGTGCATCTATTACCCACATAATGAATGTCAGAAAAGCAGAATTCAAATTCACCCTGCGTTCAATTGAAAATAGACCAGAAGAAGTGCCAAAGGACTGCGGAGCAGCAGCAGCTCCCCACTAGTTACTGGTGAAATCTTTCACCCATGGCTTATGCTTTCAACTACAGACCCACTCACAACCCCACTCAGAAGTTCACAAAGCAAACAAACTGTACACTGAGCACTTTCACCACCATGCTTCACCAAGGGCTTAATTTGCAGTGCTGCGCTTGGAGGGAGCACAAACCACAGTGCAGCTGAAGCTCAAGATCATTTCTGGATAAGACAGGCCCAGTCCACAAGCACTTCCCACTGGCTCAGATGCTCAGCCCTTGAAGAGAAATCCTGTAAAAATCAGTTTGTGCTGAGACAAAAACAACTCTACCTGCAAGGCCTTCCTAAAATACTGATACCTGTGAATGTAACAAATGTAACATGTAGGGGATGTTATCACTTCAGGTGGTCAGAATCATTGCACAACCAAAGCAAGTCTTGGTTCTTTGTGAATAATTGGGACGGTTGTAAGATAAGAGACTCCTGAATAATCCCTTTAGGCCTTGGGAGAATAGGTATGAAAACTACAGAGATAAGGAGGCTGCAAGATGAAGATGATCTGAAGACCCCGATGATCACCGAGAGATGCCAACAAACATGTTTGAAGGACATTACCATATACTAACGAGTTCTTGGAAAAACCATTACTATGATAAGCATTTCTTGGAAATGTAATTAATATGTATGTTAGCATAGCATAAATACCTAGTAACTGTGTCTCTTCGGGGCACACATTTGGAGGAGAGATCCCTCGTGTGCCCGGTGCTGTAATAAAGAATATTTACTTAATAGCCTTCTGACTATTGAGTTTTCAACTCTGGCTTTTCATGGCATCAATACCTTACAGTCAATGTGTTCAGAAACAAACCTGAGGGTGTCTCTAGCGTCTCGTACCTGATGTAACCCCTTGTAACCTCTTTGGATCACCACTCACCTTCACCTTCATGCTTAATACTTGTGAGCAGGTTCCAATTTTGAAACAGCGAATTACTGGGAGACAGAAAGCCTTTCCCTAGTCAAGAAATCAAATATTCATATGCCACACCTATATTACAGTTTGCTTCCCACAAAGCTAATAACCCCTCAATGTAAGTTACACATGCAAGCTTCCAATACTGCCTTTTCTTGCCCCATCCCAAGGCACCGTACAATAACTGCAAGCCCAAAGGGGTCAAATATTCCAGCTGTTCCAAAACATTTGAAAGTTAACTCACAAGTGGCATTGGGGTCTTTGCACTTCGTGCTGGAGCTTTTCCCTCAGAGAGGATAAAAGGTTCAGGCACTGACAAGAATAGAATTACAGAACTGAACAGCAGCAAAGATGAACTAATCAGTGAAGAACACACAGGAAGCAGTAATCTTTTTAAGACTGTTTTAATCAAAATGCAAGATCTTCCCTGCTCCAGACATAACAGTTGATCTAGATAGCATTGTGCATTTGAATCGCATTAGGGTGAAGGAAGGAACTTCTAGGGACTACACATCTCTTTTCCTATGGACATTCTGTATTGGCATCTCTTCTTTTACAGCTATATTTTGCAATGGTTCAACCTGCATTGCACAGGTTGCTTTTCTGAGGAAGGAAATAGCAGTGGACAAAAACCAGTATAGAAGCTTCCAGGGAAACCAAGGTACTTATAATTTCAGATTTCGTGCCCCTGCATTATGATTCAGTACTTCCCAGGAGACAGGCTTGTGATGCCTTACCCTGTGGCACAAGAGCAGTGATGTCTCATGCTCAGTGACAGCTGCAAAAGCAAAATTTGCATCTCTTTCATTAATGGCAGCCAAGAAGAACTATATACAAATGGATAAAGGCACCCTAAATCTGGTATCAAAGGCTATTATGTCATTGCTATTTGCCTATATAATCTCCTGTCTCCATAAAAGACCATCACACTCTGAAATCTATATCCAGCCCCAGCAAAAGTTTTTCCATATTTGCAATGCTGGACATTGCTCCTTGGTAGGTTGTAATAAGAAGTGAAATAAGGGAGTATTAACATCCTGGCAATGTAAAGAGGGCAGCGAGAAATAACACTTGGAGGCTGCTGAGAAAGAATAGAGAGCAGAGGATGAGAGCTGCCTTTCTCCAGGCTGCTGTTTGGGAGGAAGAGGGCGATACTTATTGCCTCAAAGACATCTCAATAGAAGTGTTGCTTTGTCTCTCTCCTGTGAAATTTTAAAATTTCCCTTGCACAGGAATGAGCACTAGGTTTTGGGTGGACCGTGGAGGTGCCAAGGGTTTCCTCCAGTATTGGGATTCCAATCTCTGGCCTGTCCTAACTGAAATGGAGGCCCAGAGTGTTCACCATGAGACAAGAGCAAAACCACAAGAGATCTGGTGTCCACCCATGCATACCCATGAGGCCAAGGCTCTTACCCAGGACTCTAGGCAGATGCTCCAGGGCAAAAAGAATGCTCTTTTTTTATCATCTGCAATAATAATGTTTTTGCCCTAATCTCCACACCTTTCAGCATTACTTTTGCACAAGCCCTCTCAGGTCCTGCTCTATTCCCACAAATTCTCTGCCAGTTTAAGGACCCTGATGAGTGGCCTCAGATGCAGTCCCTTGCTGGAGCCACTGGCAGCGGGCCTGGAACGAGGACGATCTGCATGATCTCACCAGGTTCACCAGCGTGGCGTGATGCCAGGTCTGCTAGAGGAAGGAGGGGGTAAATGACACAAGAGGCCCTTGTCTCAGGGATGTTCACACAGCAGCTGAACAATGAAGTTAACACATTGCTGCAGAACTGTGGGAGCATTTTATGCACTGGCCATATGAAAATGATATTGCTATGTTTACCCAAGCCAAAGTTTGTTGCGGCGGGATCTAGGACTCGACCAATATGATCCATAACAGTCAACTTTATTAGCAAAGAATCTGGATTATATAGACAGCACTCAATTATGATTAGTCACTATACATAAACACTCGGTACAACACTCAGCTATGATTGGTCACTATACATGAAAACATCTATGAATAAAACACCCCGGTTACACAAGCAGTACTCAAACTATGATTGGTCAGTATTCATAGAACGACTGTTTACCTGCAGCTGGCCTAAGAATGATTGTCTTTCCCACAGCCAGCCTGAGAAAGGTCTGTTTTCCCGCAACCAGCCTGAGAAAGGCCTTGAGACCTGTGCTACTACAAACCGATCGAGTCCAAACTCAGAGTGTCTGGGTTGCTCACAATATGTCCCTGTTTTTCCAGAAACCCCACAAATCCCCCTTTTTGTTTTTGAGCAACCCAGATACCATTAAACGTCTTCTTAACCATCTTTATGGCACAACTTACCAAACATCCAAAAATGCATACCGTGATCAGAATCGTAACCAGCATCGCTATTCCCTGTTTGACCAGATCCG
Organism: Opisthocomus hoazin; assembly: GCF_030867145.1. Taxonomy (NCBI): domain Eukaryota; kingdom Metazoa; phylum Chordata; class Aves; order Opisthocomiformes; family Opisthocomidae; genus Opisthocomus; species Opisthocomus hoazin. Next base: position 48,655,466 of record NC_134453.1, on the reverse strand, counting down.
CCAACCACCCACGGATGCTCAGGTGACTGAGCCAGTCTGACAACCCCGACTACCATAATAGCGTTCAGATTTTGTTGTAACTGATATAATTGCTTGTGGATTGATTTTGAGTGGTCCGACAGATTCATGCAACACATCCCATCTAAATCCTCACACCCATGACCATGTGCTAAAAGCAGAAAATCAATTGCTGCTCTATTTTGTAATACTGCATGCCGAACACTATCCATATCTTGAGTTAACTCTGATATCATTTTTGACGTATTTATTTCCTTAGCTACTAAACATGCTAATCTCCCTATATCTGTTAAAGCCTTTGAAGCAGCTCCCCAAGGTAACAAACAGTAACAATGCCACTCTTCCTGCTCTGTCATAGAGTGATAATCTCCCATCGCACTGTGGCGTCAATTTTCTAAGCACTCGTTTTGCCCTTGTACGATTATTCAGGATACTCATAGGTGGGGCAAACATAATTAATTTTCCAAAATAACACGGTCCTCCCATGGCTCACTTTGGAATACCTTGCCATGCTCTATCTCCGCAGATCAAAAAATACCCTGGGGGAATGGCTTTAGCTGAATTGTTTACCCATACGCTTATTTTTGGATTCTTTATCCCTGCTCCTGCTGACCCGTTGCAGTAGTCATCCTTGTTTTTGTAATCGTAAGCTAGTTTCGGCTCATTCTTCTTATCTAATTGCACTTGTCGACTAGTGACATAGGTCCACCCTATCCAATCAAACCTACGATATTGGTTAGTTCCTGTAAAAGCATCTCCATCAAAGTGGAAGCAAGATTCATTCCCAAACATGGATCCAAGGAGATCTATCTCCTGCGGATCCCACGGTAGGGAAACATTTAAGGCATTAATCACAATAGCGGCGGCATAGCCTCCGCAAGGCAGCTTTTGTTGCTGAGGTCCGTGATATGTTTCTAGTCGAGAGCAGCTGGCATTCACAACTGTCTCCCGTAGAATGGTCTCATTTGAAACTCAACCCTTCTAATCGTTTGGGTCTCAATACGGTGTTCCAATTAAGCATGTTCTAAAAGGATCAGTTACCGATTGCATAGAAATACAAAATGATGTTTGATTGGTCCGATTCGCAAAGGTTAACCACATATTAGATCTAGGGTTAATCTTGTGCATCGCCTCTACCTCGTGAGGCCTCATTAACCCCAATAAGGCACTTATCAGTCCTATTATCACTCTCGAGGCATCCTTCTGGAACTTCATCGCCTTCAGTTCTTTTCCTTCTCCCATTCTTCGGGTCGCACACACCACGATCTCGGAGCAGAAAGAATGATCCCTCCGCGCTGCTTACCTACAATTTGATTATTAAGAGTAAAGTAACAGCGGTTACAAAGCTTAACTACCTTATAAAGCATAACAATAACAACCTTTGTTTCTTAACTTTCACTTAACGCTACAAATTTACAAATAGTCACTCGTGCCCCAACACAAATTCTTGCACTGAGGCCAAAAAACACTGCTCTGGGCACCTAATAAGCATTGCAGGAATTGTTCTGCCCACTGGGAATGAGTGAACAGATCCACCTGCAACTGGCTCCGTGGGCACGACCAATGATTAGAATCATCTCCTTTTTCTCGGAACTCTCCATCTCTCCCCTTTAACGTGAGCTACAGAGCAGTTTACCTACGGCCGACACCTCACCCCACGTGTCGAGCTGTGTAACTGCTATCCTTGCCAGATAGCTCACACAGGGATCCGGATTTGCAAATCCCCAAACAACTACCACGAATCCCTCAGGTCCGCTTCCTCTATGAAGATAAAATCAAGACGTTTCAATGGGTGAAGTGCAGTCAGCCATGGTTTCAGTTTGTTGGTCAGCCGCTTTTGAAACCGTTGCAGATTCGGCGCTGCTTCCTCCCAAGTCATTCAACCATGGCTTAACCCACCTTGCTGGCACCCATCAAGGTCCTGCTTCTGTCAAGACACAAACATAACCTCTGCCAGTCAATTTCACCTCCACTGGTCCCTTCCATTCTCCTGAAGTTAAGTCACGATACAGGACTTTTGCAGGCGTTGACTCCTGCACTCCTGCTTGCAAGGACAACTGATGTACCACTATAGGGGGAGACCCCCTGTCTTCTGTGAGATGCAAGTAGTTCAGCACATACAGCGCTTTCGCAACACACTCCGTCGGGCTCTCCAAAGTTTTCCCTTTTTGCTTTTTCAAAAGCGATTTTAGGATTCCATGAACCCGCTCGACTATAGCTTGACCTGTGGATGAGTGCGGAATACCAGTAACGTGGCGAACGCCCCACATCTGACAAAACCGCACAAATGTTTTAGATGTATAAGCTGGTCCATTGTCCGTCTTTAACTCTTGTGGAATTCCCAACACAGAAATGGCAACGTGCATATGTTTAATTGCATGTTTAGCAGTTTCCCCTGTCTGAGCTGTTGCCCACATTGCGTGTGAATAGGTATCGATGGATACATGAACATATTTGAGTCGACCAAATTCGGGGACGTGAGTAACGTCCATCTGCCATACTTGCAGTGCTTTCAAACCTCGTGGGTTGACACCCAATCCTAATCCAAAACCCACCTTCTGACAGGCTGGGCAGGACTGTACAATCCCCTCGGCGTCTCCCACTGAGATACCAAACTGTTTTGCAAGCATTTTGGCCGATTGATGGAAAAAAATCGTGAGACAAATGGGCTTGCTCAAACAGGTTTACCGCTCCCAGTTGCGCTACACTTACCAACCGGTCTGCGGCATTGTTGCCTATTGCCAAACCCTGATTGAATTGAAGGCTGCGAATGTGGGTAATAAAATAAGGATGTTGCCGTTGGCCTAAAAGATGAGACAATTGTAATAACAAGACATACAGAGTATTGTTCTTGATCTGCCTCACCATCGCTCTTTCCAGGCGACCTGTGACACCTACAACATACAAAGAATCGGAGACAACATTAAGAGGTTCATCTTGTCAATGACGAAATGCCCATACTACTGCTTTTAATTCAAGGGTTTGCAGCGAATCACTCTCCTGACCCTGCAAGACATGATAGTACCACTGACCTGCCAAATTCCATGTGACCGCCCCCCTTTTTGATTTTCTTCCGGCATCTGTAAATACTGTTATGCCTTGCACTGGTGTCTCTGATCTACTGGGTTTTTCTTCAAATTCCTGCGCTTGAAGCAGAGGTAACCATTTTTCAGAGGGGTAATGATTAGAAACTTTTCCTGGGAAACCTGCAATCGCTATCTGTACTAGGTCAGTGGTGGTCACCAGCCATTGCCAATAACTTTGGACTATAGGCATGTATATTACTGTTGGCTCCAGACCCAACAGATCGATGATTTTTTGTTGGCCTTTAATCACCAGGTTCGCCAACAATTCCACTCGAGTGCAGACCGTCGTTTTCGGGTTAAATGATGTAAATAACCACTCCAAGATTCGAACTCCCTGCTCTTCCTGATGAACAATGAGGCCTAACAGGTATCTGCGGCACAGTGATGAATTTATAATCATTAACTGCAAGGGACAGTCTAAGAGTCTCCTGGCGGCCATACCTTTTTGTATTTTCTGGACGATGTGTTGCAATGTTTCTTTCTGATTTTCTGTTAAATGCCTACGCCCCCCTGCTTGACATGATGTTCCCAATAACGGCATCAATGGTGCTAGGTCATCATTTGTGATCCCACAGACTGCTCTAACCCATTGAATGTCCCCTAAGAGTTTCTGCACATCTGTTAAGGTCTTTATTTTTGAGTTTAGCTCTACCTTCTGTGGCCGCACAGCCCCTCCTGTGATGATCCAACCCAGATACAACCATGGCCCCTTCTTCTGAACCTTTTCAGGCACTATCTTCAACCCCCTGAGCTTAAGTTCCCGTTGGAGTTCCCGTAATATGAGCTCTGACTCTATTTTCTCTCCTGCAATCAGTATGTCGTCCATGTAGTGATAAACTAATAGGTCCTTGTGTTTTGTTCTAAATGGCTGCAAGGCCCAAGCAACAAACATTTGGCATATGGTAGGTGAATTTTTCATGCCCTGTGGCAGGACCACCCAATGGTATCTTCTTGCTGGTCCCCCCTTATTTATCTCGGGTACGGTAAACGCAAATTTTTCAGCGTCATCTGGATGCAAGGGAATGGTAAAAAAGCAATCTTTTAGATCAACAACTAACAATTCCCAATTTTCTGGAATCATAACTGGAGATGGCAACGCCGGTTGCAGGGCTCCCATGTCTTGCATTACCTCATTGACTGCTCGCAAATCGTGCAATAGTCTCCATTTTCCTGATTTTTTCTGAATCGTAAAAATGGGAGTGTTCCATGGACTTGTGGATGGAACAGTATGGCCTTCTTTCAGTTGTTGATCAATTAAGTCATTAATAATCTGCAGCCTATCTTGCTTCAGCGGCCATTGGTCCACCCATACAGGTGTTGTAGTGGTCCAGGTGAGCTTAATGGTTGGCTGCTACGCAATGGCCGCTCCTAAAAATCCTGAGTGACAAGTTTTACTCCCATCTGTGACAATACATCTCTCCCCAACAGGGCAATTGGTATGGCCATTACATAAGGTCGAGTGGTCACACTCTTACCATCCCTAAATCCAATCATCACGGGCGTTTTACTAATAAGTGTTTGCTGAGATCCCCCTACTCCTACCACAGCTGTAGTAGCCGGGATAGTTGGCCACCTTCTAGGCCACAAACTCCTTGGCACAATGGTTACATCGGCTCCTGTGTCCACCAGCATTTTCAGCTGTATGGAATCTCCTATCGGATGGGATATACATACATACTCCTGTGATTTCCCCTTCTCTGTCTCCAAGGCTAACATCACTTCTGCCTCTCCAGTGGAACCAAAAGCTCCGACACCGCTCACTCTTGCTTCTGCTCTCGGGATACATGCTTTAAAAGGTATTAGTTGGGCAATTTTTGAACCTTTGGGAATACTGACTGGTGGGGTCAAAGTATAAACCATTATTTGTATGATTCCCTGATAATCCGCATCTATTAACCTTGGGACTACAAAAACACCTCGTCTAGACGTTGAAGATCGTCCTAAAAGCAAAGCACTTAAACCTCGACCTAAAGGACCTTGTAAATTCGAGTCAACTGTTTTAACCTCCTGAGTAAGCAACGTGAACTCTACTGCTGTTGCCACATCCACCCCTGCGCTGCCGGCTGTGGCGGCGGCGCAGCTGTCCAAGCACCCTGCACTTGTGTCGTCGCGCGAGGGCGCCTCGCGCTCACTAATCTGTTTCCCGATTTTCTGCATTCGCTGGTATTGTGGTTGTCCCGCTTACAACTTGTGCACCACTTTCTTCCCCCTTGGCTATCCGAGGCTTTAACTCCACATTCCCTCTTAAAATGACCCTTTCTTCCACACTTAAAACAACCCCTGTCCAGTTTTTCCCTTTTCTGTTTTGCGACCAGCGGCCGCACCGCAGCCCCAACTGCAGCTGCCATCACTGTAGCCTTTTCTTGTTCTAACATACGGTCAGCAGTTTCCAGTAGGGCCCCAGCGTTTGCCCTGCGAGGCAACAAACTAAGAGCCTTTTTGGTCTTATCATTGGCATTCTCAAAAGCTAGTAAGTCTAAAAACCTCGCTTTCATGTCCTCAGTCATATCCGGATGTGCCATAATAGCCCAGTGCAGACGATCGATGAACTTTGCAAACGACTCCCCAGGCCCTTGCTTCACCGTGGTGAACGCAGGCGATATTTTATCGTCATGCACTGCGGCCAATGCCTTAAATGCTAAATCCTGACTTAACTGCAAAACCTCCGTCGCAAACTGCGCTTGCCAGTCCACCCTTACAAAAGGACCCACCCCCAACAACATTTGAGCCTGAACCCCATACAGCGGGTCCCCCTGCTGTCTAGGTGTTTCAGCTGCTCTGTCACAACCTTGTTGCCAGTACTGGAAAAATTGCAACTGTTGGGACGGGGACAAGAGCATTTGCATTATCATATGAATATCATGCGGCGTTAATAACGTAGCAGAAAAGATATGTTGGAGAAGCGACTGCGTATATGGTGATTTTAACCCATACTGCGTAACCGAATTCTTCACCTCTTTTAAAATTTTCCAATCTAATGCCTCCCGGGCATGCACACCCTGGCCATCAATCAAAACCGGATACGCCGCTAGCACCAAAACCCCATCTAGCAGCGCATCGCGAACTATCCCTCTCCACCGCACCCCCGACCCCCCCCCCCCGGTTTCCCCCCCCTTCTCCCACGGCACGGCGCAAGGTGGGGCTGGAAGAGAAAACGGGTTAGGCGGGTTAGGGACTGGTGGCTCCGGCAGCGAAATGTCCGTAGGCTTCCTGGGAGACTGGTCCAGGTGCGCTTGCAGTTTTTCTAGCTTAGATATCAGTTCGCTGAGTTGGTCCTCTCGGACCTCCCGGACGGCCGCTTTCTCGTCTGCGCAACGAGTCACTGGTGATCCGGGAGACGGCGGCGTAGGCGGAGGGAGTGAAGGATACAGTCGCGGCACAGGATCCGGTGACGTGGGACGATCGGGAGAGGCGACGGCGGCGTCCGGCCGGTCCGCCTCCGCGCACCCCTCTCCGCGGCGCGGTGACGGTGGCAGCGATTCCGGCGGTGGGGGTGGAAACTCCTGCGCCAGCGGGTCGCTCCGCGCGTGCTCCTGCTGCTGGACTTGCAGACTCCGCTGCCTCCGCGGGCCGCCGACTCGGACCCCCTCCTGCTCTCACAGGCGGTAGAGGGATACTAGGACCCTGAAACAGCAGACTTGTCGCCGAGCAGGTCCCTCCCTCGGGTGTTAGTGCAGCGAAAGCAGAAGCAACGGCTTCCCTCTCAGCTCTCATAGCTTTCAAAGTCTCATGTATCAACCTCCACACCCTGGAGAATTTGCTCGCTTCCTTGGATCCCATACTAATTTCTTCCCACAGTTTCGCTCCTATATCCGCCCAAGTCTGAACTTTAAAGGCAGCATTAACTGAGGGGATTAAGTCCTTTCTCCGTGCCCAAAGCAGCAGAGTCTTCAAGGTAGCCGAGTCATATTGCAACCCTCTTGCGGAGAGGAAGTGTTGGAGGAGCTTAACCACTGCTGACTCTTCCTTTGTCAGTGTGGACCCCATCTCCTCCCCGGCCACCTGCTTGATCAGGGCAGGATTTCCCGGGCTCTCTCTTCCCGATTTTTGCGCTAGCGATTCCCGAGTGCTGGGGCAGCACTCACCTTCGGCCGGGTTCCGCTCCCTCAGGGTTCGATCTTCCTGGAAAAATCACCCGTAGATGCTAGTGCCGATCTGAGGGTCCCTGTTCGGGCGCCATTTGTTGCGGCGGGATCTAGGACTCGACCAATATGATCCATAACAGTCAACTTTATTAGCAAAGAATCTGGATTATATAGACAGCACTTAATTGTGATTAGTCACTATACATAAACACTTGGTACAACACTCAGCTGTGATTGGTCACTATACATAAAAACATCTATGAATAAAACACCCCGGTTACATAAGCAGTACTCAAACTATGATTGGTCATTATTCATAGAATGACCGTTTAACTGCAGCTGGCCTGAGAATGATTGTCTTTCCCACAGCCAGCCTGAGAAAGGTCTGTTTTCCCGCAGCCGGCCTGAGAAAAGGTCTGTTTTCCCACAGCCAGCCTGAGAAAGGCCTTGAGGCCTGTGCTGCTTGAAGCCTGCACTACTACAAACCGATCGAGTCCATATTCAGAGTGTCTGGGTTGCTCACAATATGTCCCTGTTCTTCCAGAAACCCCACAAAAGTTTTTTTTCATAACAAAATTCTCCTCACGTCACCACTTCTGGGGTGCACAAGGGAGGCTTTTAGCAAATTGGAAACCCATAGCAGTCATGAGAGCATCCCTTAGAGACTGCCATGCATTTACTGCAGTTGGCAGGAAGACCTGAGAGAATAACTACAAATAAAATCCCATACAGGCCAATAGCTTGATGGCTTGTGAACTCAGCTTAGTCAGGAGTGCATTAATAAATAAACATTGCCAAGGACTGGGACACCGCCTGACAACCCATCTGAGGGTCACCCTGGAGCTCCATAGTCCATGTGTGACGTCCAGCCTCGGGGAATATACAGTCACCACCAAGCTCCCGGGGAGGAAATGGCTTTGGTGGGAGCAGAGGGGAGCATGTTGGAACAAGGGGAAAAGCTCTCTCCACTGGTGCCCTCTCGGGTCTCGGTTCCCATAAACATTTGCAGCTACACATCACCACAGAAATGATGTCTTCTTCCTGGGACAGCAAGGATGCCGGATACTTATCCCATTCAATGGGCCTTCTCCCCAGGAGGAGCTGTGTGCCATGCCCAGGACCACCAGCCCCTCCTGCACTCCGCTGCATTTTGTGCAAACTTCCCAGAGCAACAACACACAGGCTTCCCATAGCACGCAGGAATGGAGGTTTTCAATGACAAGTTTGCTTTGCTCAGTTATTGTTTCCATTGATGCTTTCAGTTCTGAAGTTACAGATCTGTGTTTTTGTCCTAAGTGCAGTGACCCATATTAACCTTCTTCACGCAAATCAACCACTTACTTATTTCCCTCCAGATGCTCTGCCTTCAACAACAGATTGATAATGAGGACAGTTAGACAGTCAGAAACCATATGATTAGGCCTTCACCTCAGGGGGAAGTGTAGTATCTGGCCCACTTCCCTTTATCTCTGTGTTTAAGGATTGCTTTTCTGAAGGATAAAGAAAAAGGAAAGGAGAGGGAGGAGAAAAGACAGAGGACTGTCTTCCTGAAATGTGGCCCATTGCAAAGCTTTTATGCTTAGGCTCAGCTGTAGAAGTAATTTCTGGTACTCATACCCAAGACTACAGTTGCAGATAATTGCTTGCTTTAGGCTTGGCTACTACATCTTAATGATCAAGGGGAGCCTACTGAGGAAGCCTTCTTCCTCCAGCTCCAGGAGGCATCGTGCTATCAGGCCCTCGTCCTGCTGGGGACTTAAACTGCCCCGACATCTGCTGGAAAAGTAGCACAGTGAGCTGCAGGCAATCCAGGAGACTCAGTAACGTCAAGACTGGAGGCAACCTGGGCTGCAGTGATCATGCATTGGTGGAGTTCACACTCCTTAGGGATACGGGAAAGGCAAGGAGTATAGTCAGGACCGTAAACTGTAGGAAAGCCAACTTCCAGCTCTTCAAGGAGTAAGTCAGTAGGACCCCCTGGGAAATGGTCCTCAGGGACCTCAGGGGAGCAGAACAGAGCTGTCATACCTTTAAGGACACTTTCCATAGAGTGCAAGAGCTCTCAGTCCCCAGGTTTAAGAAGTGAGGTGAGGAAGGGAAGAAACCAGCATGGCCAAGTCAAGACCTGCTGGTCAAACTAAAGAGCAAGAGGGAACTGCACAGGCAGTGGAAGCAGGGACAGGTATCCTGGAAAGAGTATAGGGATGCTGCCCGGCTGTGTAGGGATGAGGTCAGGAGGGCCAAGGCACAGCTGGAGCTGAATTTGTCAAGGGATGCAAAGAATCACAGGAAGGGCTTCTAAAGGTATGTCAGCCAGAAAAGGAAGGTCAAAGAAAGCGTACCCCCCTGATGAACAAGAATGGCAACCTTGTATCAACAGCTGAGGAGAAGGCTGAGGTACTCAACAACTTTTTTGCCTCAGTCTTTGTGGCAGCAAGCCACAATAAGTTACGGCAGTCACAAAGCAAGCAAAAACAAGCAAAAGTGAGCGGAAGCAGAAGAAATTTATTGGTTAATCATAACATTTTTATATCCCCTTGTCCCCCACCCCCAGAGACTCATTGGTGAGGGTCTTTTGGATTGCAGCTCCTTTGTGCTTCTGATTGGTCATCATGCGTCCGTTCACATGGCCTTCATGCTTGTCAAAGAGTTGGATTTTCCCATCCTGTTTCTTCATTCCTTTCCTCCTGTTTTTCAACCACAGGTGCACAAAATAATTAGCTCATAGATATGGCTCTATTCCATCAAGACAATCAAGGTTCCCGCGGCCCATCCGATTCCCACATCTCCCCTTTTTTGTTTTTCTACCAAAAATGCAATGTTTGCCATCCTCTGCATGGCCCTTTGCAGACAGGATAGCAAACACGGAATGATGAGAAGGAGGCCACAGATAACACACAATAGAATTAACCCAATCTTCATCAAACCTTTAAGCCAACCACTAATTCCCCAATCACTAAAAACACTTTCTATCCAACCCCATCCATCATCAATTTGCAGCTTTTTAACTTCCTCTTTCAGTCGTTGAAGGCTACGGTGAATAGATTCCGAGTGATCAGAGAGATTCATACAACACATACCATCAAATTCTTCACACCCATGCCCTTGTGCTAAAAGTGAAAAATCAATTGCTCCGTGATTTTGCAAAGTTGTGTGTCTAACCAAATCAACATCTAAAGACAAACTACTTAAGGCCTGAGAAGTAGCATTAGTCGTCTTGGCTAGCCAACATCCCAATTTCTTCAGGGTAGCTAGAGCCTGAGAGGCTGCAATCCCGGGAGCTAAAAATGATGCAGTGATTATTTTGCCACTATTCCAAAAATCGACATTGTCTTTGCAATCTGAGGTAAAAGCATGAATTGCTCTTTTCCCTCAGTATCGTGTATTTTGGTGGTCAATTATCATGATCTGATTTGGTTTTAAAATCGTTAATCTCCCTAGACTAGAGGGACCTCCCTTTAGATGGGATGGGATGGCCGCCCAAGCAGGATCGCCACAAATGATAAATACTCCATGGGGTAAAGCAAGTGGTTGATTAATCGATTTAGATATGTTGCTTGTGGTATAGTTGCACCAAGTGCTTGCATTGCGATATATGATGTCTCCATGCATGTGTTTGATTTCTCCCTGTATAGTTAAAAAACAAACAAAAGTCCATTTGTATGGAGTCAAGTAACTCTATCTCTTGAGGCTCTAACTGGACCAACAACAGTTGAACAGTCCATAGGTCCCACATATCAGTGACTGTGCCGTTGTTTGGGGGGACCACACTGGTCAGTGCCGGTGGTATGGGCCATACATCCAAAGGGACACCAACAAGGCATGTTGAAAAGGGGTTCCCTGGAGATGCAATGGACAGGTAAATCGAATCTTGTCCTGTTAGACTTGCTAGCGAGACCCACACATTTGTTTTTGGTTGTGGTGGCACCCATATTGCTTGTATACACCCAATCAAGCTTAAGAGGATCGTTATCATTTCCATCTTATATACCAACCTGTGTTACAGCAAAAATAGCGGATTGAATAGATCTCACTTACGGTATTGATTCTTTTACAGCGAATGCACAATGGTGTTAAGGTAGGATTCAGATAAATGCGTTCATTACCATTAAAATAAATCAAATACTTTTTACAAAATATACAATGTGCAATAATATATCCACAACAGCGCTTAGAGACTAAACGTATAGACACCTGCGGCCTAGTGAGGCCTGATACACCACTCCTTACAGTCTCAAACCAATCACTTGCCATCAAACAGTGTGTTATCACTCAAAATGTCTTCTGATGCTTCAGCAGGCGCTTCAGGGTCTTTTCTGGTTGCCTGTTGCTTGTCTAGCGCCGGCTTAATGCACTTCGCTGGGAACCATTTAGGTCCTAGATCTGTGGAAACACAAGCATACCCGCGCCCCCACATTCATACTTCACATGGGCCTGTCCAAGCTCCTGATTGCAAATCCCGTGCCAAGACCTTTGCCTTAGGCCATATATCAGCACTCTGTAAAGACAGAAAATGAGTTAGGATAGGAGGCGATTCTTGAGATGCCGGAACTGTTAAGTGGTTCCAGGTGAACATGGCTTTGTGCAAACGGTCATGTACCCGGACGTTAGATCCTGGGAACTTTCAGTCCTGATCGGGCAGCTATTTGCATGAGGGTCTCTGTTCTACTTCTGTCCAATCCGTAGCCATATCACACGCCAGGTCAGCCGATGAGGTTGCTGATAGCGCGCTGTCCATGCGCTGGCTTGCAGTACACAACCGCTGCTTTTTCATTCCTTATCATATACTCGCTCCTTCGGCACATCCAAGAGTCCTGTTTACTTCAGCATTTTTCTCTTCTGTTTGTTACAGCAACCTGCTTTTGTCCCGTTCCTCCACATCTCCCCCGTTTTTATTTAGTGAATTTAAAGCAAGCACTACATTGACATGCGTGAGCTTCACTATTGGCATTATGGTCCAGTAACAGCCCCATGTTACAGTTTGGCTGCGGCCGGCAACAGAGCGCCATGCGGCCGCACCTCCTCCCGCTGGGGTGCAGAGGAGAATACAAAGAAACAGGCAGAAACTGGTGGGTCAGGATAAGGGCAGTTTAACAGAACAGCAAACAAAGGGAACAGGAACAACAGCGATACAGATAAGGAGAAAACACAACACAAACCGCACAACACAGAGAGCCATCCTCCACGACTGCCACCGCGCGCTCCCGAGCTGCGAGTGAGTTCCTGCCGGCCAGCTCCCCCCCACCGGAATCAGGCATGACGGCACATGGTATGGAATACCCTGCTCTGTTTGGCCAGGTGGGGTCAGCCCCCCCCCCGCTGTGCCCCTTCCTGGATTCCGGTGAAAATTAACCCTGTCCTGGCCAAACCCAGGACATTATCCACCCCTTATTCCATACCATCTATGTCATGCCCAGGTCCCCCATTGTCCAGTTGATCAACACCACTTCTCCTGTCTCCAGATATCATTCCCTTAGTCTATGTATCATCACTCTAAAGTGTTCATTGAGTTCATTTAATCCATGACTTTGGGCTCCATCTGTCGTAATGGTCTTCCGTGGCAGGAGAGGTGATGTGTGGTGATGGGCGGTCACTTGCTGCATCCGGAGCTCACGGCTGATGTATCTGGTGCGGCCCATGCCCACAGTCTGCAGGAGATGCTGATCTTGATGAAGTTGCGGGGTGCCAGTTGTTGAAAACCAGGTCCAGTCCCATCATCGCTGTGCTCTGCTAGGTTTCATCAAAAAGTCCATCCTTCTTTAATCTGGACGATTCTTAATATGCTTCTACTGGTATAACATATAACAATTATAACAGTGATAACAGACAGTGACAGGGTTATTTAACAATTTACTTTATACAATTTATTTATGAACTATTCTCACCCAAAATCAAATCCCCATGAGGTACACATCGGACTTCCCCATCCTTCTGCATTACCCACCAGGTACACCCAGGTCCTTGAGCAAAAGCAATCCCGCGGACGGGCTTGCCTTTGCCTGAGGCAGGACTAACCCAAACTGTCTTCCCTAACATGATCCGCATGAGCACTACAGGGACTTTATCCCCTTCCACGGGGCGTTGAGGTTTTGACTGGGCAGGACCAGCCCGGTTGGTAGATCCTCTGGTGTTAACCAACCAGGTGGCCTTTGCTAAATGAGTATCCCAATTTTTGAAAGTCCCACCCCCCATTGCCCTCAAAGTGGTTTTTAGCAGCCCATTGTACCGCTCGATCATTCCAGAGGCTGGTGGATGGTAGGGGATGTGATACACCCACTTGATACCGTGTTCTTTGGCCCAGGTGTCTATGAGGATGTTGCGAAAGTGAGTCCCGTTGTCCGACTCAGTTCTTTCAGGAGTGCCATGTCGACACAGGACTTGTTTTTCAAGGCCCAGGATGGTATTCCGGGCAGTGGCATGGGGCACAGGGTAGGTTTCCAGCCATCCAGTGGTGGCCTCCACCATTGTGAGCACATAGCGCTTGCCTTGGTGGGTTTGTGGCAGTGTGATGTAGTCAATCTGCCAAGCCTCCCCATATTTATATTTTAGCCATCGTCCTCCATACCACTGAGGCTTTACCCACTTGGCTTGCTTGATTGCAGCGCATGATTCACAATAGTGGATAACCTGTGCGATGGTGTCCATGGTCAAGTCCACCCCCTGGTCACGAGCCCATCTGTATGTGGCGTCTCTTCCTTGATGGCCTGAGGTGTCATGGGCCCACCAAGCTATAAAGAGTTCACCCTTCTGTTGCCAGTCCAGATCCACCTGAGCCACTCCAATCTTGGCAGCGTGATCCACCTGCTGGTTGTTTTGATGTTCCTCAGTGGCCCGACTCTTAGGGACGTGGGCGTCCACGTGACGGACTTTTACAACCACCTTCTCTAGCCGGTCAGCAATATCTTGCCACAATGGGGCAGCCCAGATGGGTTTGCCTCTGCGCTGCCAGTTGTTCTTCTTCCATTGCTGCAGCCACCCCCACAAGGCATTGGCCACCATCCAGGAGTCGGTGTAAAGATACAGCACTGGCCACTTCTCTCGACTGGCAATGTCTAAAGCCAGCTGGATGGCTTTCACCTCTGCAAACTGGCTGGACTCACCTTCTCCCTCGGCAGTTTCCACGACTTGTCGTGCAGGGCTCCATACAGCAGCCTTCCACCTCCGATGCTTCCCCACAATGCGACAGGACACATCCAAGAACAGGGCATACTGTTTCTTATCTTCTGGCAGCTGGTTATACAGTGGGGCCTCTTCAGCACCTGTCACCTCCTCCTCTGGCGATGCTCCAAAATCTTTGCCTTCTGGCCAGTCCGTGATTACCTCCAGAATTCCTGGGCGACAGGGGTTTCCCATTCAGGCTCGCTGGGTGATCAGCGCGACCCACTTACTCCACGTAGCATCGGTGGCATGATGCGTAGAGGGGACCCTCTCTTTGAACATCCAGCCCAGGACCGGCAAGCGTGGAGCTAGGAGGAGCTGTGCTTCAGTGCCGATCACTTCTGAAGCAGCTTGAATGCCTTCATATGCTGCCAGAATCTCTTTTTCAGTGGGAATATAGTGGGCCTCGGATCCTTTGTATCCCCGGCTCCAAAACCCCAGGGGTCGACCTCGAGTCTCCCCTGGTGCTTTCTGCCAGAGACTCAAGGTTGGGCCATTCTCCCCGGCTGCGGTGTAGAGCACGTTTTTAACATCTTGCCCTGACCGGACTGGACCAAGGGCTACGGCATGAACTATCTCCCATTTAATTTGTTCAAATGCCTGTTGTTGATCAGGGCCCCATTCAAAATCATTCTTCTTCCGGGTCACGTGGTACAGAAGACTCACAATCTGGCTGTAATTTGGGATGTGCATCCTCCAAAAACCCACAACACCCAGGAAGGCCTGTGCTTCCTTTTTGCTGGTTGGTGGAGACATAGCTGCTATTTTGTTGATGACATCCATTGGGATTTGACGGCGCCCATCCTGCCATTTTATCCCCAAATCTGGATCTCTTGGGCAGGTCCCTTGACTTGACTTCACTTAATGGCGAAACCGGCTTTCAGAAGGATCTGAACTATTTTCTTCCCTTTCTCAAAAACTTCCTCTGCTGTGTCACCCCACACAATGATGTCATCGATGTACTGCAGATGTTCTGGAGCTTCACCCTTTTCCAGTGCAGTCTGGATTAGTCCATGGCAAATGGTGGGACTGTGTTTCCACCCCTGGGGCAGTCGATTCCAGGTGTACTGGATGCCCCTCCAGGTGAAAGCAAACTGTGGCCTGCACTCTGCTGCCAAAGGGATGGAGAAGAATGCATTAGCGATGTCAGTGGTGGCATACCACTTGGCTGCCTTTGACTCCAGCTGATATTGAAGTTCTAGCATGTCTGGCAGGGCAGCACTCAGCGGTGGTGTGACTTCATTCAGGCCACGGTAGTCTATTGTCAGTCTCCACTCTCCAGTAGATTTTCTCACTGGCCATATGGGACTATTAAAGCGTGAGCGAGTTTTGCTGATCACTCCTTGACTCTCCAGCTGGTGGATCAGCTGATGAATGGGGAGAAGGAAGTCTCGGTTAGTGCGATATTGTCGCCGGTGCACCATTGTGGTCGTGATTGGCACCTGTTGTTCTTCAAACCTCAAAAACCCCACAATGGAACGATCCTCCGAGAGACCAGGCAAAATGGACGGCTGTTTAATTCCTTCCGTCTCCAAAGTAGCTATGCCAAAAGCCCACTGATATCCTTTTGTGTCCTTGAAATACCCTCTCCTGAGGTAGTCTATCTATGGTAGATAATGCTATTTTGTGCTGCTTTGAATAGCAGAACAGTTACCTGCCTCCTGTGGCATTTTCAGGCTCTGATGCAGAAACAGGTAAAGGTAGAGCTGGATTCTCCCAAGACAGTGCACTACAGTCCAGTGACAAACCAGAGAGGTGAGATGTTACAGGAATTTCTAGTTTAACATATTAAGGACTTGATCAGTACTAAGTTAGTTATCAAACATTTGTTCATCTGTTTTCTTGCAAGAACAGATTTGTGTATTGTCAAACTGTACTGCTATAGGTGCTGTCTAATCACAAAGAAATGCAAGGAGTTTTCCTTTTATTTGTATATATGCAAATATGTTCCTAAAAATTATTGAAAAACAGGTTTTAGCAGACAAGTTGTAATTCAGGTTTCGGTGCTATATAAACCAACTATAAAAATATATATGTAAAATAAATAAAATACAATAAATTATATGTAAAAGTTTTAAACAGGTCAGAAAAATGTTGCAGGGATGGTAAACAATTCATTTTCCAGAAATCTATCCCAAGGATGCACGGAGCCTTGGGGCCAGTTGCAATGGGGTGCTTCTGCCACTCCTTCCCAGTGAGGCTCACTTCAGCCTCCAATACACTCAGCTCTTGGGACCCCCCTGTCACTCCCGAAATGCAAATGGACTCTGACCCTTGGAAATCTGGTGGCATTCAAGTACACTGTGCACCCGTGTCCACTAGAGCTTTATACTCTTGTGGATCTGACGTGCCAGGCCGCCGAATCCACACTGTCCAATAAACGCGGTCGTCCCTTTCCTCCATCTGGCTGGAGG
This sequence comes from Opisthocomus hoazin, assembly GCF_030867145.1. NCBI lineage: Eukaryota > Metazoa > Chordata > Aves > Opisthocomiformes > Opisthocomidae > Opisthocomus > Opisthocomus hoazin. The sequence goes on along the minus strand of NC_134453.1, from coordinate 48,638,705 downwards.
CAGGGCCCCTCTAATCCTGGTCAGAGAATTTGCTACTCATTTGCTGTAAAAATGACTTGGAGGTCCCCTCCAGAGGATCGGAATCAAGATCAAACTGCCTACCTGGTCTGCCGTGTCTGGAGAGCTGGCTGCTGGAAACTGGAGCGGCATTTTTCCTAACAGAATCCCCTTTGGTGATTGTTTTACCTCACAACTCACGCACTCGTGCCTCTAGACTTGAGGTAGGTTTTCCATCCCACTTCCTCATGTCCTCTCCGTGGTCACGCAGATAAAACCACAGGGTGCCCCGTGGTGTGTAGCCTCTGTATTCTTTCTCCTGAGCAGAGAAACGCTTGCCCCTAATAGGTGAGACACTGGCCCGTACAGGTGGGGAGTAGGACATATTCCTTTCGAGTCGCTTGACCAGTTTCTCCACAGCTGAGACAAGGGAGGAAGAGAGACTTTCCTCATATTGCCGGAGTCTGACAGCCACCTCATCCACTGTTGGTGCCTCCTTACCTTTCCAGTTTACAACTGCCAGTGAGTTGGCATTATGAGGATGGTGCGCTCCGCACAAACTTCCTCCACATAGATGCCGTGCACTGGAGTTCATCTGGGTCTGTGGGTACCTGCTCATCGTCTATGTCATAGTAAACCAGCTCCCGCAAGGCTAATTCCCCCAGGTACTGAATACCCCTCTCCATATTGGTTCACTTGCCAGGATAACATACAAAATCCTCACTGAAGAGGTACCTCTCCCTCACACCTGAGAGGAGTCTCCTCCAGAGGCTGAGGACTTGTTCCTTTTTCCCAATGGCCTTGTCAATGTCCCCTGGCCAGGGATCCCAGCTGTTTGGCTTCCTTGCCCTCTAATTCCAAGCTGCTGGCCCCGTTATCCCAGCACCGCAGCAGCCAGGTGACAATGTGCTCGCCTGGGTGGCGGCTGAAATCTTTCCGCATGTCTCGCAGCTCGCCCAGGGACAGGGACTGGGTGATGACCTCTGTCTCTGTCTCCTGCAATGACCCTGGCTCATTTTTATCCTTCCTGGAGCAATCTGCTTTCTTTGCGTCTTTCTTTTGTTTGTTGGTCATTGGGCTCAGCCGTGCTGCCTGCAGCTGGAGCTGGGGCTGGAGCTGTAGCTGCCGCAACTGCCGTGCCCGCTGGGGGAGCCGGGACCATGCCAGTGGCTGCAGCAGAGGTGGTGCCGGTCGGGGGGGCTGTGACTGCCTGCTGGGCTGGAGGGGCTGCAGGGTCGGCTGGGGGGGCAGCGCCAGCCGCAGTGCCTGCCACTTCATTTCCCCCCCTTTCCCCTTTAGAGAACTGAATCAGGTTGAATAGGGCTCGGTAGGCGTGGGCCAGACCCCAGCACATTGCGGTGATTTGTGTCTCTCTTGAGTTCCCAGGGTGGTAGCACACTTTTGCAGATATTTTACTAGTTTGTCCGGATTCTGCACTTGCTCAGGGGTGAGTTTCAAAGGCACCGGGGGTGTCCACTGCCCTAGGTACTTGCCCATGCTGTCCCACACACCCAGCCACTCAGAACTATCCAGCCCCGGGGCAGGTCTCTGCACAATTTTCTTAACTACTTGTTTAACCCTAAACAAAACCTGCAACCCATTCAGGAGGCAGAACAATAGAAGCGAGCTGGCCTGAGCATCCCATGGGTACTCGAAATTCTCAAAAGCCATTAGGACTAGCCTGAAGGAGAGAGGGGGGGCGAAAGAGTGGGGGAAGGTATCCCCTCCGGTTTTCCCCATAGATTTGGTTCGATTATTAACAAATTCTAAGGCATAGGATCCGAGGTACGGAAATGACCACAGTGCCGCATGCAAATACAAGCCTAATTTCATGCACAGTGATGTTATCATGTCATAAGTTGATATCATACAGTACAGTAAAATCATCATCCTTATTCTTTTCCCCGAGGTAATGAACAGCACCACAGTGAACACGTACAGCAAGTACGGATTCAAATACCAGAGCCATTTGGTGAAAGTCAGAAACATTTTTTACCGGCGACTATTTAACTAACACAGTAAATGTGTATAACAGAATTTAACAAAATCTAAGAAAACTGTTTTAACACCCGCTGCTCAGCCCTGACGTTATCCCCGCCCCACGTTGGGCGCCAAATTTAATGTTATGATTTGGCTGCGGCTGGCAACAATAGCGCCACGCGGCCGCCCCTCCCCCCGCTGGGGTGTGGAGGAGAATGGAAAGAAAGAGGCAGAAACTGGTGGGTTGGGATAGGGGCAGTTTAACACAACAGCAAGCAAAGGGAACAGGAACAACAACGATACAGATAAGGAGAAAACACAACACATACCGCACGACCAAGAGAGCCGCCCTCCATGACTGCCTCAGCGTGCTCCCGAGCCGTGAGAGAGTTCCCGCCGCTCAGCTCCCGCCCACTGGAACCCAGCATGATGGCACATGGTATGGAATACCCTGTTCTCTTTGGCCAGGTGGGGTCAGCTCACCCGCCTATGTCCCTTCCTGGAGTCCGGTGAAAATTAACCCTGTCCTGGCCGAACCCAGGACATCTGGTTATTTCTAAAGCATCATAATTATACCGTTGTGCCTCATGTGGCTTTCTAAACATATATTGCATACAATTCCTCTACTTTAATCAGATATGTGCACCAGATTTCTCCCTTCAAGTGACACAGGATTCAGAAGACACCAAGAATCCAAGCTGCTGGAGACTGATGAGTACCTGGGGTGGCTGAAGTCATGATGCCATCATCTGCAAGAGGATTTTGACTAATCTGGTTTTCAGGACAGGATTTTGACTGTCAGTCAATTTCCTGCAGTAACAATAGGGTCTCTGAAACAGAACTATAAAGACATAGAGCTGTTATGAAAATACATCCACTGTTTCTGAGACACTTAGGTATGATAATGATACTTTTCCACAGATTAGCCATAAGCAAATATTTCCAAAGTGTGGGATGGGGATGCTGTATTGTGAAAAAGCCAAAGAAGAACCATCTTCTAAATAAGGAGTAAAGGAAAGGAATAACATGTCATGAGGCAGGCTCTACACATTTTCATCTTTAAAAGAGCTCCCTCCTCCCCCACCCTGCTTCTCTCTCTAAGAATATTCTTGAATTGCAGCAAGGCCTCTAAATTTGGTACCATTATGTTACAGAATCACAGAATCACAGAATGGTAGGGGTTGGAAGGGACCTCTGGGGGTCATCTAGTCCAACCCTCCTGCCGAAGCAGGGTCACCTACAGCAGGCTGCACAGGACCTTGTCCAGGTGGGTCTTGAATATCTGCAGAGAAGGAGACTCCACAACCTCCCTGGGCAGCCTGTTCCAGTGCTCCGTCACCCTCAGAGGGAAGAAGTTCTTCCTCATGTTCAGATGGAACTTCCTGTGCCTCAGTTTGTGCCCATTGCCCCTTGTCCTGTCGCTGGGCACCACTGAAAAGAGCTTTGGCCCCATCCTCCTGACACCCACCCTTCAGATATTTGTAAGTATATATTAGGTCCCCTCTCAGCCTTCTCTTCTTCAGGCTGAACAAGCCCAGCTCCCTCAGCCTCTCCTCGTAGGGGAGATGTTCAAGTCCCCTCACCATCCTCGTAGCCCTCCGCTGGACTCTCTCCTGTAGCTCTTCATCTTTCTTGAACTGGGGAGCCCAGAACTGAACAGAATAGTCCAGATGAGGCCTCACTAGGGCAGTGTAGAGGGGAAGGAGAACCTCCCTCGACCTGCTGGCCACACTCTTCTTGATGCACCCCAGGATCCCATTGGCTTTCTTGGCAGCCAGGGCACACTGCTGGCTCATGGTTAACCTGTCATCCACCAGGACACCCAGGTCCCTCTCCGCAGAGCTGCTCTCCAGCAGGTCCACCCCAAGCCTGTAATGTAAATGTTCATTCTTATGTTCAATGAAATGTAATGTTCATTCTTATTTTAAAGTTTTGTGCAGTACATGTGGTATAAATGCAAAGGGGATTCTCTCTTTGTCTTAAAGAAGGAAAGGTCTTAATTTCTTGAGAGACAAACATAATCCCAGTTTGGTACCTGAAGACTGAGCCAAAAACTGCTACTTATAATGTGCCTCTGCTAAGTGACACCTTGTGGCTTGAAGAAGTCATTTTACCTTTCTTTACCTATATTTGTTCTGAAAGATGCTTCTATACTTCCATAGTACCCTAAATGTCAAGAATAACAGTACTGATCCAGACCAGGGGTCTGCATAACCCAGTGCTCTGTCCAACAATGGCCATAAGTTGATGCACAGAGAAGAGAGCAGAACAAACACGTGATACTCCTTGATACTCTCACTGTTTTCAGCTATTTTCAGATCAGGGAATTTTGTTAGCCTGTTTTCATTTGTCTGCTTAAAGCCCACAATGAATCTCTTCCACGTACTTATCCAGGCACCTGTTGAACCCATGTAAATATCCTGCATCTGCATCATCCTTTGAAAAGGAGTTCCATAGGTCTATGACAGATTGTGTAAAGATTCACCTACCTCTGTTTTGAATGTTGCTCCCACTAGTTGCATTCGATGGACTGTATTCTTATACTGGAAAAGACAGTGAAGAGTTGATCTCTATCCACATTTCCCATGCCACTCAGGATTTTTAGGTCCCTACCATATCCCTCCTCCAAACTGTCTCTTTTTCAGGCTGATGAGTTCTGGCCTACTTAAACTATTCATATGGAAAAAACCCACGAAGTGTTTAAAAGGTCAGGCTAGCGTGGAAATGTGGATGAGTTTCTGTAGATGGAAGCACTGAAAGGAATGACCTACCTAATGCCACATCCTGCCATGTTTAACTTTTCTGACTGTACAGCCACTTACAGCAGAGTCACCTGGAAGCATTTTCAATAAAAATATAGAACTCACACTTCTGACTTTGCAGGATGCCTTATCCCACCCCATGTCACAAATCCCTGCAATCTACAGTGAGCGTTATATAACTGATTATACCATGAAATGCTCAAAACCTCAGACTCAAAACCTCCACAAGATTTCAACCTCCTTTCCTATTACCCCTTTCACCAAAATACCAAAATACTCCTTTCACTTTAAATATTTTTGTCTGCTGTTTCTTACTCTGTTATTGTACCTTTTTGGTCAGTGGAGAGATGACTCTGTGTAATGCATTGTTACTATGAAGCAAGCTAAAGCATTCAATTATGGCCCTAAATCATTAAACAATTAAAATATTCTGGGTATTGGGTTTAGAATTGTGTGCTCAATACAGCACTAAAAATCAATTGATTTCCAAGTCTACCAAATGTACATAGATAGAAATACAGTAAATGCTAACCATTTTTCTTAACATACTCTTTCAATGCAAACCAATAATAAAAATTAGTTGCATTTTTTATTGGACTACAGTTAAAAGTGAGGGTTTATTTTTCATTTGCATTGTATGAGGTCTTATGGGTTGATTTTAGGTTGTCTTCTCTTCTAGAAATTGTGTCCTTCCAAGACGAATGGCTAGCACATTCTGTCGTCTCCTGGCTGGCTGTGCAACTGCTGCACTCTTTGCAGCAGCAGGCACAGGGATTCTAACCACTGTGTACCTCCTCAATAAGCAAAATGTTAAGGCTACTGTTCAAGAAAAACGAAAACTCTTCCCTCCAAGATAAGCACTTTGGATTAAGTAGTCAGCTGAGCATAGGGTCCAGTTAACTGGGCTAGGCATAGAGTTTAACTCTTTGGGGGAGGAAGATCCCCATTAAAGCTGCAGAGTACCTACTCCCTCATGCAAACATACCATTTATGTGCCTGCATATGGGCTGTTGACTGACAACCTAAAACCCAGCATCCTTTATTAAGAACCCCAGTTTTAGATAGCACTGACAATGGCCTTCAAGACCAGAAAATAGGGATGTGAGTGTAGAAGACCGCTATGAACTGGTTTTGTCTCGACATTGCCATTGTACTGTCACTTCTTCTTGACCGCTGAAGAAACCGCCACAATAGCCTGCAGGAAAGTACCATACTGTGCTTGTGCACAGACTTGCATGCGAAGTGCTGCCTAAGTGGGTAGCATGCCTGGCACAAACTGCATGTAACAAAATGCGCTCTGCGCATGGGCAAACACCCCTATAAAAGGACAGCACGTGCTCCCCTGAGGATGCGCTTTTTTTTTCTTTTTTTCTTCTCACTGCTTTTCTCCCGGAACCCGTCCTTGTTGGAACCTCAGCGCCTGCATAAAGACTGAGCCAACTGGACATCGCTGAACATCGCTGGATCTGTGGTGGTGGTAACCGATCTCCCCTACACTCCTTTCCTCGCCTGCTCGGGATGTCTGACTTTACTCCTTTCTTTCTTTCTCTCTCCTTTTCTTCTTTTCTCCTCTTGTCCTCCTCCCGCTGCCTCCCCGCCCAACCTCCGGTTCCCAGTTCACCGAAATAAAGTTTGCAAGGTTGCATGGCATCTGACTCCATTTGCGTCTTAATCTCGTCCTTGGGATCGTATCGAAACCTCCCCGACATTGGATCCGGACAGTGAAATCACATCAAGACACTCCAAAAACATTGCCAAACAATGACAAGCCTGAAAAATGGTTAAATTTTTAGGCAAAGCACCAAATTAGTCCTTATTTTATCTCATCAACTCTTGAATGCTTTCAGCACCTTTTGGACTGGCTGATTGTATAGATTCTGCTATTAGGAACCATGAAAGTATTTTAATTATGCAAATAATAAAGAAATCTCTTTTATAACTACTGTACTTTAAATATTCCTAATTCCTTTTAAGAACTAGTTGGTTGATGATTAGAAACTAACTACAGATATGTAAGTTGACTTTGCTGACTTTGCTTTCTGAAAAAACAAAACAAATAAAAAGGATGAGGCTGTGACAGACTTTTTTTTACGTGGCAAATAGTATCTTAGTTTAAAGAAATTCTTATAAAAATAATGGGGTTGTGCATAAAGCAAAGTGTTATCAAAACAAGGTAAATGTAATCTCACTCACTTGCAAAAATGCTTTACTAAAGCACAATGTCTTCATTTTCTCTGGTTTATTATACTGTGCAGCGCTTTGTAAATAAAACCATTAAAGCAACCCCAAATATTGTAAAAGAGTTAGATTCCAAGCTGATATAGATCAGACAGTTCCACTGAAGTCCACAAAGCTGCAAGTAGATTTCAGTTCAGAATGAGGGCTCTTATCCAGTTAAACATAATTAGTTTCCTACTTGAACAAAACAATGTTAGAGTTCTAATTCTGAATAAGAGTGTCTCAGCAGAGATTTTATAGGGTTTAATACACTTCCGAAGATCATTTGGATTAATTTTCCTGGTTGCTTCAAGTGACAGAAAGCTGCTATTGCCTGTTAGTGTAGTTGCCCACCAGTGCAGTGTGGAGTACTTTGCATGACTTCAATATTCCTCCTTTCCTAAATTTCAGTGCAATGTATTGTGGTGGGTTATACTTGGCTGACTGCCAGATGCTCACCCAGCCACTCTCTTACTCCCCCTCCTCAGCAAGACAGAGGGAGAAAATAAGATGAAAAACCTCGTGGGTTGAGATAAGGACAGGGAGATCACTCACCAATTACTGTCGGAGGCAAACAAGACTCAACTTGGGGAAGATTAATTTAATTTATTGCCAATTAATTGTAACAGAGTAGGATAGTGAGAAACTAAAACAAAACTAAAATGACCTGTCCCCCACACCTCCCTTCTTTTCAGGCTCAATTTCACTCCTAACTCTTCTGTCTCTTTCCCCCTGAGCGGCACAGAGGGGATGGGGAATGGGGATTGCGGTCAGCTCATAACACATTGTCTCTGCCACTCCTTCCTCCTCACACTGTTTCCCTGCTCCAGTGTGGGGTCCCTCCCATGGGACACAGTCCTTCATGAACTTCTCCAATGTGGATCCTTCCCAAGAACAAGCTGCAGTTCTTCAAGAACTGCTCCAGCATGTGTCTTTTCCATGGGACACAGCCCTTCAGGAAAAGACTTCTCCTGCATGGGTCCTCCACAGGCCACAATTCCTGCCAGAAAACCTGCTCCTGCATGGGCTCCTCTCCATGGGCTGCAGTTCCTGCCAGGAGCCTGCTCCAGCATGGGCTCGCCATGGGCTGCAGCTTCCTTCAGGGCACATCCACCTCCTCTGGCGTGGGGTCCTCCACAGGCTGCAGAGGGACAGCCTGCCTCTCCGTGGTCTTCACCATGGGCTGCAGTGGAATCACTGCTCTGGCACCTGGAGCACCTCTTCTACCTCCTTCTTCACTGACCTTGGTGTCCGCAGAGTTGTTTCTCTCACATTTTTTTCTCACTTTTCTCTCTCACAACTGCTATGCAGTGGTTTTTCCCCTTCTTAAATATGTTATCACAGAGGCACCACCTGATGTGCGGAGAGAAACTTCACAACTCACAGAGAGTTATAAAGCAGGTATGTTTATTGTGACGCCGGGTGCAAGGGGGATCGCTGCTCCTAACTTGCACACCGAGTCATGAAGCATACACCTATTTATTACAAAGCTTATCTAAGTAGGCTGGACTATTGTAATTATTTCTAAGAATTCATTTTCATTATCATACTCCACCCCCCTTTAGCACTTGCGCAGTGTCGTCTGGTGGTCGTCTGTGGGGGTCTTCTGGATGAAGGCTCGTAGTCTTCCTCGCTGTGTGCTTTCACCTTTGACTCAAAAATTCCTGAGTTGTCTGTGTTGGCTGAGGCCCAAACCATAGAACTAGTTTCAGCTAGAGAGTTGCTTCTTACAAACAACAAAGTTCTGGTTATCAGTCCTTGTTTCTCTTCGTTGGTCTCCAAGTAGTCCTTGTTAGCTACATTTGAGCCACAACAGTCCTTGTTTTTCTTCGTCTGTCTCGCAAGCAGTCATTGTTAACTACATTTGAGCCACAGCAGTCTTTGTTAGCAAGGTTACAAAGAACAGAACTAAACTAAATAACAGTGTTTAACTCTAACATAGATGCAAATTATATAACGAAATTAAACTAAAGCTATAGCAAAATCGAACTAATTGTCAATTTCCCACATCAAGCCCCCCCTTTTCTTTCTTCTTTTGCAAATTCTTTTTCTATAAAGTTACCCTCCTTCAGGGTTTTGGCAAAATATTTGGCACTGTCACTGTTTTAACGTATGTTTCTCATGACGATTTCCATAGCAGATAAGGCTTGAAGCTTTCCCATCATATTCCTTAATTTGCACCAGAATACAAGATTAGCTGTTGTGAGAAGGACCACTGCTATCAATAAAGCTATTATGGGATGTATAAGCATGTTCAGTATCCTAGTAGCGGAAGGAGATTTACCTATAAACATGTCTCACCAGTGATGTTCTCCGTCCCTTTTTACTTGCTCAGTGACCTGGTATATTCTTTCTATGTCATGCTGCACCGTAATTAAAGTTCTTCTTCCACTTTCCTGAATTTGTTTCAACAACTGTTTCAAATCTTTGTGTTGTAGTAGTTCCTTTACTAAATTTAAACTCATTCCTATGGGGACAGGTTGTAACTTTTGTATCAAGGTGTAATTGGCCCTCATCAACTGGTAGGACGCAATCAGAGGTGAATAGTTGAAACCTCAGCCATTTAATTTCTTGAAATTACAAACACAAATATTACTATGATTCTTCATAGCCTTGATGGACCCATCTATCTGTATTTTGTCACAAGAAGTTCTTAAACATGCACATCCTTCTCCTATATACACCACTACTGTGTTCGTTAGTTCTTTTGGGTAAATTTCAGTGACAGACATTCTGTTCAGTATCTAAACAGATATCTTGGGCCAGTAATGTATTTCCTTCACAAATGTAGCCTTGGTGTTCTCTCGTAATGCATGTTTCTACATTAACTGTTAACCACCTGTTCCTACTTTGTCTCGCCCATTTTTCATGTTCCAAAGGGTGAAGCAAAGTCCCATTAAGGAATATCCCTAATGCAACAATAGGATAAATGTCATATACGGTGGCCTCGGATATTGTTAACACAAATGCTGTGGCTATGTTATTAAAGGGATTATATGTAAAATTAAGTAATTTCCACCAAGACTGAAAGTTCTTCTCAAATTCTGTTGCATTTTCCCAAATTACCTTTCGAATTTCCAGAGGTAATATGCCTTGTTCTCCCTCCCTGACAATAGCTGCTGTCATAGATTGTATCCATAACTGAGCTTGAACACAGCTAAAGACCAAGGAGGTACTATTCTGGGTAGCTTCTACAGCTTCAGCTATGGATCTCAGGCTTTTCTCATTTAGCCCTTCCCATTGGGGTAGTACATCCAACATGAGATATTGGTTATTACCTACGGCTAAGAGTGACGATCCTAACGGGTGTTGTATTCTACTGAAATCTTGCATAATGGTGGACAACTTGTTCGCCAGCACCTCGGAATCTATACTGTTCAAAATTCCTAAGCCTGTTCCCACAAGGCCTGTTGTATCCTTTTTTCTCCTTTGAGATGTGAGAATCCTCATATTCAGCCAAGTTTTCCACCCTGCGTAGGAGGTCAGGAGGAAAGGGGTGCAAGATGGTTGAGTGGCAGAAACGTTGATTTGCATTATTAGCTGCACTTTCTTTAATGACCATGCTGGATTAACTATCATTTTCTGTTTGCCTATACGCTTAACTATATAGGGGCCCACTTCATATACATAAGGTGCTGTCATTTTCTGGGGTGTAGGAGAAGTTGACACCATGATGGGCAAAGGCATAGCCATAGTCGAAGTCTTTTCCTGTGATATGTCCAACCCAAATTTAAATGATAATGCTCTGTCTCCTTTGCCCGTGCTCCCTAAACAGACAACTGATACTGATTGAATTATAGTAAAATTGAACCAACAAACATCAGATGCACAATGTTCCCCACCTATAGTGGGTTCTGTTCTTTGCTCAGAAAATCTTCTCATAGTCACTTGGGTTAAAGGAGGGAAACCTTTTCTACCGCTAGCATTAAAGATTCTGCAACCTACGTGGATTGTTTTCCCTTTATCGACCTTCCATCTATGCATCGAATGCTTCCATTCTGATTCATGTAATTGCAATTCCCTGTTGTCATATATGATGACAGTTGCTAGGTTCATTCCCACTAAGTCTTTTCCCATAATTCCTGTATATCAAAAATAGGCCTTTGACCAAGGCCATTCGCAAGTATCAACTCTCATGGGTTTCAGCACAGTTACCACCCACATTATTGCAAAGGTTCTTAGCTTAGCTTGGTTAGTCCATGTTAGCGTCTTTGTATGCGGAGCTTCAGGGGTCCAGCGGACGTTATTTTCCATTGCTGCTGAGGAGCTTTCTTCACCCTTGTATGATGGATCCAGGATGTCTGCTCCTTAATCTTGACTGCTGTGTGGGATGTCAGCAGCACTTGGAACGGTCCTTCCCATTTCGGTTCTAGTGGAGAATCTAAAAGAGATGTGATATATACATAATCACCAGGTTCAATATGTACAGGCCCATCAAGACCTCGGGCTCTAGTTCCTAAGACCAGTTTCTCCATTTCTCAAAGCTGCTTCTGCAAGCTTATTATGTAGCCAGTTAATACCTCATCCCCAACTTGAGTTGATGTTCCTGCCTGTACCATGTAGGGCCTCCCGTATATTATTTTGAAAGCACTTAGTCCTTTTTTGGTTCTGGGTTTGGTTCTAATTCTTAGGAGTGCTAATGGCAATGATTGGGGCCAAGACAGGTTAGCCTCCTGACCCAATTTTACAATTTGCAGTTTAATGAGGTGGTTCATCTTTTCCACTTGACCGCTTGACTGCGGACTATATGGGGTATGTAATTGCCAATCTATTCCCAAAAGTTTACTAACTTGTTGAATGACCTTGGCAATAAAATATGACCCTCTGTCTGATGAGATTACTGCAGGAACCCCAAATCTCGGTATTATTTCTTGCAGTAGTACCTTGGTTACTTCCCTAGCTTTATTAGTTCGACAAGGGAATGCTTCTGGCCATCCTGAAAAGGTATCCATCAAGACTAGCAGATATCGAAACCCCCCTTTTCTTGGCAGTTCTGAGAAATCAATTTACCACTGCTGTCCTGGGTGGATTTGTCCTAGTTGAGCTTTAGGTCCCATCTTAGGGTTAGTCTGTAAACAAACCTTGCATTGTTGTGTTCCCTGTTTGATAGTAGTGTATAGATTTCGGGTGACTATCAGCCGATTCAAATATTTATACAGGGCCTCTGTTCCCCAATGCGATTTTCTATGTTCTGCCATAACTATGGCCCATAACAATGCAAATGGTATTATTATTTTCCCTTGTGGAGTCTTTGCCCACCTACCTTTCTCTGTTTTTCCCCCTAGGTCTTCAACTAATTTTTGATCTTCTTTAGAATACTTGGGTTCAAAATCAATTTGTATTTTACCGTCTGGGACTAAAGACTGCATTCCCAATTCACTCTTCTCAGCTACTCGTTTAGCCTTGCGGTCCGCCATGGCATTGCCCAGTTCCTGAGCGGTGTCTCCTTTCTGATGAGCTTTACAATGCATAATAGCCACTTTCTCGGGCAGCTGCACTGCTTCCAGGAGCTTAAGAATTTCTTCAGCATATTTTGTATGTTTTCCTCGGGTAGACAAAAGTCCTCTTTCTTTCCACACAGCTCCATGAGCATGGACTACCCCAAAGGGGTATTTAGAGTCTGTCCAGATATTAATTTTCTTGCCTTTGGCTAGTTCTAATGCTTGAGTTAAGGCTATTATTTCTGCCTTTTGAGCTGAGGTGTTTGGGGCAAGGGCTTTGGACTCTATTACCTGATCTGTAGTGGTTACCATGTGTCCTGCCTTGTGGACTCCTTGTCAAACAAAGCTGCTTCCGTCAGTGTACCAGGAACCTGCAGCGTCCTCCAGTGGCTCCTCTTTTAGATCAGGTCAGCTGGAATATACCGCTTCAATCGTTTCCAAGCAGTTGTGCAATACTGGTTCCCCTGTGGTCTCGCTGAGGAAAGATGCTGGATTGACAATGTTAGTAACCACTATTTCCACATCATCCTCCTCTACCAGGATAGCTTGATATTCAAGAAACCTTTGTGGTGACAGCCAGTGTCCTCCCTTCACCTCTAATATTGCTGATACGATATGAGATACCAGTACTGTAATCTTTTGGCCTAGTGTAAATTTACATGCTTCTTGAATATTCAGCACTACCGCTGCTACTGCCCACAGGAAGCTAGGCCATCCCTTTCTTACTTCATCAAGTTGCTTGCAGAAGTATGCCACCAACCTCCGATATGGTCTCAGATTTTGGGTTAGGATTCCTAGGGCTATTCCCTGCTTTTCGTGAGAGAACAGCCAGAAGGGCTTAGTAGTGTCTGTCAATCCCAAAGCAGGGGCGTCCATCAGCTTTTTCTTTAGCTGTTGGAATGCTCTTTCTGCTTCCTCATTTCAGATGAGGAGTTTTTTATCAGATTTTAATAGTTCATAGGGCAGTTTTACCAAGAGTCCGTAATTATATATCCATAGGCGACACCATCTTGTCATTCCCGGAATGTGCGGAGCTCTTTAGGTGTCTGTGGTCGAGGGGTCTGACAGATGGCCTCCTTCCTCGTTGTCCCCAGTGTTTGTTGACCCGCAGTTATCTCATACCCGAGGTAGGTTACTTGCTGTTGAGCTATTTGGGCTTTCTGTGGAGAAACTCGATAGCCGTTAAGTCCAAGGAAATTTAGCAGACTGCTTGTCCATATTATACAAAGTTCTTTCGTTTCAGTGGCTATTAATAGATCATCTACATACTGTAATATTGTTCCTGCTCCATGGGGTCACTCCCATTGTTCCACGTCTTTAGCTAATTGATTTCCAAAAAGAGTGGGGCTGTTCTTAAACCCCTGGGGTAACACAGCCCATGTCAGCTGTGTCTTCCTTCCGGAGTCTGGGTTTTCCCATTTAAATGCAAACAACAACTGGCTTTCTAGACTTAATGGGATGCAAAAGAAGGTGTCTTTTAAGTCCAGGACAGTAAACCAGGCCAATTCAGGTATCAGTTTAGTTAATAATGTGTATGGGTTTGCCACGATAGGGTGCAGATCCTCAACAATTCTATTGATAGCCCTGAGATCCTGTACTATTCGATAACTACCATCCGGTTTTTTAATCGGTAAAATGGGAGTGTTATATTCTGATTCACACTCTATTAATAGTCCATATTTGATGAACCGGTCGATCACTGGTCGAATTCCTTCCCTGCCTTCCATTCTAAGAGGATATTGTCTAATCCTTACAGGCCGTGTTCCTTGCTTAAGTTTGATTATTATTTGTTGGGGTTGATGTAGCTTGAGAGTTAGCATGACTAGGCCGCTTAAGCAAAACAGTTAGCATAACTGAACAGGCCGCTGGAAAGGACAGCTAAGAATAGCCATTGAGAAAGTTCTGATAGTGCACATGGTGTGGGTTAGAAAAAACAAGATGTGTTCAAGGACATGGAGGCGGTCTGTTGCTATTAGTGTTAGTGTATAGTTACCAATTATAAGGGAATATGGGACGCATGACCAGCATGTGATTTATGTCTGTAGCCTGTCCGAATAAGCGTGATCGTGTGTACAGATATGAAAAATGTATATAACCATGCAAGCGGAGCAATAAAGTGAACTGACTGTGCATTGCATCAATGTGTGAGAGTCGTTCCTGTCCCTGCACGGATGCTGAAACTTGGCATTGTGGTGACCCTGACGTTGATACCGCAGCCGAAGAACGCAGGGGACTGCCGGCCGGTGAGGTAAGCTGGGCTGCCCGAGAGAGGCAGGAGCGGACCCGCGGCACGCCGGGGGGGCGTGAATATCAGTAGTATGGGTTCCACTGTATCTTTGTTGGAAAAGGCGACGCAGAAAAGCCTGCCGGAATTGGCGGATCGAGCCAACGTTAACTGAAGGAGAGATATCGGGAGTATTATTGTGGTATCACCGACGAAAGCTGATAGCAACGACAGATCGGTTTTTCGACTTGGATGTGTGGCAGAGAATCGGGGACTCTGTGCAGGTCGGCAACAAAGAGGAGCGACAATTAGCCCCTGTTTTTCGAGCTGTCAAAAGCATGATCAGCTACAAAGGAACAAAAGCTCCATTAAAAGATTTTACAGAGAATTTTGAAAGAACAAAGTCTTGCAGCTTAAAATCCCTGAGGAAATCATTACTTGGAAATCAGTGCATACAGCTTTAAAGCTCTGAAGACTCTTTGTAGATACTCTTGACTCCATAGGTATTTGCAGAGATTTTTGACCGTGTCATTAAAGTGAGACGTAGTGGTTATGATCCATGCACAATGAAGCATCACACAGACCTCGATGCATCCAAGGTAGGATTTAAATAAAATAATGAGAAAATAAAGATTCAATGCTACTTCTTACAATGATGATATTATACGTAATAGTACTTTTTTCCCCTTGATCCAACTCCAAAGAAAATGAGGAAACCTGATGAGGAAACTTGCTAAGGAAACTGGGATGCCACAAATGACTGAAATGACAGATCCCACAGGGAGTACATTTAAATGAAGTGCGGCCTGGTTTTGCCCTTTCTTTTTGCAAGGCTCATAGTTTACAGCTTAGTAAGTCCCCTGGAATTAAATAATAAGGTATTCTTTTAACAGATAACGGAGCTCTGGGTATCACAGAATCACAGAATGACAGAATGTTTGGGGTTGGAAGGGACCTCTGTGGGTCATCTAGTCCAACCCCCCTGCCTAAGCAGGGTCACCTACAGCAGGCTGCACAGGACTGCGTCCAGGTGGGCCTTGAATATCTCCAGAGAAGGAGACTCTACAACCTCCCTGGGCAGCCTGTTCCAGGGCTCCGTCACCCTCAGAGGGAAGAAGTTCTTCCTCATGTTCAGGTGGAACTTCCTGTGCTTCAGTTTGTGCCCATTGCCCCTTGTCCTGTCACTGGGCACCACTGAAAAGAGTCTGGCCCCGTCCTCCTGACACCCACCCTTAAGATATTTATAGGCATTTATAATGTCCCCTCTCAGCCTTCTCTTCTTCAGGCTGAACACGCCCAGCTCCCTCAGCCTCTCCTCATAGGGGAGATGCTCCAGTCCCCTCATCATCCTCGTAGTCCTCTGCTGGACTCTCTCCAGTAGCTCCTCATCGTTCTTGAACTAGGGAGCCCAGAAGTGGACACAGTACTCCAAATGGGGCCTCACTAGGGCAGTGTAGAAGGGGAGAAGAATCTCCCTCGACCTGCTGACCACACTCTTCCTAATGCACCCCAGGATGCCATTGGCCTTCTTGGCAGCCAGGGCACACTGCTGGCTCATGTTTAACCTGTCATCCACCAGGACACCCAGGTCCCTGTCCCCAGAGCTGCTCTCCAGCAGGTCAGCCCCAAGCCTGTACTGATGCATGGGGTTGTTCCTCCCCAGGTGCAGGACCCTTAAGTGAAGACCAGGTTCGGGACCTCCTGCAGAACCTAAATGTACAGAAGTAAGGGAGGTTCTCCTTCCCCTCTACACTGCCCTGGTGAGGCCTCATCTGGAGTACTGTGTCCAGTTCTGGGCTCCCCAGTTCAAGAAAGATGAAGAGCTACTGGAGAGAGTCCAGTGGAGGGCTACGAGGATGGTGAGGGGACTGGAGCATCTCCACTACGAGGAGAGGTTGAGGGAACTGGGCTTGTTCAGCCTGAAGAAGAGAAGGCTGCGAGGGGACCTTATAAATGCCTACAAATATCTGAAGGGTGGGTGTCAGGAGGATGGGGCCAAGCTCTTTTCAGTGGTGCCCAGTGACAGGACAAGGGGCAATGGGCACAAACTGAAGCGTAGGCAGTTCCGTCTGAACATGAGGAAGAACTTCTTCCCTCTGAGGGTGACGGAGCCCTGGAACAGGCTGCCCAGGGAGGCTGTGGAGTCTCCTTCTCTGGAGATATTCAAGACCCGCCTGGACAAGGTCCTGTGCAGCCTGCTGTAGGTGACCCTGCTTCTGCAGGGGGGTTGGACTAGATGACCCACAGAGGTCCCTTCCAACCCCTACTATTCTGTGATTCTGTGATTCTGTAATTATATCACCCATATGAGGCTGTCCCTTAATTCTAACCCATAAGCTCTCAACTCCTTCATCCGCCCCCAGGCCAAGCTCAATGCACTCCAGTTGCTCCCTCACATATAGAGCAATCCAGCAGGTTCCTAGAATGCATTGAAGACAACTTCTTAAGCCAGGTAATAAGCACCCCTACCCGAGGGGATGCGATACTAGACCTGGTAGTCACCAATGCGAGTGAGCTCGTTGGGGATGTCAAGATTGGAGGTAGCCTGGGCTGCAGTGACCACGCACTGGTGGAACTAACGCTATGGAGGGAAATGGGAATAACGAAGAGCGTAGTCAGGACCCTAAATTTTAGGAGGGCAAACTTCCAGCTCTTCAAGGAGATAGTCAGAAGAACTCCCTGGGAAGTATTCCACAGAGCGCAAGAGCTCTCAATCCCCAAGTGTAAGAAGTCGGGCAGAGAAGGGAAGAGACTGGCATGGCTGAGACAAGAGATGCTGGTCAAACTAAGGAAGAAGAGGGAACTGCACAGGCAGTGGAAGCAGGGGCTGGCTTCCTGGGAAGAATATAGGGAATCTGCCCGGTTGTGTAGGGATGGGGTCAGGAAGGCCAAGGCACAGCGGGAGCTGAACTTGGCAAGGGATGTGAAAAATAACAAGAAGGGCTTCTACAGGTATGTCAGCTGGAAAAAGATGGTCAAAGAAAGTGTACCCCCACTCATGAGCGAGACTGGTGAACTGGCAACAGCAGATGAGGAGAAAGCTGAGGTACTCAACAACTTTTTTGCCTCAGTCTTCACTGGCAACCTCTCTCCTCACCCCTCCCGAGTCGATGAATGGCATGAAGGAGACCAGGAGGGTAAAATCCCTCCAGCTGTAAGTGAAGACCAGGTTCTGGACCTCCTGCAGAACCTAAATGTACAGAAGTCCATGGGACCTGATGAGATGCATCCCAGAGTCCTGAGGGAACTGGCTGACGTAGTTGCCAAGACACTCTCCATGATATTTGAAAAGTCATGGCAGTCAGGGGAAGTCCCCAGTGACTGGAAAAAGGGAAACATTGTGCCCCTTTTCAAAAAGGGTAGAAAGGAAGACCCTGGGAACTTCTGACCTGTCAGCCTCACCTCTGTGCCTGGGAAGATCATGGAACAGATCCTCCTAGAAGATATGCTAAGGCACATGGAGGCCAGGGAGGTGATTCGAGACAGCCGGCATGGCTTCACCAAGGGCAAGTCCTGCCTCACCAACCTAGTGGCTTTCTATGATGGTGTAACAACAAGGGTGGACAAGGGAAAACCTATGGATGTCATCTATCTGGATTTTTGTAAAGCCTTTGACACGGTCCCCCACAACATCCTTCTCTCTAAATTGGGGAGCCATGGATTTGATGGGTGGACCGTTCGGTGGATAAGGAATTGGTTGGATGGTCGCAACCAAAGGGTAGTGGTCAACGGCTCAGTGTCCAGATGGAGACCAGTGACGAGTGGAGTCCCTCAGGGGTCCGTACTGGGACCGGTGCTGTTCAATATATTTATCAATGACATGGACAGCGACATCGAGTGCACCCTCAGCAAGTTTGCAGATGACACCAAGCTGAAGCGGTATGGTTGATACACCAGAAGGATGGGATGCCATCCAGAGGGACCTGGACAAGCTGGAGAGGTGGGCCTGTGTGAACCTCATGAGGTTCAACAAGGCCAAGTGCAAGGTCCTACACCTGGGTCGGGGTAATCCCCGCTATCAATACAGGCTGGGGGATGAAAGGATCGAGAGCAGCCCTGCTGAGAGGGACTTGGGGGTACTGATAGACGAAAGGCTGGACGTGAGCCGGCAATGTGCACTGACAGCCCAGAGGGCCAACCGTGTCCTGGGCTGCATCAGGAGAAGCGTGGCCAGCAGGTCGAGAGAGGTGATTCTGCCCCTCTGCTCTGGTGAGACCTCACCTGGAGTACTGCGTTCAGCTCTGGAGCCCTCAGCACAAGAAGGACATGGAACTGTTGGAGGGGGTCCAAAGGAGGGCTACAAAAATGATCCGAGGGCTGGAGCACCTCTCCTATGAGGACAGGCTGAGAGAGTTGGGCTTGTTCAGCCTGGAGAAGAGAAGGCTGCGGGGAGACCTGATTGCAGCCTTTCAGTACTTAAAGGGAGCCTATAGGAAAGATGGGGACAATCTTTTTAGTAGAGACAGCAGTGACAGGACGAGGGGTAATGGTTTTAAGCTAAAACAGGGTAGGTTTAGGCTGGATATAAGGAAGAAATTCTTTACAATGAGGGTTGTGAAACACTGGAACAGGTTGCCCAGAGAGGTAGTGGAGGCCCCATCCCTGGAAACATTCAAGACCAGGTTGGACAGGGCTCTGAGCAACCTGATCTAGTTAGTGGTGTCCCTGCTCGCTGCGGGGGGGTTGGACTAGATGACCTCTAGGGGTCCCTTCCAACCCAAAACTTTCTATGATTCTATGATTCTATGAGTCTATAATTCCACCACCTCTCCTTGTTGGCCTGTCTTTCCTAAAGAGTCTGTACCCATCCATGACAGAATGCCAGTCATGCGACCTGTCCCACCTCGTTTCTGTGATGGCAACCAAGTCGTAGCCATCTTGCTGTATAATGACTTCCAGGTCCTCCTGTTTATTGCCCATGCTACGTGCGTTGGTATAGACACACTTGAGCTGGGCTGTCGATCTCCACCCTGACCCTGGCATGCCACGCCTGGGCTCATCCCTAGTGAGCTGGGCGATGTCCCCTTCCCCCTTCGAACCTAGTTTAAAGCCCTCTCAATGAGCCCCGCCAGCTCGTGGCCAAGAATCCTCTTTCCTCTTTGAGATAGCTGGACTCCGCCTGTCACCAGCAGGCCTGGTGCCGTGTACACCTCCCTGTGATCAAAGAAGCCAAAATTTGACTGATGGCACCAGTCCCTGAGCCACCTGTTAATCAGGTGAGTTTTCCTGCCCCTTTCAGTGCTGTTCCCTGCCACTGATGGGATGGAGGAAAACACCACCTGCGCCCCTGATCCCTCAACCATTCGCCCCAGTGCCCTGAAGTCCCTTTTGATGGCCTTGGGACTTCTCTCTGCGATCTCGTCCCCGCCAACCTGCATTACCAAGAGGGGGTAATAATCAGAGGGCTGCACCAGACCAGGGAGTTTCCGAGCAACATCCCTAACCGGGGCCCCAGGGAGGCAGCAGACTTCCCTGTGGGATGGGTCCGATCGGCAGATCGGGCCCTCTGTTCCCCTCAGAAGGGAATCGCTTGTGACAATTACCCTCCTTTTTTTCTTAGCCGAGGCAGTCGTAATTCTTGGGGCTGACCAACTCATCCTAGGCAACCCCCTGGATGGACCTTCACCCTCATTCTCATTAGCCAGGCCCTCACATTCCAGAGCCCCGTATCTGTTGCTTAAGGGCAACTGGGCAGGTGAGGGAGTCTGGGTAGGAGCCTGCTCGTAAGGCATGGTGAAAGCCACGCAGAGTTGGGCTAAAGCGACACCTTGGTTGGTAAGTCTCTGCTAGGTAAAAGCCTGTGGAGTGGGGCCCAAAGGGGGAGTCTTCAACGGGGGGTTGAAGTCTCCAAGTTTGGGATTTCCAGCAGGGGGCTGGGATCCCAGAGGGAACTCCAACAGGGGTTGGGGTCCCTCTGACTAGTGCCTGTGATATAGTGCACCATCACAACCACTAGTCTTTTGGGAGATGGGTACATTTCCGAGTAAAAAGTCCATCCCACAAAGTATGCCTTTGGGATGTATTTTAAAACATTGGAAAGATTTGGGGCGTGATCCTCTGACTCGGAAACAATTGATTGAGTACTGTAGTCATTGGTGGCCAATATATACTTTGGAAGGTGGGGAGAGATGGCCAGAAAATGGGACACTGTTTTATAATACTATCTTGCAATTAATGTGATTTTGTAAGAGGGAGGGTAAATGGAAGGAGGCGACATATGTAGATCTGTTTTTTTCATTGAGAAATCATCCGGAATGGCAAAGGCAGTGTGGGATACATACACAAGATTCTGTGGTGATGGCCTTGAAGAAGGGAAAATCTGAAGAGGGTTTAAAAAGATGCTGTGCTACTTGTAGTATCGGTGAAAGGTGTTTAAAATATGGACCTGAGGAGGATGATGTTGAATTGATGGCTGCGCCTCACCAGAGATGGGGAGATGATCAAGAGGATTGAAATTTGGAGGCTGATAGTCCTCCTGCTTCTCCTATGGGAGGGGAAGCAGGGGGATTCAGCCCAGTTTCAGGAAGGACACGAGGAAGAATGGGGAGGGGGGCTGAACTAGCTCCCCTCCAAGCCCCTCTCCGAGAAGCAGTAGGGAATAATGGTCCAGTAGTAGTAAAAGTTCCGTTTTCAATAACTGATTTAAGATCATGGAAAGAGACTGCAGGCACATATCGGGAAGATCCCAAAAGGGTAGCCAAAGTAGTTGAAACAATAATTAGAACCCAAGACCCTGATTGGAATGACTTGCAAGTAATATTGGATACTTTGCTCGATGATACTGAAAAGAAAATGGTATTAAATCTGTTAGAAAACAGGTGGAGGGAGCGCATGCTAATGGAGATTTACAGGGAACAGTGGACCAGAATTTTCCATCCGCAAATCCTGAGTGGGACCCTAATCAACCAGGACCCAGAGGAATGCTGACTAGATATCAGAGGTGGATTTTATTTGGTGTTAAGCATGCGATGCCAAAAGCAATAAATTGGTCAAAAATTTAGGAGGTGAGACAAGAGCTAAATGAGTCCCCTTCAGCTTTTATGGAAAGACTGAAGGTGACTGCTAGAAAATATACTAATTGGGATCCAGAAAAACCAGAAGAAGTGACACAATTGGCCTCTATATTTGTAGGTCAATCGGCCCCAGACATCAGAAAGAAACTCCAGAAATTAGAAGGACCTGAATCTAGCGATTTGGGTAAGATGCTTGAAGTAGCCTGGACTGTATATAACAATAGAGAAAAAGAAGTGAGACAAGCGCGGAGGGATGGAAAATTACTGGCGGCTGTGACTGAAAATAATAGAAGAGACAGAGGAAGAGAACAGAGAACAAATATCGGTGAAAGGGGGAAGGTGAATTTCCGACTGGCACAAGATCAATGTGCTATTTGTAAGTGTTATGGTTTGGCTGCGGCCGGCAACAAAAGCGCCAAGCGGCCGCCCCTCCCCTCGCCAGGGTGCGGAGGAGAATAGGAAGAAACAGGCAGAAACTGGTGGGTCGGGATAAGGGCAGTTTAACAGAACAGCAAACAAAGGGAACAGGAACAACGATACAGATAAGGAGAAAACACAACACAAACCGCACAACCCACAGAGCCGCTCTCCCGGACCGGACCGCCACCGTGTGCTCCTGAGCCACAAGTGAGTTCCTGCCGCCCAGCTCCCCCCCACTGGAATCAGGCATGACGGCACATGGTATGGAATACCCTGCTCTGTTTGGCCAGGTGGGGTCAGTCTGTCTGGCTGCGCCCCTTCCTGGATTCCGGTGAAAATTAACCCTGTCCTGGCTGAACTCAGGACAGTAAGGAACGTGGGCACTGGAAAAAGGAATGCCCCAAAGCTGGAGAATTAGACCCAACTCTATGGGCAATCAAGCTAATGACCCTGGATGAAGAATCATGAGGAAGACCGGGGGAATCAACCCTAGCTGAACCCCTGGTTACACTGAAGCTAGGGAATGAAGAAATAGAATTTTTAATAGATACAGGGGCCATTTATTCAGTATTGAATACATGTATGGGGAAACACAGTCATAAATCAGTAGATGTTGTTGGTGTGACAGGGCAAGGAGACAACTGACCTTTCTTAGAGCTGTTGAAATTGAAATTGGTAAAACAGTGGGTAACTCACCAGTTTCTGTATATGCCTGAATGTCCGTTGCCTTTGTTAGGATGAGATTTATTAAGCAAATCAGATGCACAAATAACTTTTAAAGATGGGGAAACTGAATTATTGATACCAGAATCAAAAGCCATAGAAGCGAGAGAGTTTATGTTACAGGATTCCTTTAAGGAGGAACAAATTCCAGAAGAGGTGGAAAATGCAGTAATTCTTTTGGTTTGGGCAAGTGGAGTTCCGAGACACTCTAAATTAGCTGAGCTGGTAAAAGTGACTTTGAAACCTGGAGTCAAGCTGGTAAGACAAAAACAAAATCCTATTAAGTGGGAGGCTCGAAAAGATTGGAGGGGTTAATTACAAAGATTTTAGAATATGGGTTTTTGGTAGAATGCAAATCAGAATATAATACTCTCATACAGCTTGTAAGGAAGGCAAGGAATATCGACTAGTCCAGGATTTAAGGGCTATAAATCAGATAGTTTGCCGAGTTTCAGCATCCGTACAAGGACAGGAACGACTCTCACACACATTGATGCAATGCACAGTCGGTTCCCTTTATTATTCCTGTATTCATATTAATCATCTAGGCTAAAATCAATGTATCTAAGGGTATAACTCATTAACTATATACAATACCTGCAGAACTCACCAAACCAAAGACGCAAAGGCAGTTACTTAGTCCAGACAAATCCATTAGATCACAGAAACCAAATAAATCCATCAGATCACAGAAATACAAACACTATGACAACAAACACATAAAATCACACAATCATAGTCGCGACCACACACACACACAAGCACACCAAGTTTTCAACATAAATCCAAATATTGCAAAGACTTATGATTTTTTTTTTTTTTTCAATGCAAAGACTCATGAACAGACAAGGACTTACAATAATATTCAACATTTGACAGACAAATTCCCAAGCCTCAGTTTCAGGAAGAGTACTCTCTTTTCATTTCTGTTTTAGGAAGGGCACTTTCACTTCTCCCCAGGGATACAGCCCAATGCTGTGAAGCTTTCACTATGACTAGCAGGCAACTAACAGGCAGGCAACAAGAAACAATACTGGAAGAATGCCTTTGTCTTATTAATGGTTCGTGCTCAGAACTTTTTGGTCCAGGGATCAGAGGTTCTCCCCAAGAATCCCTCGGTGCCGGCTGGAGGTCCTGCAATCCCTCGGACCATTGATGTTCAAGAGCAGCGTCCTACCTGGGTACCCAAACTCTACTACCAGAAAGCAGCAAAATAATTCACTCTCCAAAACTTAACCCCGGAGCCCTAGAAAGCAGGCACTCATATTGACACTCGTCAGATAGTACAGATAACAGCTATATATCGTTAGGATGTAGTGCCTTCAACCATGTGGTTAGCATCTTTGTTAACCGGGCCCACTGTCTTTTTATCGCCTCCCCTTCTTCTTCCGTGTTCATTCAAGATGGGTTTGATCCATTTTGCCGGCACCCACTTCGTCTGTCCATTATCTGTAGAAATACAAGCATATCCCCTCCCCCAAGTGAGTAGTCGTACTGGACCTTCCCAAACCCCTTTACCCAGGCGGAATACCGCTACTAACACCACATCATTGTCATAGACATTTTTGTTTGTTCCCCTGTGCCGAACAGCTGGGGGGTCACTATGACCTCCTCTAACATTCAACCAATTCAGGACAAAAAGGGTTTTGTGTAGACAGTCTCTCAGGGATTAGTGTCCCCCCTTTTTTAAAATATTTAAATGATCTTTTAGTAAGCGATGGGAACGCTCAACAATAGCTTGACCGGTGGAGTTGTATGGGATGCCCCGTACATGTTTAACACCCCACCGCTGAAGGAAACGGGCCACCACCTGAGACCTGTAGGCTGGGCCATTATCAGTTTTCATTTGTTCAGGTACTCCCAACACAGCAAAGGCTTGCGCCCAATGTCGTTGGGTTGCTTTGGCATTGGTAGAAGTAGCTGCTGTTGCCCAGATGGCAGCCAAACATGTATCAACAGAGACATGGATGTACTTCAAATGCCCAAACTGGGGGAACTCGATCACATCGGTTTGCCAAAGTTGTCTGGGCTGTAGACCTCGAGGATTTACACCACCATCCTGTATAGGAGTGAGTCTCGCACAGTCAGGGCAGGCTGCAACAATAGCATGCGCATCTGCTTTAGATAATGAAAACTGTCTTTCCAGTGCCGCCGCAGACTGATGGAAAAAATCATGCGCTGCTTTGTACGATACCAACGACATATAGTGAGTCAATCACAATATTAAGAGGTTGTTGAGGCCACCGTTTCAATACTTCCACTACTGCTAAAAGTTCTAAAATTTGAGCAGATCCTTCCGCCACAAGGCTGTGCGAGTACCAGTAGCCATGTAGTTGCCACACAAACCCAGCATGCTTCGATTTGCTGCTCGCGTCCGTAAACACTGTCAATGCGTCTAGCGGGCAATCAGTCACAATATTCCATGGCAACAACCGTAAACATGTCTTAAACAATGGGTGACACGGGTAGTGATTATCTGTTACAAACGGTTGGTTCAATACGGCCGCCGCAAATTCATCATTGGTTTGACAAAACTGTGCGACCAATTGGGATGTGAGTGGCATTATTACCTGGTGTGGTACAGCTCCAGCAATAATTTTTGCTCGTTGGCATCCTTTATGGATTATAGCCGCAATAGCCTCAGTCCTTGTGGTCACAGTTCGTTTGAAATGGCTAGGACCGAAAATCCATTCCAGGATGCATAATGGGTCTGATTGTTGCTCCCGCCATTGAGCCAATATCTCAATGATCTCTTCCTGAGAGTCATAGATATATAACTGGATCGGGGAGCCTTCAAGTATCCAGGAGATAGAACCGTGTGAAATCTTCTGCGCGATAATTTGAAGTGCTGCCTCTGCTGGTTGTGTTAATTGGCGTGGTTCGTAAGGATCCTTTCCGTCCTGCAATAGTTCATACAGGGGCTGTAAATCCGTATTGGTTATTCCACAAACGTTCCGGATCCATTGAAGGTCTCCCACCAACTTCTGGACATCATTAAGGGTTTTGACGTTGTCAGCACGTATAGTCAACTTTTGTGGCCTAATCACGGTTTCAGTTAAAGTCATGCCCAAATATTTCCATGGGGGTTGTCGTTGAATCTTTTCAGGAGCCACCACTAAACCCCAATCTTCCAACATCCCCTTTAATTCAAGAACAATGTCATCTTGGATTGGACATCGTGAGGCCAATAATAAGTCATCCATGTAATGATACAAAATTAGTTCCTGATGAGATCGTCGGAAAGGTTGCAGCACCAAATCCACATACCATTGGCACATTGTTGGTGAGTTTTTCATACCTTGTGGTAGCACTACCCATTGGTACCGCTTCGTGGGTGATGCTCTGTTAATGGCGGGTACTGTAAATGCAAACTTTTCACAGTCATCTGGATGTAACAGGATGGTAAAAAAACAATCCTTCAAATCTAGAATCAGGATATCCCATTGTTCAGGTATCATAGCTGGCGACGGTAGTCCAGGTTGTAGCGGCCCCATATCCTGCATTACTGCATTAAGTGCTCTTAGGTCTTGTAAGAGTCTCCATTTTCCGGACTTTTTCTGAATGGTAAACACAGGAGTATTCCAAGGACTAGTGGACGGGACCAAGTGCCCCAACTTCACTTGTTCATCCACCAATTCTTGGAGATGGGCGAGCTTTTCAATAGACAGTGGCCATTGGTCCACCCAGATCGGCTTTTTTGTCAACCACGTGAGCTTCAGTGTAGGCCTGGATGCGCTCGCTTCAATGGCCGCTGTCAAAAAGGCGTCTGAATGACACAACCCCGTTGTGATAATACGTCTCTGCCTAATAGCCAAATAGTAGTATTCAAGACATAAGGGCGTGCTTGTGCCAGCAACTTACCATCTTGGTCTACAAAGGTAATGAACTCAGTACTCATTTGTGTCGCTGCTGCACCACCGATTCCTGACACCATGCCCGACACTACCGTCAATGGCCATGAATCTGGCCATTGGGCCCTCGGGATTATAGTAACATCCGCTCCAGAGTCTAACAACATTTTCTGGTCTTTTAGTACAATGCCGTTCGGTCCTTTAATAGTGATCTTTCTTATGGGCTGTTCTGTGGAAAGAGGTTGTACGAATGCCACCAAGGGGGGTCCACTTGAGCCAAAGGCGTCACTTCCCCTATAGTTAGGGTCAGTTAGGGGGACCTGAGCAATAAAAGGAATCAATTGGGCAACCTTGCTGCCTCGTTTGATGGTTAATGGTGGCGTGAATACCTTTAACATAATCCATATTGGGCCTGTGAAATCTGCATCAATTACCCCTGGTAGGACAAAAATTCCCTGACTAGTTGCAGAGGATCGCCCCACCAACAATGCACTCAGCCCATGACCTAAAGGTCCTGTGGCTACCGAGGGGACGACATGCACCTTATCATCTTCTATAGTGATGTCTTGTCCCACGGCCAGATCAACTCCTGCGGAGCCGCTTGTGGCGGCTCGGAGCTCGTCAAGACAGCCATAGCTGTGGGGAACTTTCTTGTCCTCGTGTCCCCCCATCCTGGCGCTGCTCTGCCCGTTTCCCGACAGGGGGGTACCATCCTTTTTAAACTGCGACCTGCATTGAGCTGCTTTATGCCCGAACTTGTCACATCTATGGCATGTCCCTACAAATTTGTCAGCCACCACCTTTTGCTTCTTGATCTGAGGACAGTTTCTTTTGTAATGGTCTTCCTCTCCGCAAATAAGACAACCAGTTTTTGCTTTAACACCTCTATCCCCTTTCCCCGTTTGCATGGGAGGTCGTAAAACAGTGGCCATAGCAGCCGCATGTATTCTGGTCTTCTCTCTTTCCTCCGCTAAGCGAGGTAATCGGGAACAAGCCTCCACGTACCGACTAAGGGTAGACCCACTAGGTAGGGATGCAATTATCTGTTGACATTGAGTGTTGGCATTTTGAAAAGCTAAATCCTTTCCTACTGCACCTTTTGCTTCACTTGGCAGATTCAGTGCCGCATCTAATGCTTCCTTTAATCGGTCTATAAAGTGCATGTATGGCTCATCAGGACCCTGACGAATCTGTGTATAAGGTAATACAGGGTTCCCAATCTGTGGTAACTCAGTTAAAGCGGCCAGGGCTAAGCTCTGTGACTGTTGCAATATTCAAGGGTGTAGTGCTGCTTGAGCCGCCCCGTCGCGGAAAGCGCCGGTACCCATGAGCTGGTCTAGTGTAACTACACGTAAAGGATCATCGGCACCTAGCTGAAGGTTTTGCATCATTGCAACCTCACATTTATCCCGCCACTTATCCTTCCACAACATAAAGGCAGTGGAGGGCAACACCAATTCTAACAAGGCTCGGACATCAGCTGGCACTAATATCTGATTTTTGAAAAAGGTGGTAACCAGCGTCATAACTTGCTTGTTATCCAAACCATAGTTCATTACGGTTTTTTGTAACCGACTCACTGTTTTCCAGTCAAAAGGAGCCTATATCCGTTGATTCCCCTGCGTAAACACCGGGAATGCTGTTAAACTGTTTGGTAGCATTTGTCCTTCAATTACAGCATTTTCTATTACCCCCCTCCATCGTTGTCCCATATTAAAATTAGGGTCGCGTATCAGGGGCGTCCTGTCTCCGCTCCGACCTCCAGCGGCCACACCACCACCCTCTGTACCGCCGGGTCCCTGCAGACCACACCCACCGTGCGCGCAATCAGGCTTTTGAACACCGGATGCCCCCCCTCCTTGCTCTCTCCACTTCACCCCCCTCTTCCACGCCTCATGTTCGTCATCCCCCACCCCCTTACCGTATTTACTGCGCAAATAGTGATCAGCGTCAGCTAAGCTCATTTCCCTGTCTTCCAGCATTACCCTAACCCAGCGCCCTTGCGAATGATCTGGCGGCGCACTTTCGTTAATGCTTCCATTGTTTGGCTCCCCTGAAATCACCTCCCCCATCCCGTCCGACTCCTCACATATCTGCTGCTCGACCGCTCGCAAACCGTCCGTTATGGCCTCGTGAGCCTTTCGATATGCCTGTTTAATCGTGGCGTTATGGGATCCTTTATCTAGTCGTTGCATCTTGTCCAACAGCTTTGTCATTTGATCCTGTTGCTTTCTCAATGTGTCCGTAAGTTCACTTTTATGAATCTTTGAGTATAATAGCGATGTTGCTCCTTCGGGCGGGTCAGTATCCATTTCTTGAAAATCAGAGTCCGGAAGCGGCACATTCTCCGGTAGTGGTGGAGCTGTAGGTGGCGCCGGTGCCCAGTCTCCCAATTCAATACTCGGTCCTCCCCAGAACTCCTTTTCACTAGGACGAATGGGATAAGCCCGGGGCGCCGTACAGGGATCTTGATACTCTCCCGCGGGTTGACTGATTGTATAAACAGCTCTCATGGTGGCTGCAGCCACAGTAGCATCGTCCTTCATATCGGCAATCATATTTTTAACAGTTTGGAAAACAGGGGCTAATTGTCACGCCTCTTTGTTTCCGACCTGCACAGAGTCCCACAAGTCCATCCCAACTCTGTGCCACGCATCCAGATCGAACAGTGCGGTTATATACATTTTCCATATCTGTACACGCGATTACGCTTATTCAGATAAGGCTACAGACATAAATCACGCGCTGTTCACACGCCCCACATTCCCTTATGATTGGTAACTATGCACTAACGCCAATAGCAACAGACTGCCTCCATGTCCTTGAACACATCTTGTTTTTGCTAACCCACACCATGTGCACTATCAGAACTTTCTCAATGGCTATTCTTAGCTGTCTTTTCCAGCGGCCTGTTCAGTTATGCTGTTTTGCTTAAGCGGCCTAGTCGTGCTAACTCTCAAGCTACATCAACCCCAACAATAGTTCAAGATACACACCCAGTAGTGGCTAATGCATACTCTTTACTGACCTTTTTGAAAGAGGAACATAAATGGTTTACTGTACTAGATTTAAAGGATGCATTCTTTTGCATACCTCCGGATATACAAAGCCAAAGCGTATTTGCTTTCAAATGGGAAAGCCCTGCTACAGGACGGAAGATGCAATTGACATGGACTGTACTTCCACAAGGATTCAAAAATAGCCCCACAATATTTGGGAATCAGTTGGCAAAAGAATTAGAAATATGGAAGAGACAGAACCAAAATAAAGGAACATTGTTGCAATATGTGGATGATATTCTGATAGCAGCAGAGAGCAAGGAAGAAGGTTTTGAAATTACTATCAGTTTATGGAATTTTCTGGGCCAAGGGGGATACAGAGTTTCCAGAAATAAGGCCCAGATAGGAAAAGAAGCAGTGATTTATTTGGGATTTGAAATATCTCAAGGGCAAAGACAATTAGGCAGTGAAAGAAAAGAAGCCATTTGTCAAATTCCCGAACCCAACAGCCCAAAGGAGCTGAGAGCTTTCTTGGGGATGACTGGATAGTGTCGACTTTGGATTCCGAATTGTGGACTATATGTGAAACCACTCTATGAAGCTTCAAGAGAATCCAAAGACTTGTACCTGACATGGACACCTGAATGTCAAAAATCATTCAGAAAACTTAAAAAGGCATTGATGATGGCCCCTGCTTTGGGTTTACCTGATCTAACCAAACCTTTTGAGCTATTTGTCCACGAGAGGCAACATCTGGCCCTTGGAGTGCTGGCACAATGTCTGGGATCCTGGAAGCGACCAGCAGGATACTTCTCTAAACAACTTGACAACGTGAGTAAAGGATGGCCGGGATGTTTATGTGCTGTGGCAGCAACAGTATTGCTGATTCAGGAAGCTCGACAATTGACTTTGGGTCACAAGATGGTGGTGTATGTACCACACATGGTGATAACTGTTTTAGAGCAAAAGGGGGGTCATTAGCTATCCCCCAGCAGAATGCTGAAATATCAGGTTGTTTTGCTGGAACAAGACGATGTGGAATTAAAAACCACAGCTATTGTAAATCCAGCAATGTTTTTATCAACAGAAAATCCGACAGGAATTTTAGAACATGATTGCCTGCTAACTATTGAACAAGTCTATTCCAGCAGATCGGACCTGAAAGATGAACCTCTGGAAAATCCTGATTTGGAATTTCAGTTTTTGCCTGTTTCTTTCCATTCTCTTCCCCACCCCAGCGAGGGGGAGGGGTGGCAGAGCAGCCACATGGCCCTTTTGTTGCCAGCCACAGCCAAGCTATAACAAATTTTTAGTTGATACTGGGGCAACGTTCTCTGCTTTAAATCAAGCTTTGACACCTGTCATGATGACTTTGTAACGGTAAGGGGAGCTACTGGCCGAAGTGAAAAGGTGTACTTTCTAAAACCTCTTAAATTCAAATTAGGGAAACAATTGGGGGTACACAAATTTTTGTATATGCCTAATTCGCCAAGGCCTCTATTAGGATGAGATTTATTGGAACAATTAAAGGCAGAGACAAGATTTGACAAAGAGAACGTAGAACTCTGGGTGGGAAGTGACCAGCTAATTGGAACTTTGAGTTTGGCCCTCATAAATACCCCTGTTGGCTCTGGAGTACTGAGGAAGTCCAGAACCAGGTATACCCGGGAGTATGGGCCACAGAGACATCAAGAAAAGCGAAAAATGCCTCTCCAATAATAATCAAACTTAAGCAAGGAACACGACCTGTAAGGATTAGACAATATCCTCTTAGAATGGAAGGCAGGGAATAAATTCGACCAGTGGTCGATCGGTTCACCAAATATTGGCTATTAATAGAGAGTGAATCAGAATATAACACTCCCATTTTACCAGTTAAAAAGCCGGATGGTAGTTATCGAATAGTACAGGGTCTCAGGGCTATCAATAGAACTGTTGAGGACTTGAACCCTGTCATGGCAAACCCCTACACATTATTAACCAAATTGATACCTGAATTGGCCTGGTTTACTGTCCTGGACTTGAAAGACACCTTCTTTTGCCTCCCATTAAGTCTCAAAAGCCAGTTGTTGTTTGCATTTGAATGGGAAAACCCAGACTCCGGAAGAAAGACACAGCTGACATGGACTGTGTTACCCCAGGGGTTTAAGAACAGGAACAATATTGCAATATGTAGATAATCTATTAATAGCCACCGAGAAGAAAGAACTTTGTATAATATGGACAAGCAGTCTGCTAAATCTCCTTGGACTTAACGGCTATCGAGTTTCTCCACAGAAAGCCCAAACAGCTCAACAGCAAGTAACCTACCTCGGGTATGAGATAACTGCGGGTCAACAAACACTGGGGACAACGAGGAAGGAGGCCATCTGTCAGACCCCTCGACCACAGACACCTAAAAGAGCTCTGCATGTTCCTGGGAATGACGGGATGGTGTCACCTATGGATATATAATTATGGACTCTTGGTAAAACTGCCCTATGAACTATTAAAATCTGATAAAAAACTCCTCATCTGAAATGAGGAAGCAGAAAGAGCATTCCAACAGCTAAAGAAAAAGCTGATGGACGCCCCTGCTTTGGGATTGACAGACACTACTAAGCCCTTCTGGCTGTTCTCTCAAGAATAGCAGGGAATAGCCCTAGGAATCCTAACCCAAAATCTGAGACCATATCGGAGGTTGGTGGCATACTTCTGCAAGCAACTTAATGAAGTAAGAAAGGATTTGCCTAGCTGCCTGTGGGCAGTAGCAGCGGTAGTGCTGAATATTCAAGAAGCATGTAAATTTGCACTAGGCCAAAAGATTACAGTACTGGTATCTCATACCGTATCAGCAATATTAGAGGTGAAGGGAGGACACTGGCTGTCACCACAAAGGTTTCTTGAATATCAAGCTATCCTGGTAGAGGAGGATGACGTGGAAATAGTGGTTACTAACATTGTCAATCCTGCATCTTTCCTCAGTGGGACCATAGAATCATAGAATCATAGAATGGTTTGGGTTGGAAGGGACCTTAAAGATCATTTAGTACCAACCCCCCTGCCGTGGGCAGGGACACCTTCCACTAGACCAAGTTGCTCAAAGCCCCATCCAACCTGGCCGTGAACACTTCGAGGGAGAGGGCATCTTTCTTTCTTTCTTTCCTTCCAAGCAAAGTTCCTCCTCCTGAATGGAGAGTTTCTCATGCCACCAACTCTTTGCTCCCTTTCATCCACCAGCCTCCGGGTGTTCCAGCTTTGGAGACACAGTGTTGACACTCTCCTGGAAGAAAGAGTTTGCAGTCCAGCTCCTACCAGTAATGCCTCCTTGTCTTCATCCTTTCTAGATGAGCATGTTGTCTTGGCTTCATTATCCCACCTGCTTCTCTGCTCAGACTTTTCTCTTGCCTTTCCACTCAGTGCTCGTACTTACTTACTGCAAGTTTGTTCATAACCCATGCCCTAAAACCCCACAACATCTCCTTCCTTTGACTTCACCCCACTTACCAGACCATTTTCTCTCTCACATCTGCTTCATCCGCAGTCTGTTGTCTTTTCTCAACCCCTTCCCCTGCAGCATCCATGGTCTCTCTGCCCCTCCTGCAGGATGTACAGGGTTCTCGGGGAGCAAACACGCTGCGTCCTGCCCCATTTCTTCCCAAAGCGTGGAGACTTTGGGCTGGCCTCTACCTGTGCTCTGTTCTGGATGCTCTCATGGCTTGCTGAGTGGCAGTGCTACATTGAGGTGTGCTCCCCTGTAGTCCAACATCCCTGTCTCGCCCCAAGATGAATGTCAGTGATTAGCGATAATGACTCCTGCCAAATTCCTCTTTACTTTCAATGGCAATGATATCTGTCAGCAGGCAGTTAGCCTTTTACTCCATGCAGTGAGCAGGAACAAAGAGGCATTATACGGATAGGTGCGTGCATGAGGCGACCATTACCTTGAGGACTTCCAGAGTCAAACAGCATGAATTTTTATGGCTCGAGCCCGAAAGCTGGGCTGCCTGCTAGAGAGCAGGCACACGTCCCCTGTGCGTCAGCTGCAGGCAGGGAACCAGCATCCACTGAGCTGCGAGTTGCGAGTGCACGTGCTGCAGTGGGGATGTATGGAGGGAATGTATACGTGCTGAATAGGGAACATCGTACAGCAAGCTTTCAGCGTAGCTGGGAACACGCGGGGAGTAGCAAGTGTGTCTGTGGGTACTGTACTGCTACCCGCAGCACAGACCACTGCGGTGTGCGAATGTGAGCGTGTGCATGTGCTTAGAGCAGCCTGGACCTGTCTTCTGGCCTTTCAGGTTAATTGATTTAGGAAGTAGTTAGACTTTTCCTCCATTAGTGAGGCAACCATTCCTCCCCAGAGCTTACCCAGGGACACTTTCCAGTAACTGTTCAGATAACAATAAATGATGCATGAGCTCAAGATACTACATCAATAAGGAGAGGCTGTATAATAAACAGGAATTACATGAATGGAAGGGAAAGTAAAATCCCTAATTCAATTCGTAAAAGTAAAATCCTCTGTATAAAAGGCAGCGGGCTGGACCCTTTTGAAGAACTGCCCATTTTTAAGAAGCATCAGTAGTCCATCTCGTATATCATTTCTTAAAAATCCTATATAACAATAGCTCAGCGAAGGCAAGACTTTGCTATTGGCAACGTACAGGAATGTGAGCAGTATCACTTTGAATAGACTCAGAGCCCCGCAGCATCCCCCAACACCTCCTGTGTGCCAGAAGCCATTGGAGCCCTCTCAGATAGGTGCACCTGCTGGCAAAGGCAGAGAGAGCAAGAGCTAGTTCTGTCCTTGCGTAGGGAGTGGCTATCACCGCGGGACGGCCAGCATATCCCAAGCCAGGCTCTCTGGTCACCAGACTAGGCTTGGTCCTCTCTATGTGCCCTAAAGAGGTGAGTTTGCTATGTGCACTCAGGGTTTTCAGGTCTATAGTAGCTGTATCGGAAGTCCAGGTTGCAGCAGAAACCAGACTCTAATCAACACACAGTTACAGAACATGCCCCCAGGAGATACCAGAGCCGTGGCATGGAAATCCCAGCAGAAATGTCTTTAGTCATGGCCCGTGTGCCTCTCTGGCCCCCCTATACTACACAACACAAGGAGCAAGGACCACAGCAGCACCCAGAAAGCCAGAGATGGGGTTGATAGTTATGCGACACTAGAAAAGGAAGAGCTGAATGATTAAAAAGCACCTTTTGTTCCTTCCTTCAGTCTCATGCAGAACTCTCCTTTAAAGTGGGACACAGAGGAAGGCAAGAAGGGAAAAAACATATGCATTTACTAGTCCATCCAGAGCTGTAATCCTAAGGTCCACTAGTTAAAAACCTCAGAATCAGAATCAGAATCAGAATCAGAATCAGAATCAGAATCAGAATCAGAATAGTAGGGGTTGGAAGGGACCTCTGGGGGTCATCTAGTCCAACCCTCCCACCGAAGCAGGGTCACCTAGAGCAGGCGGCACAGGACCTTGTCCAAGCGGGTCTTGAATAT
The DNA here is from genome assembly GCF_030867145.1 of Opisthocomus hoazin. Lineage (NCBI taxonomy): Eukaryota > Metazoa > Chordata > Aves > Opisthocomiformes > Opisthocomidae > Opisthocomus > Opisthocomus hoazin. The sequence goes on along the minus strand of NC_134453.1, from coordinate 48,603,590 downwards.
CTGCAGAGAAGGAGACTCCACAACCTCCCTGGGCAGCCTGTTCCAGTGCTCCGTCACCCTCTGAGGGAAGAAGTTCTTCCTCATGTTCAGACGGAACTTCCTGTGCCTCAGTTTGTGCCCATTGCCCCTTGTCCTGTCACTGGGCACCACTGAAAAGAGCTTGGCCCCATCCTCCTGACACCCACCCTTGAGATATTTATAAGCATTTATTAGGTCCCCTCGCAGCCTTCTCTTCTTCAGGCTGAACAAGCCCAGCTCCCTCGGCCTCTCCTCGTAGGGGAGATGTTCCAGTCCCCTCATCATCCTTGTAGCCCTCTGCTGGACTCTCTCCAGTAGCTCTTCATCTTTCTTGGACTGGGGAGTCCAGAACTGGACACAGTACTCCAGATGAGGCCTCACTAGGGCAGTGTAGAGGGGAAGGAGAACCTCCCTCGTCCTGCTGGCCACACTCTTCTTGATGCACCCCAGGATCCCATTGGCTTTCTTGGCAGCCAGGGCACACTGCTGGCTCATGGTTAACCTGTCGTCCATCAGGACACCCAGGTCCCTCTCCATAGAGCTGCTCTCCAGCAGGTCCACCCCAAGCCTGTACTGGTGCATGGGGTTGTTCCTCCCCAGGTGCAGGACCCTGCATTTGGCTTTGTTGAACCTCATCGGGTTCCTCTCTGCCCAACTTTCCAGCCTATCCAGGTCACGCTGAATGGCAGCACAGCCTTCCGGTGTGTCTACCACACCTCCCAGTTTGGTGTCATCAGCAAACTTGCTGAGGGTACACTCGAACTCTTCATCCAGGTCGTTGATGAAGAAGTTAAACAAGACTGGGCCCAGTACTGACCCCTGGGGGACACCACTAGTTACAGGCCTCCAACTAGACTCAGCGCCGCTGATGACAACCCTCTGAGTTCTGCCATTCAGCCAGTTCTCTATCCACTTCACCGACCACTCATGCAGCCCACACTTCCTGAGCTTCCCTAGGAGGATGTGATGGGAGACAGTGTCGAAAGCCTTGCTGAAGTCGAGGTAGACAACATCCACGGCTCTCCCCTCATCTACCCAGCCAGTCATGCCATCGTAGAAAGCTATCAGATTGGTCAGGCATGATTTCCCCTTGGTGAATCCATGCTGACTACTCCTGATAACCTTCTTTTCTTCCACTTGCTTGACGATGGTCTCCAGGATAAGCTGCTCCATCACCTTTCCCGGGCTGGAGGTGAGGCTGACCGGCCTGTAGTTCCCTGGGTCCTCCTTCTTGCCCTTTTTGAAGATTGGAGTGACATTGGCCTTTCTCCAGTCCTCGGGCACCTCTCCTGTCCTCCAGGACCTCTCAAAGATGATGGAGAGTGGCTCAGCAATGACACCCGCCAGCTCCCTCAGCACTCGTGGGTGCATTCCATTGGGGCCCATGGATTTGTGGACGTCCAGATCGCTTAAGCGATCCCTCACACAGTCCTCCTCAACCAAGGGAAACTCATCCTCTTTGTAAGCTTCTTCTCTTACCTCCGGGGCCTGGGATTCCTGAGGGCCAGTCTTAGCACTGAAGACTGAAGCAAAGAAGGCATTCAGTAGCTCTGCCTTCTCCGCATCCTCCGTCACCAGGACACCCGCCTCATTCAGCAGCGGCCCCACATTGTCCCTAGCCTTCCTTTTGCTGCTGATGTAGTTGAAATCAATCAATCTGAAATCAATCATTTCAGATTATTTTAGTTGTAGGGTGTCAAATGGCTGCTGGATTCTAAGTTCACGCCTGCATGTGATAGATGCTCTGCTTTGACTTACTTTCCTTGTTGCAACGGACAAATTGCTTCATGTGAAAGTGTCAGCTTCAGCAATCTTGGTGTAATCCAGGGGTGGAGTCACAGTGGACCACAGGGGAACCAGTATCGCATGACTGCTTGGAAACGATTGAAGCAGTCTATTCCAGCTGACCTGACCTAAAAGAGAAGTTTCAGTGATCATGCACTGGTGGAGTTTACCAGTTAAGTTCTTTGGGAAGTGGAATAAGCTTTGCTGATTCAGCGTTTTGCCTTGTTTTGTTTGTTTTCACAGTAATCCAAATTTATGAAAATCAGGGCATTGAGTGTTGCAACCTCAGATTTCGTCTTTAACTCATATCATTGCTTACTTACTTTAGTATTTTAGGATCTTGAACCTCTAAGTTGTCAGGCTTTCTGTCAGCCACTAATAAGCACCATTTTATTTCTGAAAACTCAAGTCAGTGAGAGCTGAACAGCATTCAACACAGGAGGTATTCAGTAGTTTGCATATTTGGGCCATAGGCATGTAAGGGAAACTAATAGTGCTTGGCTGATTTCTTGCAAAAGGAGGATTTTTTTTTTTTAAACAAAAATGTGGAGTGGAGCAAATTGAGGAAATAAATGTTGTGTCCCTATGATGAGCAGAGAGAGCGCTCTCAATTTTTTCTGTATTATTGGTTTTTGGGCTGCATCATGCCCGTCACAGGGCATTCAGAGATGAAAGCCTAAATTTCTCAATTGAGGGAGGAAAAAAAATAAAGCTTATCAAATTGCCTACCTTGTCATATTTATTCTGGATAGCTTGCCTCCCTTTTCTCAATTAAGTCCTAAGAAAAAACCCACAACATCTGATGTCACAACATTTGAGTATTTAAGAACTAATATTTTTTCAGCACACACATGAAAATCAGTACTTATTTGCTTGGGAAAAAAGTGAAAACAAATTTATTTGGGATGTGGCAAGTCTGTAGCACACAAAGTGATACGTGTATTAAATCAGAAATTAAATCTCTGATTTCTCACTGAATTGAGGAATAGAACAAGTCTGTGATTCCAAAAGATCAAGCTTAGCACCAATTTAATTCCTGGCTTGATTCATACTCAAAATAAACTGATACTTCTGTATGCTGGGGAAATCTCTTTTTAGACCTAGCATTGGATATTTTGCTGTCTTTAAGGACTCATTGTCTTCTCCTATCCTGAAATTTGTCTGTATGCAGATGCACATTTCTGGTTATAGTGGTTAAGTCCCTCCACAATCCCCTCTGTTGTGTCTATGTGGTGTTAGGTCCCCACCTCCACTTCTTCTCTACAATTCAGAAATGTTTTTCGGCAAAACGTAAGTGATATTACCAGTGTCAGTGAGAATCTAGAAGAACCTGCCCTTTAAGAAAGTCACCTGGGTAAAGTGCTTTTAGTTTTCAGTCAGGAAGGAACCAGGTTCACAAGCCATGCTATGTGATTCACTTGTATTGATTACCTTCATATTAAATGCATAATATAGTGTTATACTGCTTTCCTGAATAAACTTCAGTTTTGTTTTGTTTTTTCTCTTTCTCTGTTTGTCTCTCTCTCTCTCTGGTCCCATTTTCATGTCTAGGATCATTTTCTCTTTGATAAGCCTGTGTCCCCTTTGCTAACATGTTGCTAACATGTTTGCTAACATGGAGCCTCACCTCCATCCCAGGAAAGGTGATGGAGCAGCTTATCCTGGAGGCCATCATCAAGCAAGTGGAAGAAAAGAAGGTTATCAGGAGTAGTCAGCATGGATTCACCAAGGGGAAATCATGCCTGACCAATCTGATAGCTTTCTACGATGGCATGACTGGCTGGGTAGATGAGGGGAGAGCCGTGGATGTTGTCTACCTCGACTTCAGCAAGGCTTTCGACACTGTCTCCCATCACATCCTCATAGGGAAGCTCAGGAAGTATGGGCTGGATGAGCGGTCAGTGAGGTGGATTGAGAACTGGCTGAATGGCAGAACTCAGAGGGTTGTCATCAGCGGCGCTGAGTCTAGTTGGAGGCTGGTAACTAGTGGTGTCCCCCAGGGGTCAGTACTGGGCCCAGTCTTGTTTAACTTCTTCATCACGACTTGGATGAAGAGTTCGAGTGTACCCTCAGCAAGTTTGCTGATGACACCAAACTGGGAGGTGTGGTAGACACACCGGAAGGCTGTGCTGCCATTCAGCGTGACCTGGATAGGCTGGAGAGCTGGGCAGAGAGGAACCTGATGAGGTTCAACAAGGGCAAGTGCAGGGTCCTGCACCTGGGGAGGAACAACCCCATGCATCAGTACAGGCTTGGGGTGGACCTGCTGGAGAGCAGCTCTATGGAGAGGGACCTGGGTGTCCTGGTGGACGACAGGTTGACCATGACCCAGCAGTGTGTCCTAGCTGACAAGAAAGCCAATGGGATCCTGGGGTGCATTAGGAGGAGTGTGGCCAGCAGGACGAGGGAGGTTCTCCTCCCCCTCTACACTGCCCTGGTGAGGCCTCATCTGGAGTACTCTGTCCAGTTCTGGGCTCCCCAGTTCAAGAAAGATGAAGAGCTACTGGAGAGAGTCCAGCGGAGGGCTACGAGGATGGTGAGGGGACTGGAGCATCTCTCCTACAAGGAGAGGCTGAGGGAGCTGGGCTTGTTCAGCCTGAAGAAGAGAAGGCTGCGAGGGGACCTAATAAATGCTGATAAATATCTCAAGAGTGGGTGTCAGGAGGATGGGGCCAAGCTCTTTTCAGTGGTGCCCAGCGACAGGACAAGGGGCAATGGGCACAAAATGAAGCATAGGAAGTTCCGTCTGAACATGAGGAAGAACTTCTTCCCTCTGAGGGTGACGGAGCCCTGGAACAGGCTGCCCAGGGAGGTTGTGGAGTCTCCTTCTCTGCAGATATTCAAGACTCGCTTGGACAAGGTCCTGTGCAGCCTGCTCTAGGTGACCCTGCTTCGGCGGGAGGGTTAGACTAGATGACCCACAGAGTTCCCTTCCAACCCCTACCATTCTGTGATTCTGTTATTCTGTGTGCTGGGATGGCACGTGACTGGCCAGATGCCAGAGGAATCTGGTATGTTGTGTGAAATGTAGAAGCTTGTGTCATGTTTAAAAGACCATATTACAAGTCTCTTTGCTTGTCCTAACCCTACAGTCAGTCTGCACTGATATTCACAGCATGTTCATAATTTTTTAAACTGTTTTTGCAATGTTATAAATGATTAATTTGAAAAAAATTAAAAATTTATGACCTTTATATTCATATAGGCAAAAACAGAGCAAAGTTGCAAGTTTGTTGAATTGTTAGAAACCATAGAAGTGGTTGAAAACAGTCACGTAGGAATTAGGGCTTCTCCCCCAAAGAAGGCGGCAGTATCAAAAGCCCAACTGAAGTGCATCTACACCAATGCATGCAGCATGGGCAAGAAAGTTGGAAGCCATTGTGCAGCTGGAAAACTATGATATAACTGCAGTCACGGAAACATGGTGGGATGACGCACACAACTGGACTGCTGCAACGGGTGGGTACAAACTCTTCAGAAAGGACAGGCAAAGAAGGAGAGGCGGTGGGGTAGCCCTGTATGTTAGGGATTGTTTTGATTGTTGTGGAATTATTAGTAAAATTAAGGTTTTACATCTGAAAATTAAGGTTTATATGAAATCATAGCAGTGTTCACCCATTGAGGAAAAGCATGAAATCAAAAGGAGCTCTGAGGATGGGACACAGCTGCAGCAGGCATGCAAGGAATCCACTAACACAGCAACTCCCTGCAACATACCATAGAGGATGGAGCGGAGTGAAGATTCCGTGGCCCTGCTCCATGATGATAAAGCGGGAAGAAATGGTCCCCTAGAACTGATAAGCAGCTCATCTGGCCCCCTGAGCCAACAGGTTTTCGAAACCTTGTCAAAGTGCTATCCTCTCGTGAACTTTGCTCATTTTAATATCATTTTAATATCATTTTAATATCAAAACACACCTCCACCCCGAAGGCTACCCGCCTCCGAGGTGTGACCACCCCTCTTCGAGTCTGCGCTCTCGATTTTTCGTAAACTATACCTTTAAATGTGAAGCGAGAGAATTTTGCACCAATCATGATAAAAGGTATGACTACAGTCACTCAAACTCCACCTTAAATGTAGAAAGGATATAAAAATAGCCAGGGAAATGGGGGATTTTCGGAGAAGAAGATAACACCATAGATCTTCGGAGAAAAACAAGATAACACCATGAGCAAGTCAAGGGAAACTCCACCTCAGACTGCCTCCGACAGCCGGGACTGGCCGACGGGCTGAGCCTTGCTTCTCCCCACCTTGGGACGCCTTGAGTGAGACTTAAACTAAGCGCTTTTCTCGGGAATAGTTACTCCCTAATGTTTATAGCCAGGCTGTATTATTTATAACCTTTTCATGCGTTTCATATTTGCACGTGCTTTCTTGCAGACAGTCACTATCACCGACAATTCAAAAAACCTATGTACGTGTTGCACAAATAAAACTGCACTGTTTAAGTAGCCAGTTGTCACAGTTTCTCACTGAATGCGACCAAACACGGCTGTGCTGGTTCATGAGCACGACTGGACTGAAGGTGCAGACTGCTATTAGTGTATCCAGAATCGTGGTAGTTTAATATACATATTAAACGCGACTGGACTGGTAGTGGCAAATTAGATATCACTCAGAATTTAAACCTAGCCGCACCTAGCCTCTCACTCCGGTGAAGAGAGTTAGAACGCAAGGGGGTTTATTTTCTGCCAAATTAACACAACAGTTGTCTAGACCTTGACGATGGTGACGATAGGGTCAAGCGTTTATGGGTCAGAATGAGGGGAAAGGCCAACAAGGCAGACATCCTTCTGGGAGTCTGCTATAGACCACCCAACCAGGATGAAGAGACAGATTAAGTTTTCTACAAGAGGCTGGCAGAAGTCTCACAATCGCTAGCCCTTGCTCTCGTGGGGGACTTCAACTTACCAGATGTCTGCCAGTAATAAAATACAGCGGAGAGGAAACAGTCTAGGAGGTTCCTGGAGTGTGTGGAAGATAACTTCCTGACACAGTTGATGAGGGAGCCAACTAGGGAAGGCACCCTGCTGGACCTGCTGTTTACTAACAGAGAAGGACTTGTGGGTGATATGGTGGTTGGAGGCTGTCTTGGGCTTAGCAATCATGAAATGATAGAGATTTTAATTCTCGGAGAAGTAAGGAGGTGTGTTAGCAGGACTGCCATCTTGGACTTGCGGAAGGCAGACTTTGGCCTGTTTAGGGGCCTGGTTGATAGAGTCCCTTGGGAGGCAGTCCTGAAGGGCAACGGAGTCCAGGAAGGCTGGACATTATTCAAGAAGGAAATCTTAAAGGCGCAGGCCATCCCCATGTGCCAAAAGACAAGCTGGCAGGGAAGAAGACCGGCCTGGTTGAACAAAGAGCTTTGACTGGAACTCAGGAAAAAAAAAAAGAGAGTTTATGACCTCTGGAAGATGGGGCACGCAACTCAGGAGGACTACAAGGATGTCATGAGGTTATGCAGCAAGAAAATTAGAAGGGCCAAATCCCAACTAGAACTTAATCTGGCTACTGCAGTAAAAGACAATAAAAACTGTTTCTGTAAATACATTAGCAACAAAAGGAGGGCTAAGGAGGATCTCCATCCTTTACTGAATGTGGGAGGAAATATAATGACAGAGGCTGAGGAAAAGGATGAGGTACTTTGTGGAGGATGAAGCATTAAAAAACTGGGGACATGTGAGCAATCCAGCATTTTCTCTATGAGGCCATGAAGCCTTAGCATAAGGCTGCAGAGCCTTAGCATAAGGCCGCAAGGGCATCTAGAGGACAAACAGTGGTATAAACAAAGAAATGAATGCAAAGAAAAATGAGTCCAGAATACTGAAGCGGAACTTGCCACCTGCAAGAAAGCCATGAGCACAGCGCGTGAACAAGTAATGCACACCAACCATAATCAGGTTGCTATGTGATTTAATTTGATTATTGCCAATGGGAGATTGACGCATATGTAATGGGGAATATAAATGTGAGCTATCTGGGGCTAATAAATGGCTTGTACCTGATCACATTGATCGTCGTGTCGAGTCTGGTTCATCCTCCGCGACAGTACTTAATGCCTTCTTTGCCTCAGTCGTTAACAGTAAGAGCAATTGTTCTCGGGGAACCCAGCCCCCTGAGCTTGAAGACAGAGACAGGGAGCAGAATGAAACTCCCATAACCCAAAGAGAAATGGTTAGCGACCTGCTACACCACTTAGATACACATAAGTTTAAGGGGCCGGATGGGATCCACCCAAGAATACTGAGGGAGCTGGCGGAAGGGCTCACCAAGCCACTTTCCATCATTTATCAGCAGTCCTGACTAACAGGGGAGGTCCCAGACGACTGGAGGTTAGCAAATGAGATGCCCATCTACAAGAAGGGCCGGAAGGAGGATCCTGGGAACTACAGGCCTGTCAGCTTGACCTCAGTGCCGGGGAAGATTATGGAGCAGCTCATCTTGAGTGCCATCACACGGCACATACAGGACACCCAGGTGATCAGGCCCAGCCAGCATGGGTTTATGGAAGGCAGGTCCTGCTTGACCAACCTGATCTCCTTCTATGACCGGGTGACCCGCCTGGTGGATGAGGGAAAGGCTGTGGATGTTGTCTACCTGGACTTTAGTAAGGCCTTTGACACTGTCTCCCTCAGCATCCTCCTGGAGAAACTGGCTGCTCATGGCCTGGACAGGCATACTCTTCACTAGGTAAAATACTGGCTGGATGACTGAGCCCAAGGAGTGGTGGTGAACGGAGTTAAATCCAGCTGGCGGCCAGTCATGAGTGGGTTTCCCCAGGGCTCAGTATTGCGGCCAGTCTTGTTTAACATCTTTCTCAATGATCTGGATGAGGGGATCAAGTACTCCTTCAGTAAGTTTGCAGATGACATCAAGTTGGGCAGGAGTCTTGATCTGCTTGAGGGTAGAAAGAGGTATCTACAGAGAGACCTGGACAGACTGGATGGATGGGCCGAGGCCAATTTTATGAGATTCACAAGGCTAAGTGCTGGGTCCTGCACTTGGGTCACAACAACCCCATGCAACGCTACAGGCCTTGGGAAGAGCAGCTGGAAAGCTGCCTGGCAGAAAAGGACCTTGGGGCATTGGTCGACAGCCAGCTGAATATGAGCCAACAGTGTGCCCAGGTGACCAAGAAGGCCAATAGCATCCTGGCTTGTATTAGTGTCGTGGTTTAACGCCAGCCAGCAACGAAGCACCACACAGCCACTCGCTCACTGCCCCCCCCCCCGATATGGGGAGGAGAGTGTGAGAAAAGTAAAAACTCATGAGTTGAGACAAAGATGGTTTAGTAGGAAAGAAAAGGAAGAGATAATAATAACAGTAAAAATTATTTTTTCCCTCTGGCCAGCTCCTTCATCTTATGTACTGAACATGACTTTATATGCTATGGAATATCCACTTTGGCCAGTTTGGGTCAGCTATCTGTCGCAGTTTTGCCCCGGCCAGCAGCAAGGGACCACGCGGTCACTCTATCGCCCTGTTATGGTTTTGCGTGGCAAGGTTTTGGTAACGGGGGCCTATATGGGTGGCTTCTGTGAGAAGCTGCAAGAAGCTTCCCCCATTTCTGATAAAGCCAGTACTAGCTGGCTCTAAGATGGATCTGCCGCTGACCACGGCCAAGACAATCAGCAATGTTGGTAGCACCTCTGTGGTAACATATTTAAGAAGGGGAAAAAAAAACTGTGATGAGATGGCAGTTGAGAGAGAGAGGAGTGAGACAATGTGAAAGAAACAACTCTGCAGACACCAAGGTCAGTGAAGAAGGAGGGGGGCAGGAGGTGCCCAAAATGTCGGAGCAGAGAGCCTTCCCTTGCAACTCGTGCTGAAGACCATGGTGACGCAGGTTGTTCCCCTGCAGGCCATGGAGGTCCATGTGGAGCAGATATCCACCTGTAGCCCGTGGAAGGGACCCAGGCTGGGGCAGTTAGTGAAGAGATGCAGCCCGTAGGAAGGACTCACGCTGGAGAAGTTTGTGGAGAACTGTCTCCCATGAGAGGGACCTTCACGCTGGGGCGGGGGAAGAGTGTGAGGAGTCCTCCCCCTGAGGAGGAAGAAGCAGCAGAGACAATGTGTGATGAACTGAGCACAGCCCCCATTCCCCATCCCACTGTGCCGCTTCAGGGGAGGAGGCAGAGAAACGGGAGTGAAGATGAGCCCGGGAAGAAGGGAGGTGTGGAATTATTAGTAAAATTAAGGTTTTACATCTGAAAATTAAGGTTTATATGAAATCATAGCAGTGTTCACCCATTGAGGAAAAGCATGAAATCAAAAGGAGCTCTGAGGATGGGACACAGCTGCAGCAGGCATGCAAGGAATCCACTAACACAGCAACTCCCTGCAATGTACCATAGAGGATGGAGCGGAGTGGAGACTCCGTGGCCCTGCTCCGTGACGATAAAGTGGGAAGAAATGGTCCCCTAGAACTGATAAGCAGCTCATCTGGCCCCCTGAGCCAACAGGTTTTCGAAACCTTGCCAAAGTGCTATCCTCTCATGAACTTTGCTCATTTTAATATCATTTTAATATCAAAACACACCTCCACCCCGAAGGTTACCCGCCTCCGAGGTGTGACCACCCCTTTTCGAGTCTGCGCTCTTGATTTTTTGTAAACTATACCTTTAAACGTGAAGCGAGAAAATTTTACACCAATCATGATAAAAGGTATGTATGACTACAGTCACTCAAACTCCACCTTAAATGTAGAATGGATATAAAAATAGCCAGGGAAATGGGGGATTTTCGGAGAAGAAGATAACACCGTAGATTTTCGGAGAAGAAGATAACACCATGAGCAAGTCAAGGGAAACTCCACCTCAGACTGCCTCCAACAGCCGGGACTGGCCGACGGGCTGAGCCTTGCTTCTCCCCACCTTGGGACGCCTTGAGTGAGACTTAAACTAAGTGCTTTTCTCGGGAATAGTTACTCCCTAATGTTTATAGCCAGGCTGTATTATTTATAACCTTTTCACGCGTTTCATATTTGCACGTGCTTTCTTGCAGACAGTCACTATCACCGGCAATTCAAAAAAACCTATGTACCTGTTGCACAAATAAAACTGCACTGTTTAAGTAGCCAGTTGTCACAGTTTCTCACTGAATGCGACCAAACACGGCTGTGCTGGTTCATGAGCACGACTGGACTGAAGGTGCAGACTGCTATTAGTGTATCCAGAATCGTGGTAGTTTAATATACATATTAAACGCGACTGGACTGGTAGTGGCAAATTGGATATCACTCAGAATTTAAACCTAGCCGCACCTAGCCTCTCACTCCGGTGAAGAGAGTTAGAATGCAAGGGGTTTATTTTATGTCAAATTAATGCGACAGGAGGGGTGGGAGGAAGGTGTTTTAAGATCTGGATTTATTTCTCACTATCCTACTCTGATTTGATTGGTGATGAACTGAACTCCCCTTTCTCCCCAAGTTCAGTCTGTTTTGTCTGTGACAGGAATTGGTGAGTGATCTCTCCCTGTCTTTGTCTCGACCCTCGAGCCTGTCATCATATTTCCTCTCCCCTGTCCAGTTGAGGAGGGGGAGTGACAGAGCGGTTTTGGTGGGCACCTGGCATTTATCCAGGGCAAACCAAAATACACCCCTCCCCCTGCTAGGGTGGGGAGGAAAATGGAAAGAAAAAGGCAAAAACTCGTGGGTCAGGATAAGGGCAGTTTAACAGAACAACAAAGGAAGCGAAAAGTAACAACAACAATGCTGATAAGGAGAATACACAAAACAAACAGCGAAATGCACAGAGCAACTCTCACCGACTGATGCCCCGCGTGCTCTCAAGCCGCGATTAACTTCCCCCCCGTCAGTTCCTCTACTCAGAACCGAACATGACATCACATGGTATCGAATACCCTGTTCTGTGTGGCCCGTTTGAGTCAGCCGGCTCAGCTGTGTCCCCTCCTGGCTTCTGGTTAAAATTAACCCTATCCTGGCCGAACCCAGGACGTTATCCACCCCTTATTCTATACCATCTACGTCATGCGCAGGTCCCCCATTTTCCAGTTAATTACCACCACTTCTCCTGTCATTAATATATACACACAGATATCACTCCCTTAGTCTATGGATTATGCCTCTAAAATGACTGTGAGTTCGTTTAATTCATGACATTGGGCTCCATCAGTTGTAAGTCTTTCAGGGCAGGAGAGGTGATGTGTGGTGATGGGCAGTCGCTTGCTGCATCCGGAGCTCACGGCTGACGTATCTGGTGCGGCCCGTGCCCACAGTCTGCAGAAGATGTTGATCTTGATGAAGTTGCTGGGTGCCAGTTGTTGAAAACCAGGTCCAGTTCCATCATCGCTGTGCTCTGCTAGGTTTCATCAAAAAAAGTCCATCCTTCTTTGATCTGGACAATTCTTACTATGATACTACTGGTATAACACACAGTGACAGGGTTATTTAACAATTAACTTTATAAAATTTATTTATGAACTATTCTCCCCCAAAATCAAATCCCCATGAGGTACACATCGGACTTCCCCATTCTTCTGCATTACCAACCAGGCACACCCAGGTCCTTGAGCAAAAGCAATCTGGACGTCCACAAATCCATGGGCCCCGATGGAATGCACCCACGAGTGCTGAGGGAGCTGGCAGAAGTCATTGCTGAGCCACTCTCCATCATCTTTGAGAGGTCCTGGAGGACAGGAGAGGTGCCCGAGGACTGGAGAAAGGCCAATGTCACTCCAATCTTCAAAAAGGGCAAGAAGCAGGACCCAGGGAACTACAGGCCGGTCAGCCTCACCTCCAGCCCGGGAAAGGTGATGGAGCAGCTTATCCTGGAGGCCATCATCAAGCAAGTGGAAGAAAAGAAGGTTATCAGGAGTAGTCAGCATGGATTCACCAAGGGGAAATCATGCCTGACCAATCTAATAGCTTTCCACGATGACATGACTGGCTGGGTAGACGAAGGGAGAGCCGTGGATGTTGTCTGCCTTGACTTCAGCAAGGCTTTCGACACAGTCTCCCATGATATCCTCCTGGGGAAGCTCAGGAAGTGTGGGCTGGATGAGTGGTCGGTGAAGTGGATAGAGAACTGGCTGAATGGCAGAACTCAGAGGGTTGTCATCAGCGGCACTGAGTCTAGTTGGAGGCTGGTAACTAGTGGTGTCCCCCAGGGGTCAGTACTGGGCCCAGTCTTGTTTAACTTCTTCATCAACGACCTGGATGAAGAGTTAGAATGTACCCTCAGCAAGTTTGCTGATGACACCAAACTGGGAGGTGTGGTAGACACACCGGAAGGCTGTGCTGCCATTCAGCGTGACCAGGACAGGCTGGAAAGCTGGGCAGAGAGGAACCTGATGAGGTTCAACAAGGGCAAGTGCAGGGTCCTGCACCTGGGGAGGAACAACCTCATGCACCAGTACAGGCTTGGGGCGGACCTGCTGGAGAGCAGCTCTGTGGAGCGGGACCTGGGTGTCCTGGTGGACGACAGGTTAACCATGAGCCAGCAGTGTGCCCTGGATGCCAAGAAAGCCAATGGCATCCTGGGGTGCATCAAGAAGAGTGTGGCCAGCAGGTCGAGGGAGGTTCTCCTTCCCCTCTACACTGCCCTAGTGAGGCCTCATCTGGACTATTCTGTCCAGTTCTGGACTCCCCAGTTCAAGAAAGATGAGGAGCTACTGGAGAGAGTCCAGCAGAGGGCTACAAGGATGATGAGGGGACTGGAACATCTCCCCTACGAGGAGAGGCCGAGGGAGCTGGGCTTGTTCAGCCTGAAGAAGAGAAGGCTGCGAGGAGACCTAATAAATGCTTATAAATATCTCAAAGGTGGGTGTCAGGAGGATGGGGCCAAGCTCTTTTCAGTGGTGCCCAGCGACAGGACAAGGGGCAATGGGCACAAACTGAGGCACAGGAAGTTCCGTCTGAACATGAGGAAGAACTTCTTCCCTCTGAGGGTGACGGAGCCCTGGAACAGGCTGCCCAGGGAGGTTGTGGAGTCTCCTTCTCTGCAGATATTCAAGACCCGCCTGGACAAGGTCCTGTGCAGCCTGCTGTAGGTGACCCTGCTTCGGCAGGGCGATTGGACTAGATGACCCCCAGAGGTCCCTTCCAGCCCCTACTATTCTGTGATTCTGTGAATCCCGCGGATGGACTTGCCTTTGCCTGAGGCAGGACTAACCCACACTGTCTTCCCTAACATGATCCGCATGTGCACTACAGGGACTTTATCCCCTTCTATGGGGTTCTGAGGTTTTGACTGGGCAGGACCAGGCCGGTTGGTGGATCCTCTGGTGTTAACCAACCAGGTGGCCTTTGCTAAATGAGTATACCAGTTTTTGAAGGTCCCACCCCCCATTGCTCTCAAAGTGGTTTTTAGCAGCCCATTGTACCATTCGATCTTCCCAGGGGCTGGTGCATGGTAGGGGATGTGATACACCCACTCAATACCATGTTCTTTGGCCCAGGTGTCTATGAGGCTGTTATGAAAGTGAGTCCCTTTGACTCAATTCTTTCGGGAGTGCCATGTCACCACAGGACTTGTTTTTCAAGGCCCAGGAAGGTATTCCGGGCGGTGTCATGGGCCCACCAAGCTATAAAGAGTTCACCCTTATGTTGCCAGTCCAGATCCACCAGAGCCACTTCAATCTTGGCAGCCTGATCCACCTGCTGTTTGTTTTGATGTTCCTCAGTGGCCCAACTCTTAGGGACGTGGGCGTCCACATGGTGCACTTTTACAGCCAACTGCTCTAGCCAGGCAGCAATATCTTGTCACAATGGGCAGCCCAGATGGGTTTGCCTCTGCGCTGCCAGTTGTTCTTCTTCCATTGCTGCAGCCACCCCCACAAGGCATTGGCCACCATCCAGGAGTCAGTGTAAACATAGAGCACTGGCCACTTTTCTCATTCAGCAATGCCTAAAGCCAGCTGGATGGCTTTCACCTCTGCAGACTGGCTGGACTCACCTTCTCCCTCGGCAGCTTCCACGACTTGTCGTGTAGGGCTCCATACAGCAGCCTTCCACCTCCGCTGCTTCTCCACAATGCGACAGGACCCATCCGTGAACAGGGCAGACTGTTTCTTATCTTCTGGCAGCTGGTTATACAGTGGGGCCTCTTCAGCACCTGTCACCTCCTCCTCTGGCGATGCTCCAAAATCTTTGCCTTCTGGCCAGTCCATGATTACCTCCAGAATTCCTGGGCGACTGGGGTTTCCCGTTTAATTTGTTCAAATGCCTGTCGTTGCCCAGGGCCCCAAAACATTCTTCTTCCAGGTCATTTTATAGAGAGGGCTTACAATTTGGCTGTAATTTGGGATGTGCATCCTCCAAAAACCCTCAACACCTAAGAAGGCTTGTGCTTCCTTTTTGCTGGTTGGTGTAGACATAGCTGCTATTTTGTTGATGACATCCATTGGGATTTGACGGCGCCCATCCTGCCATGTTATTCCTAAAAACCAGATCTCAAGTCTAACCTTATCAATCACCTTCTACATTCTGAAGAAAGATTGTTGTAAAAGACAGAAAAAATGGAGAAAAGCCAGGAAAAGTGACTTCAGGTTTGACCTAGCACTTTATAAACCTAGTCATGACTGATCTGTCTGCAGCAAGAGTAGAAAACTTCTCTTTAGGCATTTTTATCTTGATTGACAAGCCAGCATCTTTACTGCAGTGTCCAGAAGCAACATGTAGCTGTTTTCCTCAGACATATAATTTGACTGATGTGACAATCCAGTGTTACTAAGTGATATGAAAGGCACTGGGATTTTATTTAGAAGACAATGCAATTAAGTAAGGTCATATGGCTGGCCCCCCAGTTAGTTTTTTTCTAACTGCACAATTTTCTAAGAAAGAACAATGAAAAACAGCCCCAGTGACTGAAGATGCAGAATTTGGCTTTTCCCTTTGTCTGTTCCCTTAGCAGCTGTACGTCCCAACTGTGTTCATATTTGAAGACATGTTCTTCATAGCTCACCTTCAGGGCAGCATGATGTGATCAGAGAAAAATGCTCTTCTCACTGTGACCTGAGAAACCTGAATAATTCCACTGGCATGGGGGATCAAGCTGTGAAAGTTATTCATGTCCTTAACTGTGCAGAGCAATGTTATTTTGCAGCGCTTAACCTCTTCACAGTCCTGAAAGATTGTGATAAATCTAAGGATACTGAGATTTATTTTTCAGGGCTTATCTTGTGCTTTAAAGCTACTAATTTTTCTCTTAACCAGGCATAACAATGACAAGACATTTCTTATCTGGATTGATGAAGAGGACCATACCAGAGTGATCTCCATGGAAAAAGGTGGCAACATGAAACAGGTGTTTGAAAGATTTTGCTGTGGTTTGAAAGAGGTAGTAACACAATGAATTTATTATGCCTGTTTGTTTATTTTTGAGCTGCTGTCAGCACTACTTAGTGTGGTTAACACTGAACTGACATCTCCAGAAGCAACAAAATAAAGTACCACCAGTTCAAATAGCAACCCACATTAATGGCAGTTAAAGAAGAAAACAAAGACAAATTGTTAGCTGAGTTGTAGGGAAAAATAGATAAAATGCCATTTTAGTTTTTATATTACAATCTCCAGCACTTACTGGCTAAAGAAATATTTCTTCTTTGCCACCTCATGTCTGCAGGAGTTCATAAATAAAGCATTATATTTTGGAAGACTAGCTTACTGGTCCTCATCCCTGATTCTGGGAGTGGACTGGATGTTGTTGCAGTTGTACACAGGACTTAGGACATAGGACTCCTGATCTCACTGCCAACTTTGGGGACATACTGGGTTTTGTGACTAGAATACTAAGGACTGATAGCCAGGGCTCCTGGATTTTATTCTGGTCTAACTATTCATAAAGAAAAAAAAAGCCCTCATAGAATGATGTGTGGGTTAAAACAGTTTTGTCTAGACAATCCAGGTATGACAGCAAGTTGGCTCTGGACCCAATGCAGGCCTGTGTGCTGCTCTGGCAAAGAAAAAGTTGTTTTAAAAGAGAAAAGAAAAAGTTGTTTTAAAAGAGAAAAAGTATTCCCACGAGCAATACTATCAAAAAAGGCAGAACGGGATAGGTGACGTGTCAGAACTCTGTTCTCCACTATTCTTGTCCACATCATTCCTGGATGGATTGCCATAGAATCATCAATCATTTAGGATGGAAAAGACCTTTAAGATCTTCAAGTCCAAACATAAACCTAACACTGCCAAGTCCATCACTAAACAATGTCCCTAAGCACCACATCTACACATCTTTTAAATACCAGAGGTTAAGTTATGTGAGGTTGAAACTGTGTTCAAATTGTCTCCAAGACTGTAAGAATACTCAGGCTGCATGAAACAATTATTTCTCCACATTAGGGTCCTTAACATGCTCAATTCATCTGCACTATAGAGGAACAGATATCCATTATACTGCTTTTGTTCCTTGGAACATTTGCTTCATTCCTCTCACTCTGGAAAAACAGCTTTCACTCCAGCTTCTCTGGCTTTCTAGAGACTCCCCTGTCTCAGGGAATCCCCAACTGCTGTAGAGCTCACACAACTGTGCACTCCCATATCACTTCAAAGCCACCAACACAGGCCCTGGCCTGAAAAAAAACCAAACAAGGCGAAGTAGGGAGAGCAGGGAACTGTAATCTCTGATTGTGGAAGTGGTCCCTGAAAACCAGAAGAAGATAAGTTCAGAGTATCTTGAAGAATTTTTGAGTATATAGTGAGTTTGGAAACATGGAAAAACAAAATTGCTTGATGGATACTTCTTTGGCATCTGGGTGGTTCACTGGGATCTGGTATGCCTCTCAGGCATGCCCATGAGACTGAAAAATGTACAGGATTGTGTCCTAAGTGACTTAGCTTGTGGATGTTGTTTCCAGGTTTACCTCTGCTATTGTGCTTAGCTCATGTTCAACAGAAGTGCACCTATGGACCAAGAAGTGGTCTTTGGGAACTGTGACCAGAGTAGGTGTCTGAGGCAGGAAATCAGGTCTGGTTTCTTACCAGAAATTTCTGTGTCCTCACACAATACAGAAATCATCAGGAGAGTCCATAATTTTCTATCATTCTGTAGAGTGGAATTATTTACCTGTATTGCAGAGGTCTTGTGAACCTGAGCTGGCATACGTATCTGATTCTCTTCTGGCAGTGAATTTACTGAACTGAAATTGTATTGGGATCACAGAAATAAGTCTCGGAAATGTAGCTGAGTGGACAGAATAGCAGCTTATTCAATTTTCAGCAGACCTTTGTGATATTTCTGAGGATAAAGATTTCAGTCTCTTTTGTAATTAGGGTTTAGAACTACTAATGAAAAGCATTATATAGAAGCTATGTAGTCTTTTTATAGTGGAAGCAGGCTGTGAAATTTAAGCACTTAGAAACAAGTGTCCTTCACCTAACATCATGGAATCACCTTAAAAATTATATAAAACTAGGCTTTGGCTCCTTTTGTTTCCTCCACAGCGTTTGCGATGCTTGGGCTTGTGCTTTGCAACTTTATTTAAAAGCACCAAGGTTAGAAAATAATTTATATTCTAGGAAAAAGCCATAATGATTTCATGGACTAAGGCCATGCAATAAAGTGCCAACGAGCCTTCAAGTTAGTGGTAGCGAGAAAATTATTAAGAAATCCTTGTAATATTCCCTGGGGAACTTGGTGCCTCGTGAATGCAAAGACTGACAGTAGAGCCAAAGAGGAGCAGGCTGTCCTGTTGATGAAAGAGCTTCTAGTGGAGCTCAGACGGATGAGAAAGGTCTATGGAATGTGGAAAGAGAGACAGGCCACTTGGGAGGAGTACAGGAATGTTATCAGAGCATGCAGGGATGCGACAAGGAAGGCCAAGGCCCACCTGGAACTGAATCTGGCAAGGGATGTCAAAAACAACAAGAAGGGCTTCTTCAACTACATCAGCAGCAAAAGGAAGACCAGGGACAATGTGGGGCCGCTGCTGAATGACGTGGGTGTCCTGGTGACGGAGCATGCAGAGAAGGCAGAGTTACTGAATGCCTTCTTTGCTTCAGTCTTCAGTGCTAAGGCCGGTCCTCAGGAATCCCAGGCCCTGGAGGTAAGACAGTAAGCTTGCAGAAAGGATGACCTTCCCTTGGTCAAGGAGGTCTGTGTGAGAGATCACTTAAGCAATCTGGACACCCACAAATCCATGGGCCCCGATGGAATGCACCCACGAGTGCTGAGGGAGCTGGCAGAAGTCATTGCTGAGCCACTCTCCATCATCTTTGAAAGGTCCTGCACGACAGGAGAGGTGCCCGAGGACTGGAGAAAGGCCAATGTCACTCCAGCCTTCAAAAAGGGCAAGAAGGAGGACCCAGGGAACTACAGGCCGGTCAGCCTCACCTCCATCCCGGGAATGGTGATGGAGCAGCTCATCCTGGAGGTCATCATCAAGCAAGTGGAGGAAAAGAAGGTTATCAGGAGTAGTCAGCATGGATTTATAAAGGGGAAATCATGCCTGACCAATCTGATAGCTTTCTACGATGGCATGACTGGCTGGGTAGATGAGAGAAGAGCAGTGGATGTTGTCTACCTCGAGTTCAGCAAGGCTTTTGACACTGTCTCCCATAATATCCTCCTAGGGAAGCTGAGGAAGTGTGGGCTAGATGAGTGGTCGGTGAGGTGGATCTCAAGGGTGGGTGTCAGGAGGACGGGGCCAGACTCTTTCAGTGGTGCCCAGTGACAGGACAAGGGGCAATGGGCACAAAATGAAGCATAGGAAGTTCCGTCTGAACATGAGGAAGAACTTCTTCCCTCTGAGGGTGACGGAGCCCTGGAACAGGTTGCCCAAGGAGGTTGTGGAGTCTCCTTCTCTGGAGATATTCAAGACCTGCCTGGACGCAGTCCTGTGCAGCCTGCTCTAGGTGACCCTGCTTCAGCAGGGGGGTGTGACTAGATGAGCCACAGAGGTCTCTTCCATCCCCTAACATTCTGTCATTCTGTGATTCTGTGATTCTGTCCCTATGTGCTGTAAGATGAACTAGCGGGAAGACGACTGGCCTGACTGTCCTGGGTTTGGCCAGGACAGGGTTAATTTTCACCGGACTCCAGGAAGGGGCGCAGCCGGCACAGCCAGGGGGTGGGGGCTGACCCCACCTGGTCAAACAGAGCAGGGTATTCCATACCATGTGCCGTCACGCTGGGTTTCGGTGGGGGGGGGGGGCGGCGCGGCAGGAACTCACTCGCAGGTCGGGAGTGCGCGGCGCCGGTCCTGTACAGGAGAGAGGGTCTGTTGTGCGAGTTTGTGTCGTATTTTCTCCTTATCTGTATCGTGGTTGTTCCTGTTCCCTTTGTTTGCTGTTCTGTTAAACTGCCCTTATCCCGACCCACCAGTTTCTGCCTGTTTCTTTCCATTCTCCTCCGCACCCCGGTGGGGGGAGGGGCAGCCGCGTGGCGCTTTTGTTGCCGGCGGCAGCCGAAACTAAAACACTGACTGAACAGGGAGCTTTTGCTGGGACGTAGGAAGAAAAGGAGAGTCTAGCACTTTTGGAAGAAGGGATAGGCAACTCAGGAAGAATACGGGGCTCTCATTAGGTCGTGCAGAGAGAAAATTAGAAAGGCAAAAGCCCAGCTAGAACTCCGACTGGTCACTGTTATAAGAGACAACAAAAAGTATTTTCATAAATACATTAATGGCAAAAAGAGAGCCAAGGAGAATCTCCATCCCTTATTGGATGCAGGGGGCAAGTTTCCACCAAGAATGAGGAAAAGGCTGAGGTACTTAATGCCTTCTTTGCCCCAGTCTTTAATAGTTCCCACCCCCAGTGGGAAAGAGGGAGTTGCTAACGAGTGGCAGCTCTGACATAGTGTGGGCAGGGACGAGTGTGACAGCAGCCAAAACCCCCTCACACACAAGAGCCGCCCCCAGGGAGAGCAAGCGACAAGGAGCATGGCGAACAGGGTGGGCAAACAGGGTGTAGTGCGTCAGCCAGGGTGTGGCATGGAAGTTTGTGTGACAGTTCATGCAGGCAGGGCTTGCAGGGAAGGCGTGCGGGCAGGGCGCAGTCCCCCTCCTGGCAACCCGACTAGTGGACTTTGCCCTCCCAGGAGAAGATTAGCCACGGTTTCCATTCGCACGAAAGCCATCGTCAGAAGGAGTGTGGCGACCCAGATGAAGGTCCCACACAAGGACACAGCTGTCCAGGTCTCTGGCTGCAGGGAGTGCCTAAGCCTGTCGCTCGTACTGGCGGACAGCAGAGACAACGGCTGTGTTCAGTGAGACCAGGTGAATGATCTGCTCAGCCTGATGGCAGAGCTGAAAGAAGAAGTGGAGAGGTTAAGGAGCATCCGGGAGTGTGAGAGGGAGATCGACTGGTGGAGCTGCACCCTACCCTCCCTGAGGCCGAGGCAGCAGGAGGCAGCTCCACAAGAAGCAGAAGACCCCCTACCCTCTTGCCACCAAGCAGAAAGAGGGGACCTAAGAGATGGGGGGGAACGGAAACAGGTCCCTGCTCGGGGAGGCAGGTGAATCCCCTCCCAGACTCCCTCACCTGCCCAGTTGCACTTACGCAACAGATATGGGGCTCTGGAATGTGAGGGACAGGCAAATGAAGATGTGGGTGAAGGTCCATCCAGGGGGCTGCCTAGGACGAGTAGGTCAGCCCCACACATTATGACTGCCCCGGTTAAGAGAAAAAAAAGGAGGGTAATTGTCATAGGCGATTCCCTTCTGAGGGGAACAGAGGACCCCATATGCTGACCCATCCCACAAGGAAGTCTGCTGCCTCCCTGGGGCCCGGGTTAGGGATGTTGCTAGGAAGCTCCCTGGTCTGGTGCGGCCCTCTGATTAGTATCCGCTGTTGGTAATGCAGGTTGGCAGTGATGAGATCGTGGAGAGAAGTCCCAAGGTCATCAAAAGGGACTTCAGGGCACTGGGGCCATTGGTTGAAGGATCAGGGGCACAGGCAGTGCTTTCCTCAACCCCATCAGTGGCAGGGAAGAACACTGAAAGGGGCAGGAAAACTCACCCGATTAACAGATGGCTCAGAGGCTGGTGCCATCGGTGGCATTTTGGTTTCTTTGATCATGGGGAGGTGTACACAGCACTGGGCCTGCTGGTAACAGATGGAGTCCAGCTGTCTCAAAGGGGAAAAAGGATTCTTGGCCACGAGCTGGCGGGGCTCATTGAGAGGGCTTTAAACTAGGTTCAAAGGGGGGAGGGGATTTAACCTGGCTCACTAGGGATGAGCCCAGGCGTGGCATGCCAGGGTCAGGGGGTGAAATCGACAGCCCAGCTCAAGTGCATCTACACCAATGTGCGCAACACGGGCAATAAACAGGAGGAGCTGGAAGCCATTGTGCAGCAGGACAGCTATGATTTGGTCGCTGTCACAGAAACATGGTGGGACAACTCTCATGACTGGAGTGCTGCGATGGATGGCTATAAGCTCTTCAGAAGGGATAGGCGAGGAAAGAGGTGGTGGGTTGGCTCTGTATGTTAGGGACTGCTTCGATTATATAGAGCTCGACGATTGTGATGACAAGGTCGAATGCTTATGGGTAAAGATGAGGGGGAAAGTCAACAAGGCAGACATCCTGCTGAGAGTCTGCTATAGACCACCCAACCAGGATGAAGAGGCAGATGAAGTTTTCTACAAGAGGCTGGCAGAGGTCTCACAATTGCTAGCCCTTGTTCTTGTGGGGGACTTTTACCGGACATCTGCTGGAAATACAACACAGCAGAGAGGAAACAGTCTAGGAGGTTCCTGGAGCACGTGGAAGATAACTTCCTGACATGGATGGTGAGGGAGCCAACTAGGGAAGGCACCCTGCTGTTTACTAACAGAGAAGGACTTGTGGGTGATATGGTGGTCGGAGGCCGTCTAGGGCTTAGCAGCCATGAAATGACAGAGTTCTTGGTTCTCGGTGAAGAGGGGGGCCAGCAACACCACCACCATGGACTTTCGGAGGGCAGACTTTGGCCTGTTCAGGACACTGGTCAAGAGAGTCCCCTGGCAGAGAGTCCTGAAGGGCAAAGTGCTCCAGGCAGGCTGGACATTCTTCAAGGAGGTAGTCTTAAAGGCACAGGAGCAGGCTGCCCTCATGTGTCCCAAGACAAACTGTCAGGGAAGGTGACCGGCCCGGCTCAACAGGGAGCTTGTGCTAGGACTCAGGGAAAAAAAGAGAGTTTACCACTTTTGGAAGAAGGGATAGGCAACTCCGGAAGTTGAGCAGCTCATCTTGAGTGTGCTCACTGGACATGTGAAGGACACCCAGGGGATCAGGCCCAGCCAGCATGGGTTCATGAAAGGCAGGTCCTGCTTGACCAACCTGATCTCCTTCTATGACCAGGTGACCCACCTAGTGGATGAGGGAAAGGCTGTGGATGTTGTCTACCTGGACTTTAGTAAGGCCTTTGACACTGTTCCCCACAGTATCCTCCTGGAGAAACTAGCTGCCCATGGTTTGGATGGGTGTACTCTTCACTGGATAAAGAACTGACCGAGCCCCGAGAGTGGTGGTGAATGGAGTCAGATCCAGCTGGAGGCCAGTCACTAGTGGTGTTCCTCAGGGCTCAGTTTTGGGTCAGGTCTTGTTTAACATCTTTCTCAGTGCTCTGGATGAGGGGATTGAGTGCTCCCTCAGTAAGTTTGCAGATGGGCAGGAGTGTTGATCTGCTTGAGGGTGGGAAGGCTCTGCAGAGGGATATGGACAGACTGGATCAGTGGGCCGAGGCCAACTGTATGAGATTCAACAAGGCCACGTGCTGGGTGCTGCACTTGGGTCACAACAACCCCATGTAACGCTACAGGCTGGAAAGCTGCCCGGTGGATAATGACCTGGGAGTACTGGTGGACAAGACGGCTGAACATGAGCCAGCAGTGTTCCCAGGTGGCCAAGAAGGCCAATGGCATCCTGCCTTGTGTCAGGAATAGTATGGCCAGCAGGAGTAGGGAGATGATCGTGCCCTTGTATTCGGCCCTGGTGAGGCTGCACCTCGAGTACTGTGTTCACTTTTGGGCCCCTCACTACAAGAAGGACATTGAGGGGCTGTAGCGTGTCCAGAGATGGCAAAGAAGCTGATGAAGGGCCTAGAGGACAAGTCTTATGAGGAGTGGCTGAGGGAGCTGGGGCTGTTTAGTCTGGAGAAGAGGAGGCTGAGGGGGGACCTTATTGCTCTCTACAACTCCCTGAAAGGAGGTTGTAGTGAGGCAGGTGTTGGTCTCTTCTCCCAGGTAACTAGCAAGAGAGGCAATGGCTTCAAGTTGCGTCAGGGGAGGTTTAGACTGGATATTAGGAAAAATTTCTTTACTGAAAGAATTGTAAAGCATTGGAACAGGCTGTCCAGGGAGGTGGTGGATTCACCATCCCTGGAGGTGTTCAAAAAATGTGTAGATATAGCACTTCGGGATATGGTTTAGCAGACGTGATGGTGTTGGGTTGATGGTTGGACTTGATGATCTTAGAGGTCTTTTCCACCATTAATGATTCTGTGATTCTATGATTCAATCCAGACTCTGATTTGGTATATATCTATGCACCTCCATTGGTGAATAGCGAAGTTCATCACCAAGATAGATAAGGTGAAAATAATTTCAGCTATAAACAAGTGTCAGAAGATGAGACATTTGTATGCAGCTGTTTCTTTTTCCTTTCTCTTTTTTTTTTCCTTCGTAGGTTGAAAGATTAATTAAAGAACGAGGCTGGGAGTTCATGTGGAATAAACATCTTGGATACGTTCTGACTTGCCCTTCCAACTTGGGAACTGGTTTATATGCTGGAGTCCATGTTAAGCTGCCAAAGCTTAGCAAGGTGCATAAGTTGTTTAAAAGGCCAGTGACATAAATAATTTCTTCATCTGATTTATAAAGGAACAAATAAAAAATGACAGTTTACAGCAACTGGATGCTTGCATGATGTGCAACAACTTGGTCCCAGGCATAATGCATGACTAATTGAGCGTACTTTTATTCTGCAAATTATTGTATTTGTTATGGAAATTAATCTACTCAACAGACAGCCACCAAGACAGGCTGTAATCCAAAGACAGAGGAAACTGTCTCTGCTTGTCTTTCTGGAAATGCTATTAGATCATGCATAATAACAATAAGCAAGGAAAAAGGCAATATGCACAAACTTATTTCTTCTGTTGGGATCCCAGGTTTCCAAAAATCCTAGAGAATCTGAGGCTGCAGAAGCGCAGCACTGGTGGAGTGGACACAGCAGCTGTAGCAGATATGTATATCTCCAACCTGGATCGCATGGGTCGATCGGAGGTAACCTCTTTGGTTTTTTTCTTGTTTTTAAACTCAGATCTGCACTGATATAAGTCACTTTCTCTGCATTTGGGTTCATTCTGATTTTAGAGTCACTTTTTAGAGCTATGGCAGTTTTTTCTCTTGGTGAATTTGATCCAGTGGAAAGACTTACAGAACAAAAAATTACTACTGTGCATGCAGTGTTTGCCAAATAAGACAATGAAAAAATGTTCCACAAATGTGACTTGTTTACCCCACGTGATGAGGCTTTTTGTTGAAAGTGTGCAGGTACTGGAAACAAACTCTTACACCTGAATACCTGCTGGAGTACACAGCCATGAGCTAGGTGTCAAGTTTCTCTACAGTGCTGGACATGAGTTGGTTATCTAAGAATGGTGTTCATTGAAGTTGTACACTGGAACACAGCTAAGTACTACACATTGGGCAGGTACCTGCTGTACCCAGTAAAAAATGCTGAGGAAAGAAGCAGGATTTGAGGACAAACTCAAACACAAAAAGGAAGCCTGCAGAGGGTGGAAGCAAGGACAGGTAGCCTGGGAGTAATAGAGAGAAATTGTCTGAGCAGCCAGGGATCAGGTTAGGAAAGATAAAGCCCTGACAGAATTAAATCTAGCCAAGGAGATCAAGGGCAACAAGAAAAGCTTCTGTAGGTATGTTGCCGATAAAAGGAAGGCTGGGGAAAATGTGGGACCCCTGTCAAAGGAAATGGGAGACCTGCTTACCCAGGATATAGAGAAGGCTGAGGTATGCTGAGGAAGCCTGAGGAAGGCTGAGGGTGGTGAAGCACTGGAATGGCTTGCCCAGAGAGATAGTGGAGGCCCCATCCCTAGAAACATTCAAGGCCAGGTTGGATGGGGCTCTGAACAACCTGGTCTAGTTGAAGATGTCCCTGCTCACTGTAGGGGAATTGGGCTAGATGACCTCTAAAGGTCCCTTCCAATCCAAAGAATTCTGTGATTCTATGATTCTGTGATTCTACGATTCTATGACTTGTGCACCTTCAGGTTCCTTAGATGGTCTCAAAACTGATCTTCTCCTACAATGGGTGGTTCTTCATTCTCCCAGTCCCTGCCTGTGCCTCCTGCAACTTGGGTGGCGTGGCTGGAGCACTTGCCGGTGAAGACTGAGACAAAAAAGTCGTTGCGTATCATAGAATCATAGAATAATAGAATGCTTTGGGTTGGAAGGGAGCTTTAGAAGTCATCTATCCCAATCCCCTGCAGTGAGCAGGGACATAGAATCATAGAATAATAGAATGCATTGGGTTGGAAGGGACTTTTAGAGGCCATTGCTCTAGGGCCATTGAGAGCTGTGCTGGCAACCTGAAAAGACTGGTATAGACGATGAGAGGGGTTAAATGCCAAACAGGGCCTATGATTTAGCGCAGGGCAGCAGAGTAAAAAATGCAGAAGGGCAAAAAAGATGCAGTAGTAAGAAATTGTGAAGGAATGCTGAGGGAGAAACTTTTGTGTCAGAACCCTGAGATTCATAGCTGTGCTGCAACTCCTTTACAAGAAGTAGATTAGGCAGGTGCATATGTGGAGCCCAAACAAAGACTGCAGTAAATTTGAAAAGGAATATAGACAGTCCATGTAGTCTGGTATTTGATACAGGCAAGACTGTGCAGCTGGATGTGTCACAATGTGAAGTTCATTCAAAAGTTTGAAAAGTCACTTTGTTTTTGTTCTGACTGATAATATTTATAATCCTCAAACCCCTAAAAGAGAAATTTTGTCTGCTGAAGAAGTGTCAGAGTCTTTAGTTGTACTTACACGTGATTTACAGTATGTTTGTTCACTCTTTTTTTACCTATGATCTTTGGATAGTTAATACTAATTGCCAGAGTGTCAGGATGACATTTTTCTGGTTGTTATAATTTAGATTTAAGCCTGGGGAGAGAAAGGAACAAGGAAGGCCTGATTTTGCTTATATTCTTTTGTATATGTAGCATTCTGAGGACTCCTATATAGGGAGTTGTTTTGGGTTTTTAACCATAAACTGAACAGATTATTCATCCTTTTCTTTTTGGTTTCTTTGTCTTTTTGTAGTAAGTGTTTACATATTCTGTGTCTAATCTCAAATATTCATGAATTTTAATTGTTACGCCCAAGGATGCAGAGTCTTCAGTAAGCCTGCTCAGCTGACCATATCCCTGTATTACTTTCATGAGTCTATGGTGCCTGTGACTATGATTCTTCAATATATTTAAACAAGTGCTTAAACGTGTTGCTAAATCAACTCACATATTTAAAGGTTTATTTTTCGGCAAGTGTTTAAATGCCTGGATGAACTGAGGCCTTTAAAGGTTACTCTGTGATTGCCTATTTTATTAGTTACTTTACACAGTAAGCAAACAATGATCTTTAATATTTCTGTATCAAAAAGAAAATCTGAAAAACATTGTTCAGGTTAAGTAGGATTATTAGACACACACTATCATGGTAACAAAAGAATTCTCCGTCTTGTTAATTTTGATGGTCCCTGCTAGAAAGCATTGTTTTCTCATAGAAGAACATAATTTTTGCTTTTTCGGAAACATACCAAGAACTATATGGCTTTAAACTTAAACAGCACAAAACTACACTAGCATCTTAATAGCACAGAATAAGTTCTAGTTTCTGCAGTTGATGATGTACAGAACACGTAAGAATGGATTATCCTCTGCAATTCACTGGTGTACATTTGGATGCAGTGCATTCTTTCTTCTATAGTACTGACTGTATATTTAATAAAGCTGCTGCATTTCACAAAATATGGGAAAACAACAGTCTAAAACATCAAGAAGTAAGCACATATGTACAGATTCTTTAGGCATGCTAAACAGTAAGGGAGGGGTCTGCATGATTCTTCAAGTCATTTCAGTACTACTCATATCTCTTATTCTTATACATGAAGAAAATAAACACCCCGTCCCCCTTTCTACAGAAGAAAGACAAAGTGACAGTAGTCTCTGCAGTCATTTGCCAAATGTCAGACCAACGTTCAATAGCTTTTAAACCCAAAGGCATTTGGATAAAGGCATTAATCCAAACCTCACAAGATGCTGTTGGTAAAATATCAGAACCTCTTAACTTACACTGGCATTTGTTGCTTCAGAGAGAACTGCCTGGTGACTCTGAACATCCATGGCACTGTCTTTTCAGTTTCTTTGTCCCAATATGTGAATTCTGAGAACACAGCAGATGGGAACCCAAGGCCGTGCCAGGCTGTAGTTCTCAGCAAATGTCTGGGGAGGATCTTGTACCCTCAGAGTGGTCAGATTTGAAACAGGTCTCTAAACTCATGCCTAAACATTTTATTTAAGCACTTCTGTTTGTTTGCTTGTTTATATAGGGATATGTGTAGGAGTAGAATTTGGTGAAAATACCTTTAGGGGCCTATTTGAATATTTCTGTTGTCAGAAGGCCAAACTCAGCATGAACAGGAGAAGGGATAGGGAGAAAGGAATTACTACGGGATTCCACTGGACCAGTGCATGACTCATACTCCCTGTGCCACAGCATGCGTGATCTCTATGACACGGTCTCTGTGACCCTCCTTGGGTCTGGCTTTACTTTCTGTCCTTGCTGTACAAGCCAATTTTTTCCTTCCTCTATTAACAGTGTTGCCTAAATGTTTTATTATTATTGGTTTTCTTGTTGTTGTTGCAGGTAGAATTAGTTCAGAATGTCATTGATGGGGTCAACTATCTAGTTAACTGTGAGAAGAAACGGGAAAAAGGTCAAGACATCAAAGTACCACCAC
The DNA here is from genome assembly GCF_030867145.1 of Opisthocomus hoazin. Taxonomy (NCBI): domain Eukaryota; kingdom Metazoa; phylum Chordata; class Aves; order Opisthocomiformes; family Opisthocomidae; genus Opisthocomus; species Opisthocomus hoazin. The sequence continues at coordinate 48,574,875 of NC_134453.1, read as the reverse complement.
TGTTACCCCAGTTCGGCAGGAAGTGATCTTACAGCTGATGACTGTTAACGATGGTAAATATGGCTGCCATTTTGACAGAAAAGCACCTTTATATCTAAGTACAAATACCTTGTTGTCCTGGGTTTGGCCAGGACAGGGTTAATTTTCACTGGAATCCAGGAAGGTACACAGCCGGATGGGCTGACCCCACCTGACCAAACAGAGCAGGGTACTCCATACCATGTGCCGTCATGCTGGGTTCCGGTGTGGGGGGGAGCTGGGCGGCGGGAACTCGCTCGCGGCTCGGGAGCGCGCAGTGGAGGTCCGGTCCGGTAGAGCGGCTCTGTGGGTTGTACAGTTTGTGTTGTGTTTTCTCCTTATCTGTATCGTTGTTGTTCCTGTTCCCTTTGTTTGCTGTTCTGTTAAACTGCCCTTATCCCGAACCAACGGTTTCTGCCTGTTTATTTCCATTCTCCTCCGCACCCCGGCGGGGGGAGGGGCGGCCGTGTGGTGCTTTTGTTGCTGGCAGCAACCAAACCATAACATTAAATTTGGCGCCCAAGCGTGGGGCGGGGATAACAGCAGGGCTGAGCAGCGGGTGTTAAAACAGCTTTCTTAGATTTTGTTAAATTTTGTTATACGCATTTACTGTGTTAGTTAAATAGTCGCCGGCAAAAAAATGTTTCTGTCTTTGATCAGATGGCTGTGGTTTTTGAATCCATACTTGCTGTACGTGTTCGCTGCCATGCTGTTCATTACCTCGGGGAAAAGGATCAGGATGACGGTTTTGCTGTACTGTATGATATCGACTTATGACATGATAACATCAATGTGCATGAAATTAGGCTTGTATTTGCATGCGGCACTGTGGTCATTTCCGTACCTCGGATCCTATGCCTTAGAATTTATTAATAATCAAACCAAATCTATGGGGAAAACCGGAGGGGATACCTTCCCCCACTCTTTCACCTCCCCTCCTCTCTCCTTCAGGCTGGTCCTTAGGGCTTTTGAGAATTTCGAGTACCCATGGGATGCTAAGGCCAGCACTCTCCTATTGTTATGCCTCCTGAATGGGTTTCAGCTTTTGTTTAGGGTTAAACAAGTAGTTAACAACATCATGCAGAGACCTGCCCCGGGGCTGGATAGTTCTGAGTGGCTGGGTGTGTGGGACAGTATGGGCAGGTGTCTAGAGCAGTGGGCACCCCCGATGTTTTTTAAACTCACCCCGGAGCAAGTGCAGAATCCGGACAATCTAGTAAAGTATCTGCAAAAAGTGTGCTGCCACCCTGGGAACTCCAGAGAGACACAAATCACCGCAATGTGCTGTGGTCTGGCCCACGGCTACAGATCCCTGTTCAACACTGTTCAGTGCCTTAAAGGGGAAAGGGGGGGAAGCAAAGCGGCAGGCACTGCGACTGGCGCTGCCCCTCCAGCCGGCCCTGCAGCCCCTCCAGCCCAGCAGGCAGTCACAGCCCCCCCGACCGGCACCACCGCTGCCACGGGCGCAGCCGCAGGGGTGGCCCCAGTTGCCCCGGCGGGCATGGCAGTGGCTCCAGCTCCAGCTGCAGGCATCACGACTGAGCCCCAAAACCAACCTGTGCCGGTAGCAGTCGCCCCTGTAAAACTAAAGAAAGACGCAAAGAAAGGAGATTTCTCTGGGAGGGATGATAATGAGCCAGGGTCATTGCGGGAGATAGAGACAGAGATCATCACCCGGTCCCTGTCCCTGAGCGAGCTGCGAGACATGCGGAGATTTCAGCCGCCACCCAGGCGAGCACATTGTCACCTGGCTGCTGTGGTGCTGGGATAACGGGGCTGTAAGCAAGGTGATGGAATCAGTTAACCATAAACATGAACAATGCTGCTATGTCCCTTGTACAGCCCTACCCATCTGGACATTAGGTCTGGGAACAGAGGGTCTAGTCTCTAGGTAACTATTAATGTTAAACAGTAGTAGTGAAGGGGATTTTTAGTAGAAGTAGCATTACCTAATAATTGCAGGTGCATTTATAGTACCTATCTATTGTGTAAATTAACTGAAGCAGAGAGTCTTGCATCTCCATACAAAGGGGTTAGTTTTTGATAGGGGCTGGAAGTCGCCTAGAACCGGTCAAGACGACCTTACTGCGTGGATGGGAGCCAGAAGAGAACTGAGTTTGCGCAGAAACAAAGGTCAATCAGCAAACACTGTGATGAAGAGGATGAGCCTTCATCTTGGGACCCCTGACGACCACCACTAGGAGGCACTGTGCAAGCGCAGCTAGGAGGAGTCTATGAAAATGACTTCTTGGAACTGAATTTAATATGAAAGAGATAGATAGGTTATGCATATGTAGAGGTGGATTGGGAAACCTAATGAATATGTATATTTTTGATCTATATAAACTGCATGAGGAAAGTATGAGGTATACAAGTTCGTTGGAATTATCCCCCGTGCATCCAGCGCTGCAATAAAGAATGCCTGCCTTTTAACACTACATTGGTGTTACGAGGTTTTATTCCCGGATTTTCGGTGACAGGGCCAGCAGCTTGGAATTAGAGGGTAAGTTGCTTTCACCTGGAGGGGCATCCAGTACACCTGGAATCGACTGCCCCAGGGGTGGAAACACAGTCCCACCATTTGCCAGACTGCACTGGGAAAGGGTGAAGCTCCAGAACATCTGTAGTACATCGATGACATCATTGTATGGGGTGTCCTGGGTTTGGCCAGGACAGGGTTAATTTTCACCGGAATCCAGGAAGGGGCACAGCCGGGTGGGCTGACCCAACCCCAACCTAGCCAAACAGAGCAGGGTATTCCGTACCATGTGCTGTCATGCTGGGTTCTGGTGGGGGGGGTGGCACGGCGGGAACTCACTCGCGGCTCGGGAGCGCGCGGCACTGGTCCTGTTCGGGAGAGCGGCTCTGTGGCTCGTCCGGTTCGTGTGGTGTTTTCTCCTTATCTGTATCATTATTGTTCCTATTCCCTTTTGTTTGCTGTTCTGTTAAACTGCCCTTATCCCGACCCACCAGTTTCTGCCTGTTTCTTTCCATTCTCCTCCGCACCCCGGCGGGGGGAGGGGCGGCCGCGTGGCGCTTTTGTTGCCGGCGGCAGCCGAAATCAGAACATTAATTTTGGCGCCCAAGCATGGGGCGGGGATAACAGCAGGGCTGAGCAGCGGGTGTTAAAACAGCTTTCATAGATTTTGTTAAATTTTATTATACACATTTACTGTGTTAGTTGAAGTCACCGGTAAAAATGTTTCTGACTTTGATCAAATGTCTCTGCTACATAAATACTTACTTGCTGTATGTGTTTGCCGCTGTGCTGTTTGTTACCTCGGGGAAAAAGATCAGGATGACGATTTTGCTGTACTGTATGATATCGACTTATGACATGATAACATCAATGTGCATGAAATCAGGCTTGTGTTTGCATGCGGCACTGCGGTCATTTCCGTACCTCGGATCCTATGCCTTAGAATTTGTTAATAATCAAACCCAATCCGTGGGGAAAACCGGAGGGGATACCCTCCCCCACTCTTTCGCCTCCCCTCTCTCCCTCAAGCTAGTCCTAATGGCTTTTGGGAATTTCGAGTACCCATGGGATGCTCAGGCCAGCACTCTCCTTTTGTTCTGCCTCCTGAATGGGTTTCAGCTTTTGTTTAGGGTTAAACAAGTAGTTAACAACATGGTGCAGAGACCTGCCCCGGGGCTGGATAACTGTGAGTGGCTGGGTGTGTGTGACAGTATGGGCAGGTGTCTAGAGCAGTGGGCACCCCCGATGTTTTTTAAACTCACCCCGGAGCAAGTGCAGAATCCGGACAATCTAGTAAAGTATCTGCAAAAAGTGTGCTGCCACCCTGGGAACTCCAGAGAGACACAAATCACCGCAATGTGCTGTGGTCTGGCCCACGGCTACAGATCCCTGTTCAACACTGTTCAGTGCCTTAAAGGGGAAAGGGGGGGAAACGAAGCGGCAGGAACTGCGACTGGCGCTGCCCCCCCAGCCGGCCCTGCAGCCCCTCCAGCCCAGCAGGCAGTCACAGCCCCCCCGACCGGCACCACCGCTGCCACGGGCGCAGCCACAGGGGCAGCCCCAGTTTGCCCAGCAGGCACAGCAGCTTCTCCAGCCCCAGCTCCAGCTGCAGGCATCGCGGCTGAGCCCAACGACCAACCTGTGCCGGTAGCAGTCGCCCCTGTGAAACTAAAGAAAGACGCAAAGAAAGCAGATCGCTCCAGGAAGGATAAAAATGAGCCAGGGTCATCGCGGGAGATAGAGACAGAGGTCATCACCCGGTCCCTGTCCCTGAGCGAGCTGCGAGACATGCGGAAAGATTTCAGCCGCCACCCAGGTGAGCACATTGTCACCTGGCTGCTGCGGTGCTGGGATAACGGGGCCAGCAGCTTGGAATTAGAGGGCAAGGAAGCCAAGCAGCTGGGATCCCTGGCCAGGGATGGGGGCATTGACAAGGCCATTGGGAAGAAGGAACAAGTCCTCAGCCTCTGGAGGAGACTTCTGTCAGGCGTGAGGGAGAGGTACCCCTTCAGTGACGATTTTGTATGCTATCCTGGCAAGTGGACCAATATGGAAAGGGGTATTCAGTACTTGAGGGAATTAGCTGTGCGGGAGCTGGTTTATAATGAACCAGACAATGACCAGTTACCCACAGACCCAGATGAAGTCCAGTGCACAGCATCTATGTGGAGGAAGTTTGTGCGGAGCGCACCCTCCTCATATGCCAACTCGCCGGCAGTTGTAAACTGGAAAGGTAAAGAGGCACCAACAGTGGATGAGGTGGCTGTCCGACTCTGGCAATATGAGGAAAGTCTCTCTTCCTCCCTTGTCTCAGCTGTGAATAAATTGTCCCAGAAGGTCCAGCGACTCGAACAGAGTATGTCCTGCTCCTCACCTGTACGGGCCAGTGTCTCACCTATTAGGGGCAAGCTCAGGAGAGAGAATACAGAGGCTACACACCACGGGGCACCCTGTGGTTCTACCTACATGACCACGGAGAGGACATGAGGAAGTGGGATGGAAAACCCACCTCAAGTCTAGAGGCAAGAGTGCGTGAGTTGCGAGGTAAAACAATCACCAAAGGGGATTCTGTTAGGAAAAATGCCGCTCCAGTTTCCAGCAGCCAGCTCTCCAGACCAGGTAGACAGTTTGATCTTGATTCCGATCCTCTGGAAGGGACCTCCAAGTCATTCTTAGAGCAGGTGAGCAGCAAATTCTTTGACCAGGATTAGAGGGGCCCTGCCTCCAGCCAGGTGGAGGAAAGGGACGACAGCATTTTTGGACAGTGTGGATTCGGCGGCCTGGCACATCATATCCACAAGAGTATAAAGCTCTAGTGGACACGGGTGCACAGTGTACTTGAATGCCACCAGATTTCCAAGGGTCAGAGTCCATTTGCATTTTGGGAGTGACAGGGGGGTCCCAAGAGCTGACTGCATTGGAGTCTGAAGTGAGCCTCACTGGGCAGGAGTGGCAGAAGCACCCCATTGTAACTGGCCCCGAGGCTCCATGCATCCTTGGTATAGACTATCTTAGGAGAGGGTATTTCAAGGACCCAAAGGGGTATCGGTGGGCTTTTGGCATAGCTGCTTTGGAGACGGAAGGAATTAAACAGCTGTCCATTTTGCCTGATGTCTCGGAGGATCCATCCGTTGTGGGGTTGATGAGGGTTGAAGAACAACAGGTGCCAATCACGACCACAACGGTGCACCGGCGACAATATCGCACTAACAGAGACTTCCTTCTCCCCATTCATCAGCTGATCCGCCAGCTGGAGAGTCAAGGCGTGATCACCAAAACTCGCTCACCCTTTAATAGTCCCATATGGCCAGTGAGAAAATCTGCTGGAGAGTGGAGACTGACAATAGACTACCGTGGCCTGAATGAAGTCACACCACTGCTGAGTGCTGCCCTGCCAGACATGCTAGAACTTCAATATCAGCTGGAGTCAAAGGCAGCCAAGTGGTATGCCACCACTGACATCGCTAATGCATTCTTCTCCATCCCTTTGGCAGCAGAGTGCAGGCCACAGTTTGCTTTCACCTGGAGGGGTGTCCAGTACATCTGGAATCGACTGCCCCAGGGGTGGAAACACACTCCCACCATTTGCCATGGACTAATCCAGACTGCACTGGAAAAGGGTGAAGCCCCAGAACATCTGCAGTACATCGATGACATCATTGTGTGGGGTGACACAGCAGAGGAAGTTTTTGAGAAAGGGAAGAAAATAGTTCAGATCCTTCTGAAAGCCGGTTTCGCCATTAAGTGAAGTCAAGTCAAGGGACCTGCCCAAGAGATCCAGATTTGGGGATAAAATGGCAGGATGGGCGCCGTCAAATCCCAATGGATGTCATCAACAAAATAGCAGCTATGTCTCCACCAACCAGCAAAAAGGAAGCACAGGCCTTCTTAGGTGTTGTGGGTTTTTGGAGGATGCACATCCCAAATTACAGCCAGATTGTGAGTCTTCTGTACCACGTGACCCGGAAGAAGAATGATTTTGAATGGGGCCCTGATCAACGACAGGCATTTGAACAAATTAAACGGGAGATAGTTCATGCCGTAGCCCTTGGTCCAGTCCGGTCAGGGCAAAATGTTAAAAACGTGCTCTACACCGCAGCCGGGGAGAATGGCCCCACCTGGAGTCTCTGGCAGAAAGCACCAGGGGAGACTCGAGGTCGACCCCTGGGGTTTTGGAGCCGGGGATACAAAGGATCCGAGGCCCGCTATTCTGCCAGCATATGAAGGCATTCGAGATGCCTCAGAAGTGATCGGCACTGAAGCACAGCTCCTCCTAGCACCACGCTTGCCGGTCCTGGGCTGGATGTTCAAAGAGAGGGTCCCCTCTACGCATCATGCCACCGATGCTACGTGGAGTAAGTAGGTCGCGCTGATCACCCAGCGGGCCCGAATGGGAAACCCCAGTCGCCCAGGAATTCTGGAGGTACTCATGGACTGGCCAGAAGGCAAAGATTTTGGAGCATCGCCAGAGGAGGAGGTGACAGGTGCTGAAGAGGCCCCACTGTATAACCAGCTGCCAGAAGATAAGAAACAGTCTGCCCTGTTCACGGATGGGTCCTGTCGTATTGTGGGGAAGCAGCGGAGGTGGAAGGCTGCTGTATGGAGCCCTGCACGAAAAGTCGCGGAAACTGCAGAGGGAGAAGGTGAGTCCAGCCAGTTTGCGGAGGTGAAAGCCATCCAGCTGGCTTTAAGCATTGCCAGTCGAGAGAAGTGGCCAGTGCTCTATCTTTACACGGACTCCTGGATGGTGGCCAATGCCTTGTGGGGGTGGCTGCAGCAATGGAAGAAGAACAACTGGCAGCGCAGAGGCAAACCCATCTGGGCTGCCCCATTGTGGCAAGATATTGCTGCCCGGCTGGAGCAGTTGGTTGTAAAAGTCCGTCACGTGGATGCCCACATCCCTAAGAGTTGGGCCACTGAAGAACATCAAAACAGCCAGCAGGTGGATCAGGCTACCAAGATTGGAGTGGCTCAAGTGGATCTGGACTGGCAACAGAAGGGTGAACTGTTTATAGCTCGGTGGGCCCATGACACCTCGGGCCACCAAGGAAGAGACGCCACATACAGATGGGCTCGTGACCGAGGGGTGGACTTGACCATGGACACCATCGCACAGGTTATCCATGAATGTGAGAGATGCGCTGCAATCAAGCAAGCCAAGCGGGTAAAGCCTCAGTGGTATGGAGGACGATGGCTAAAATATAAATACGGGGAGGCTTGGCAGACTGACTACATCACACTGCCACAAACCCGCCAAGGCAAGCGCTATGTGCTCACAATGGTGGAGGCCACCACCGGATGGCTGGAAACCTATCCTGTGCCCCATGCTACCGCCCGGAATACCATCCTTGGTCTTGAAAAACAAGTCCCGTGGCATCATGGCACTCCCGAAAGAATTGAGTCAGACAACGGGACTCACTTTCGCAACAGCCTCATAGACACCTGGGCCAAAGAACATGATATTGAGTGGGTGTATCACATCCCCTACCATGCACCAGCCTCTGGAAAGATTGAACTGTACAATGGGCTGCTAAAAACCACTTTGAGAGCAATGGGGGGTGGGACTTTCAAAAACTGGGATACTCATTTAGCAAAGGCCACGTGGTTGGTTAGCACCAGAGGATCCACCAACCGTCCTGGTCCTGCCCAGTCAAAACCTCAGCGCCCCGTGGAAGGGTTAAAGTCCCTGTAGTGCTCATGCGGATCATGTTAGGGAAGACAGTTTGGGTTAGTCCTGCCTCAGGCAAAGGCAAGCCTGTCCGCGGGATTGCTTTTGCTCAAGGACCTGGGTGTACCTGGTGGGTAATGCAGAAGGATGGGGAAGTCCGATGTGTACCTCATGGGGATTTGATTTTGGGCGAGAATAGTCTATAAATAAATAAATTGTATAAAGTAAATTGTTAAATAACCCTGTCACTGTCTGTTATCACTGTTATAATTGTTATGTGTTATACCAGTAGTATCGTAGTAAGAATCGTCCAGATTAAAGAAGGATGGAATTTTTTGATGAATTCTAGCAGAGCACAGCGATGATGGAACTGGACCTGGTTTTCAACAACTGGCACCCAGCAACTTCATCAAGATCAACATCTCCTGCAGACTGTGGGCACGGGCCGCACCAGATACATCAGCTGTGAGCTCCGGATGCAGCAAGCGACCGCCCATCAGCACACATCACCTCTCCTGCCACGGAAGACCATTACGACAGATGGAGCCCGAAGTCATGGATTAAATGAACTCAACGGTCACTTTAGAGTGATGATCCATAGACTAAGGGAATGATATCTGGAGACAGGAGAAGTGGTGGTGATCAGCTGGACAATGGGGGACCTGGGTATGACGTAGATGGTATGGAATAAGGGGTGGATAATGTCCTGGGTTTGGCCAGGACAGGGTTAATTTTCACTGGAATCCAGGAAAGTACATAGCTGGGCCAGCTGACCCCACCTGGCCAAACAGAGCAGGGTATTCCATACCATGTGCTGCCATGCTGGGTTCCGGTGGGGGGGAGCTGGGCGGCGGGAACTCTCTTGCGGCTCAGGAGCACTCGGCAGCGATCCGGTCCGGGAGAACGGCTCTCTGTGTTGTGCGGTTTGTGTTGTATTTTCTCCTTATCTGTATCGTTGTTGTTCCTGTTCCCTTTGTTTGCTGTTCTGTTAAACTACCCTTATCCCAACCCACCAGTTTTCTGCCTGTTTATTTCCATTCTCCTCCGCACCCCAGCGGGGGGAGGGGCGGCCGCATGGCACTTTTGTTGCCGGCCACAGCCAAACCATAACACTTGTGTAATGAAACACTGCCTAATAACTAACGTCTCTCTAGATGCCTGGTTGCACTGACAGAAATGAGTCTTAGTGCAACTTTAGTAGGACAACCACTTTGTAGGGACTGCTTCCCTTTTCCCTTTGTCATCACAGCAAGCTTTACCTAGGCGTTGAACCTTTCTTTCTTGGCTGGTGATAAGGAAAGTATTATTTGAATAATGCAAAAAGCACAAATCCTTAATTCTAGCCTGTATGTGCACTTACGGCAATATTTACAGTCTTCTATGAGCACCTGATTTTTATTCACAGAAGCATTTCTCTCAGGTGACTGTCCAGACAGCCAAAAACTGTCAGTCTGAATGGCAGGTGTTGCAAAGTGCTCATTACTTTTTAAACATTCAACACCATGGTAAGTTTAATAGTTAACTAGAGTAGGTAGCTGCAAATGGTTTCAGTCTCTGAAGTCCACCACTTGTCATCTGGAACCCATTGGTGTCTCTATATGGTAGCTGTCTCTTCTCTGTTCAGGACTGGTTTGCAGACAAATTTATTTACCATGTCGTCCCAAACCCTCAGACTTTCTTAGCTCTGGAGAGTTCACCAGGTGATTTCTCAGGTGTTTTCCTCAGGCACTGCCTCTGGCCTGTGGCCTTAGGCTGAAGCAAGCTGGACCAAAAATTAGTAGTAACAAATATCAGTTTTCTGATATTCTGTATCCAACAGAAACCTGCCCACCATGGCCTATTCCAGTCTTTTCCTGCAGCTTTCAGATCCCAGATAATGGGGACCAGGCTCAACACTAGTAATCCAAGTGCCTAGGATGTGTTGCCACCCTGAGTAAAATCTTCTCAGTGCTTATCGCTATTCCATTTGGTGAGTAGCTTGGAAAAATAGCACTTAAAGTCCCTCTTTTGCATATTGAAACTTATTCAGTGTTTTACAGTAACCTTTCAAAACACCAGTTTTTCTCTGAAGAAAAAAATCAAAATGTGCTCTGGTGAATATGCTGTCTGTGTTGCTGTTGAGCTGGAAGTAGTATATGTAAGGATATGTAGAAGAAGAGGGTATCTGCTCATGTATTGGGTTTGCATGGCAAGGTTTTGATAGTGGGGGGGAGCTACAGGGGTGGATTCTTTGAGAAGATGCCAGAAGTTTCCTCCATGTCAGATGGAGCCAGTTCCATCCAGCTCCAAGACTGACCTGCCACTGGCCAAAGCTGAGCCAATCAGCAATTGTGGTAACATGTCTGTGATAACATATTTAGGAAGGGGAAAAAACTGCTGCACAATAGCAGCCGGAAGAGAGGAGTGAGAATATGTGAGAGAAACAACTCTGCAGACACGGACATCAGTGAAGGAGGGGGAGGAGGTGCTCCTGGCACTGGAGCAGAGATTCCCCTGCAGCCTGTAGTGAAGACCATGGTGAAGCAGGTTGTCCCCCTGCAGCCCATGAAGGTCCACGGTGGAGCAGATATCCACCTGCAGCCCGTGGAGGACTCCACACTGGAGCAGGTGGATGTGCCTGAAGGAGGCTGTGAACCTGCAGGGGACCCACACTGGAGTTGTCAATTCCTGAAGGAAGGATCCATGCTGGAGCAGTTCTTGAAGAACTGCAGCCCGTGGGAAGGACCCACTCTGGAGAAGGTTGTGAAGGACTGTCTCCTGTGGGTGGGACCCCATGCTGGAGCAGGGGAAGAGTGTGAGGAGGAAGGAGTGGCAGAGACAACGTGTGATGAACAGACTGCAACCCTCATTCCCTTTCCCCCTGGACTGCTGGGGGGGGGAGGAGGTAGAGAACTTAGGAGTGAAGTCGAGCCTGGGAAGAAGGGATAGGTGGGGCGAAGGAGTTTTAAGATTTGTTTTTATTTCTCATTATCCTACTCTAACCTTTGATTGGCAATAAATTTAAATTAATTTCCCTGAGTGGAGTCTGTTTTGCACATGATGGTAATGGGTGAGTGATCTGTCCCTGTCCTTATCTTGACCCATGAGCCTTTTATCATATTTTTTTTTCTCCCCCTGTCCAGTTGAGGAGGGGAAATGATAAAGTAGCTTGGTGTGTACATGGCGTCCAGCCAAGGTCAACCCACCACAGCTCCCTTAATGGTATCTGGTCAAAGACCTTTTCAATGCAAAAGGGAATAAAAAGAAAGGGGGAAAGCAAGGCAAAACACATAGAGATACAAACCTGACCAACAGATGATAAGGGAGACAGTATCAAGAACCAAAACTGGTCAGTCACACTAATTGATAAGGGTATGTGGAAGGTGAGAACATTTATTTCAGTAAGATTATATGATCAAGGACCTTGACAAAATGGAGTAAGGAAAAGGGGGAGGCAATAAACAAAGCATCCAGAGGCACAGACCTGACAAACAAACAATAACAGACAACGACCAGAAGTCACACTAATTGAGGGGCTACCAAGAAAATGCAGGGAAATGGGGCCTTTGCAACTGATAAGGATGCAAACCTGAGGGTCCAGGATATTTCAGGGCACAGGGAAGGGATGGGAGGGTGGAACTATACAAAATGATGAAGGAATGTGCAGGGGAAGGGGATCAGGGAGGAACAAAGGAGGGAACAGACAGAAAGGATTATAAAAGGAGCCAGTTGCATGCAAAACATCTGCTTGTCTAACTCAGCCCCGCACCTGATCACCACAGTCTGTCCTATCTTCTCATTAAATCGTCTCTTAAATATCCCTCTGTGTAATCTCACTCTCTGTCCTGTGTGTGAGTGCTGCAAGAAATAAGTGCCAGCTACAGGCAAGACCTGTGTGAGTGGATATAGGGCCAGCAACTGGAGTCAGATTGGGGGTGTAGGTGACCCGGGCCTGTGGTGCCATTAACTGTAATGAATGGGGGTCTCAGTTCCAGTCACTGAGGCAGGACGGGTGTGTGTCCTGGGCGCAGCTACTGAGGGGACCAGCATGAATGAGGAGAATAAACTTCTCTGGGCAATCTGTGCCAGGGCCTCACCAATCATAGGAAAGAATTCCTTTCTTGTATCCAATCTAAATCTACACTCTTTCAGTTTAAAGCCATTACCCCTTTTCCTATCACTCCATGCCCTTGTAAAAAGTCCCTCTCCAGCTCTCTTGTAGGCCCCCTTCAGGTACTGGAAGGCTGCTCTAAGGTCTCCCCGGAGCCTTCTCTTCTCCAGGCTGAACAACCCCAGCTCTCTCAGCCTTTCCTCATAGGAGAGGTGTTCCAGCCCTCTGATCATTTTTGTTGTCCTCCTCTGGACCCACTCCAACAGCTCCATGTCTTTCCTGTACTCCAGAGGGCTCCAGAGCTGTATGCAGGACTCCAGGTGGGGTCTCACCAGAGCGGAGTAGAGGGGCAGAATCACCTCCCTCGATGCTTCTCTTGACGCTTCTCTTGATACAGCCCAGGATACAGTTGGCCTTCCAGGCTGCAAGCGCACACTGCCAGGTCATGTTGAGCTTTTCATCCACCAGTATCCCCAAGTCCTTCTTGGCAGGGCTGTTCTCAATCCATTCTCAGCCCAGCCTGTATTTGTGCTTGGGGTTGCCCCGACTCAGGTGCAGGACTTTGCACTTGACCTTGTTGAACTTCATGAGGTTCAAACAGGCCCACCGCTCCAGCCTGTCCAGGTCCCTCTGGATGGCATCCCTTCTCTCAGGCGTGTTGATCGCACCACACAGCTTGGTGTCATTGGCATACTTGCTGAGGGTGCACTCAATCCCACTGTCCATGTAACTGACAAAGATGTTAAACAGTGCCGGTCCCAATACTGACCCCTGAGGAACGCCACTCATCACTGGTCTCCACCTGGACATTAATCCATTGACCGCAACTATTTCAGTGCAACCATCCAGGCAATTCCTCATCCACCGAGTGGTTCACCCGTCAAATCCATGGGACAGTGTCAAATGCTTTGCTCAAGTCCAGGTAGATGACATCAGTTGCTCTTCCCTTATACACCAACACTGTAACCCCATGCCCTGGTTTTGGTTAAAACAGAACTGAGTCTCTTTTAGTGAATCTTCCTTACATTTTTTTGAAGCTGGCTGCATATTCTACAGACAGTGTGTGCTCCAGAGCTGATAACCCCTAATGCTTATTGTTTTATTGAGCTAATGGTAGTAATGGAAGGCAGAAAAAGGCCCCTGTTTATAATTATTACTATAGCAGCCAAGGTCACTGATAGACCTCTTAGGTTCTACAATTGAGGAGTCATAAAGGGTTGTACTTGCAGGGAGGGGCGGACAGGACAGGTGACCCTATATTGACCAACATGGTATTCCAAGCCATACACGTCATACATAAGTTTTCAGTCAGTGGGAACTTCAATGGACTGCCATGACTTCTCAAATATGATGGATAGTGGCTTAGCATCTTAATCTGCCAGTTCCCTCAAGACCCGCAGATGCACCTCATCAGGTCCTATAGACTCGTGCACCTTCAGGTTCCTTAGATGGTCTTGAACCTGATCTTCTCCTACAGTAGGTGGTTCTTCATTCTCCCAGTCCCTGCCTTTGCCTTATGCAACTTGGGTGGTGTGGCTGGAGCACTTGTCGGTGAAGACTGAGGCAAAAAAGTCATTGAGTACTGCAGCCTTCTCCATATCCCGGGTAACCAGGTCTCCCATTTCCTTCGAGAGAGGACCCACATTTTCCTAGCTTTCCTTTTGTCACTGACGTATGCATAGAAGCTTTTCATGTTGCCCTTGATGTTCCTGACCAGATTTAATTCTATCAGGGCTTTAGTTTTCCTAACCTGGTCCCTGGCTGCTTGGACAACTTCTCTGTGTTCCTCCCAGGCTACCTGTCCTTTCTTCCGTCCTCTGTAGGCTTCCTTTTTGTGCTTGAGTTTGCCCAGGAGCTCGTTGTTCATCCCTGCAGGCCTCCTGGTGGTTTTGCCTGACTTCCTCTTGGTCAGGATGCATCGCTCCTGAGCTTGGAGGAGGTCATCCTTGAATATTAAACAGCTTTCTTGGGCCCCTCTTCCCTCCAGGGCTTTGTCCCATGGTATTCTACTGAGCAGATCCCTGAGGAGGCCAAAGTTTGCATTCCTGAAGTCCAGGGTAGTGAGCTTGTTGTGCGCCCTCCTCGCTGCCCTAAGGATCTTGAACACCATTTCACGGTTACAGCATTCAAGGCTGCCCTTGACTTTCACATTCCCCACCAGCCCCTCCTTGTTGGGGAGAATAAAGTCCAGCATGGTACCTCTCCTCATGGGCTCCTCTGTCACTTGGAGGAGGAAGTTATCATCAATGTACTCCAGGAACCTCCTGGCTTGCCTGTGCCCTGCTGTGTTGTCCCGCCAACCGATGTCGGGGTGGTTGAAGTCCCCCATGAGGACCAGAGCTTGTAAAAGTGAGGTTGCTCCTCTCTGCCTATAGAGGGCCTCATCCGCTTGGCCTTCCTGGTTGGATGGCCTGTAGCAGACCCCCACATATGTTAAGGGCGAAGCTGCTGCCCAAGCATTCACACAGCATTCAAGGAGTTGCACACACACCACCTGAGACTTTAACTGCTAGGACCAGAGTTCCTTCCCAGCGGGCAACTCCAGTGAGCTGATGGGTGCCCCTTTTTGACTCCTCACACACCCACATGTTCTCAGGCACTTCCTCATCCCTCAGGCTTGACCCTAGGTTTTCCAAAGCAGAGTCTCCAACATGATGTATGCCACAAGAGTTTATTGAGTGGTACAGCAGTGTAAAACAGCTCAAGCTGGGTGCCTCCAGAGAGGGACCCCGAACAAAGAAATCCCTGGACAATTATACCCTTACAATCTAAGTTCCCACCCTGCATGACTTCTCCATGTGGTGTCCAAGCAGCACCTGATCCAATGGTGTTATTTTGGTCTGGGGGCTTCTGTCCCTTGTTGGGCCCCTTCATTGTTTCTGGGCAGGCTGAAGATTCTTCCCTTATCTTCAAAGAGGCCCTGCTGCTGCTGTCAATGGATGACTTAACTTCCTTATCTTCTAGCTGCAACTGAGTCCTTGGGGCCCTCCCTCACTGAGCTTGGCAAGAGTTCAATCAAAGTTCACTGTATTCAGGTGGCAAATTCACAGCGTGCGGCCTAAGGCTTCAGTGAATTTAGCCACTGATGCTAAGCAAGATAGTTATTCAAATATATATATATGAATGGTGTACCAGAACACAAAACAGCAACTCTTCCTATATTTCAACTAGTTATTTTTTTTTCTATAGCACATAGCACATCATCAATGCACTCCAGGAACTTCCTGGATTGCTTATGCCCTACTGTCTTGTCCTGCCAACAGATATCGGGAGTGGTTGAAGTCCCCCATGAGGACCAGGGCTTGTGAAAGTGAGGCTGCTTCTATCTGCCTATAGAGGGCCTCATCTGCTCGGTCTTCCTGGTCAGGTGGCCTGTAGCAGACCCCCACTATAATGTCACCTGTCCCTGCCCTACCTTTAATCCTGACCCCTAAGCTCTCAGTTGGCTCCTCATCCATCCCCAGGCGGAGCTCCATGGACTCCAGCTGGTCACTGACATAGAGGGCGACACCTCCTCCTCGTCTTCCCTGCCTGTCCTTCCTAAAGAGCCTGTATCCTTCCATTCCAACACTCCAGTCATAGGAGCCATCCCACCATGTCTCCGTGATGCCAATGAGATGATAGCCCTGCAGACGTGTGCATGTCTCCAACTCCTCTTGTTTATTGCCCATGCTGCGTGCATTTGCATAGAGGCATTTAAGTTGGGCCCCCAGTGGAGCTTACTTATTGGCTGGAGTGGCTGGAGTTCCTTTGTGCTGCCCTTCAGGTGCTCTCCTGCTGACCCGTCATCCTTCTCCAGGCTCTGGGCATCTACTGCTGGCACTGGCATCAAACTGGTAGGAGTGGGATGGATTGAGGTTCCCCTCCCCCGATAAGTTTAGTTTAAAGCCCTCTTCACCAGCTTGGCAAGCCTATGACTGAAGAGGCTCTTCCCCTTCTCTGACAGATGGACCCCAATCTATTTTTCTGTTAAAATTTTCTTGCTACTGTTTTTCATAGTAGCATCTTCCTTTCTTAAAACTGACTCATGCAAAATTTCTCAGGTATTTTGAGCTTGTAACATTGATCTATGAACAGAGAGGTCTTTTGCTTGCAGGATTTTGTAATTTTTAAATACAAAAAGGACAGAAGGATAAAGATATCTGAAAGGAAAAATATGTGTAAAAAAAGAGTTAAATGATCATTTGAGAAGACAGAGACTGAAAAAGACTGTATTTATTTGAACTGCTGGTACCTGCCAACTGGCAGTATCCACACAGAACTGTCACAAAATAATTCCCACTACTTAGAAACATCTCCCATGCTATAAAGCTGGTATAGGCAGTGTGTTACATACTGACACACACATTTTGCTTATGACATGAGAAGCCTATCAGATCTCAACAGTGCTGCCTAAGTAAAGACATCTAAGTTTGGTGTTTCACTGGAATAAAACAATATGGTAAAAACACAAAAGCATTTCAATTTTGCAAAAGAAACACCTCATATAAATGAGGCAGGGTTTTGTTTGTGTTTTAAACTCTTCTGCTCAACAAGCCCAAATGAAAAGTTGCTGGGAAGTCTGCTCTTCTGGGATCCCAAGACCTACATTCGCCCACCATTTGGACTGTCTTGGAAGTCTCCGTGGCTTCATGGTTGCACAGTAATCTGGACTAATAACTTTACAACATCTCGGGGAAATTCTGGGAGTATTGTTGTTCAGTCCTAGCCACAGTAAAACCAAAACATTGCCAAGACAATGTATTTATTTACAAATGTAAACCACCATTTTTCTCCACTCAGCTCTTATGGTGAAACATAACTAAAATGTCCATGCAACTATTCCACAGTTATGCACTTAAATCATCCAGCGTACTGATTATTTCCCATGCAAGTTTTTCTTCAGGGTGTGTCAGAGTGGCTACAATGCTGTAGCTCAAATATGCCTAAAACATAAAATATATCGCTGAAAACAAAGAGGTAGAGGTACATTTTACTAAACTTCCCACAAATGAGAATCTCTTTTTCTGTCATTATCCCTGAATCACAAACAAATGTGTATTTTTCCATAGGTATTTCCCTTCTAGTAAACACAGTCCAGTAGTTTCTGAATTAAATACTTACAATACCTAGATTATGTGCTTATATGACTGATTGCAAAACAACCCTAATTAAATAACAGCAAATTATTAATTTGTTTTTTCCTGATTATAAAGCAGAGCAGAAAAACTGTGATCACCAGAGAGAGAATACAGGTAACCTCTGAGACCACGAAATTAATGGCTTTTCCATTTTCCTCATAAGTAATTAAAATCAGCTAGAAAATTAACTTCATTGCTGTCGAGCTCTGGACTATCTTGGCAGTGGCTTTACAGAGAAGGCTCAGAGCAGAGAAAGTGCAAATATGCCTATTATTTATGCTTGACTACAGTGGAAGGAGTTCTTATTTAAAATTTGTACAAAAAATTTACAGTTTAAGAAGTCTTTAATAACACATTTCAATTTAATAATAAATAAATTTGAATAATCCATTTTTAATATTGCATGCTGTCATGGTTTAACCCCAAGCACCACACAGCCGCTCACTCATTCGACCTCAGCAGGATGGGAAGAGAATCAGAAGGGTAAAAGTGACAAAACTCATGGGTTGAGATAAAGATAATTTAAAAGGGAAAACAAAAGCTACATGTGCAAGCAAAGCAAAACAAGGAATTAATTCACTACTTTCCATCAGCAGGCAGAGATTTAGAGCCATCTCCAAGAAAGCAGGGCTCCATTACGCATAATAGTTATGTGGGAAGAGAAACACCATCACTCCGAATGTCCCTCCCTTCCTTCTTCCCCTAGCTTTTTATTGCTGAGCATGACATCATATGGCATGGAATATCCCTTTGGTCAGTTGGGGTCAGCTGTCCCAGCTGTGTCCCCTCCCAACTTCTTGTGCACCCCCAGTCTACTCACTTGTGGGGCAGTATGAGAAGCAGAAAAGGCCTTGACTCTGTGTGAGCACTGCTCAGCAACAGTTAAAGCATGGGTGTGTTATCAGCACTGTTTTGGTCACAAACCCAAATCATAGCTCCATACAAGCTACTATGAAGAAAATTAACTCTGTCCCAGCCAAAACCAGTACATGTGCAAATTTATTTTTTTGTCATGCAGAAAAAACATTTTGTGTTTACAGGATTCAAATCCTCATGGTGATGCCACTCATAATAGAAAATCACTTCCTGCATTATAAATCTCCAGCTGTTATTTATTTACTTTTAGATGTAACAGAAAAAGATCCAGTAAAATATCTAGAAGCCACTGAGAGTTTAACTTCAATGAAAATTTAACCAAAAAAATTCCACACTGAAACAACATTTAGGGTGTACATAAATCCAAACAAGTTCAGGTTCATCACTATTTATTTTATGACAGAGGCACATTATATGGCCTAGCATTTCCAAGCCAGAATCATGTACTATTTGATGCAGTGTATCTGGGAATTAATATATGTTTTCACTTTCATTTCCCACAGAAACAATTTTTACGCTGTTTCACTGTTCACCTGTCTGTTGGTATCACCATGCCAACCCACACATACTTTTAGCATTTCAAATTTAATTTAGAAACAGAGATTGAAATACCAGAGATGATAAAATCCTTAGAAGTTTTGTGAAAGTTAGTATCTGGGTAAAGGAGAAAGACCAAAATTAGTTTCTCTACAGCAGAATTCAGCTTTTAAAATATTCTAGTTAGCAACACCTGATTGGCAAATCAGCATGTGCATAGTTCCAGACTAGTCAGGCAATGCGCTTGGTCTTGCCCAGTGACAAAACAATAAAGGAACAGAGATGAAGGACTGGCACTGGAATTAATGTCATTGGGAAAGGAAAAGACAGGACTTAGGGACATAAATCTGCAGGAGACCCATCTTATGCTGCTTAAGGGACAACTTGTTAATAGATTCTCTTAGAGTAATTTTTTACGTTCTGTATGAAACTCTCTCTTAAATAGATAGTGAAGTAGCTACAGTCTTGTTCTTTTCAGAGAAAAAAAATGTTCATTTAGTTGCACATTCATCCATTCTTCCATGACTACCACAACAATTAAGTACAGCAGGTCTAGTTTGGAAATTGCCAAGGTCTGTATAACTGTTGCACACACCCAAAAAGTGTACAAATGCACTATTTTATGCAGGTAGACAATAGGATATGATCTAAAGATTACCTGGTTCCTTCTCTCCCAGAACACAAGCTTGGTTTGAGTTATCACTACACTTGCCTGATTCCTTGCAAAGCTCACTCTTCATCAGTTCACGTGGTTCCTGCTACATTACTTCCTACAACATACAACTCACATCACAGATTATTTTCCCCCAAGGTTAAACCTCCTTGAGGTACACACTGGATCTCCCCATCCTTCTGCATTACCCACCAAGTACAGTGGGGTCCTTGAATGGCTTTGCCTTTTCCCAAGAGAAGAGCAACCCATGCCTACTTCCCCAGCCACTTCCCTGTGCACACTACTGGCACCTTATCTCCCCCCACAGTATGTAGGGGTTTTGTTTGGGCAGGACCAGGATGGTTAGCAGATCCTCTGGTCTTAACTAGCTGAGTGGCTGCTGCTAAATTTGTATCCCAGTGCTTCCATGCCCCATTGCCCAATGCTCTCAACAGTCCATTAAATCTCTCAATCTTTCCAGAGGCTTGTGGGTGGTAGGGGATGTGATACACCCACTCAATGACGTGTTTCTTGGCCCAGGAGGGCCTCATGGTTATTTCAGAAACAAGTCCCATTGTCTGACTCAAGTCTTTCTGGGGTACCATAGAACTTGCCTTTCAAGGCCCAAGATGGTGTTTCAGGCAGTGGCATGATTTACAGGGTATGTTTCTAGCCAACCAGTAGTTGCTTCCACCATGGTGAGTATATAGCACTTGCCTTGGCATGTTCGTGGCAGTGGTCCAATATAGTCAATTTGCCAGGCCTCGCCATATCGAAAGCCCAACCACCGCCCTCTCTTCCAAGGAGACTTTACTTGTGTGACTCGCTTGATTGAGCATGTTTCACATTCATGAGTGACCTGTGTGATGGCCTCCACAGTCAGGTCCATCCCTCGATCATGAGCCCATCTGTATGTTGCATCTCTCCCTAGATGTCCCGATGTTTCATGGGCCCATCAAGCTACAAATAGCTCACCCTTACGCTCCCAGTCCAGCTCCATCTGAGTCACTTCAATTTTGGCAGCCTTGTCTTCCTGTTCATTCTTTCAATGTTCTTCAGTGGTACAGCTTTTGAGCACATGAGCATCTACATGATGTACCTTTACAGAAATGTTTTCAACTTGCAAAGCAATGTCTTGCTGCAATGTAGCATCCCAGATGGATTTACCTCTGCACTGCTACCATTGCTGTAGCCACAGGGCATTTGCCACCATCCAGGAGTAAGTATAGAGATAGAGACAGAGCACTGGCCATTTTTC
The DNA here is from genome assembly GCF_030867145.1 of Opisthocomus hoazin. Lineage (NCBI taxonomy): Eukaryota > Metazoa > Chordata > Aves > Opisthocomiformes > Opisthocomidae > Opisthocomus > Opisthocomus hoazin. The sequence continues at coordinate 48,554,177 of NC_134453.1, read as the reverse complement.
TCATTTAGCAATCTCTAGAGCTAGTTGGATGCCTTTCAGTTTTGCGAACTGACTTGACTTGCCTTCTCCTTCAGTGGCCTCAATGACTTGTCTTGTGGAACTCCGCACAGCAGCTTTTCACTTCCCATGGTTTCCTACAACATGACAGGATCCACTGGTAAACAGAGCATAACGCCTTTCATCTTCTGATAACTGATTATATGGTGGTGCCTCTTGGGCATGAGCCACCTCCTCAGGCACTGCTCCAAAATCTCTGCCTTCTGGCTCCTCATTCAAGCCCATTGCATGATCAACACTACCCACTTACTCCAAGTAGTATGGGTTGTGTGATGTGTAGAGGGTTTCCTTTGACCATCTGGTGTATCATGTGCAATCACAGTTCCAAGTGGAGCTGTGCTTCTGTACCATCAACTTCTGAAGCTGCTTGAACCCTCTCATATGCTACTAGTATCTCTTTTTCAGTTGGAGTATAGTGGGCTTCTGATCCTCAATACCCCCGGCTCCATTGAATCAAAGAATCATAGTACAGTAAGGGTTGGAAGGGACCTTAAAGATCATCTGGTTCCAACCCCCCTGCCAGGAGCAGGGACATCTTCCACTACACCAGGGTGCTCAGAGCTCCATCCAACCTGGCCTTGAACACTGCCAGGGAGGGGGCAGCCACAGCTTCTCTGGGCAACCTGTGCCAGTGTTTCACCACCCTCATGGTGAAGAATTTCTTCCTAATATCCAATCTAAATCTGCCCTCTTTTAGTTTACAGACATCCCCCCTTGTCCTAGCACTGCACACCCTTGTGAAAAGTCCCTCTCCATCCTTCCTGTAGGCCCCCTTCAGGTACTGGAAGGCTGCTCTAAGGTCTCCCCGGAGCCTTCTCTTCTCCAGGCTGAACAGCCCCAACTCCCTCAGCCTGTCCTCGTAGGAGGGGTACTCCAGCCCTCGGATCATCTTCGTGACCGTCCTCTGGACCCGCTCCAACACATCCATGTCCTTCTTATGTTGGGGGCCCCAGAGCTGGATGCAGGACTCCAGGTGGGGTCTCACCAGAGCGGAGTAAAGGGGCAGAATGACCTCCCTTGACCTGCTGGCCACGCTTCTCTTGATGCAGCCCAGGGTATGGTTGGATTTCTGGGCTGCAAGTGCACATTGCCGGCTCATGTTGAGCTTCTCATCCAGCAGTATCCCCAAGTCCTTCTCCTCAGGGCTGCTCTCGAGCCACTCTCCGCCCGGCCTGTACTTGTGTTTGGGATTGCCCCGATCCATGTGGCAGGACCTTGCACTTGGCCTTGTTGAACTTCATGTGGTTCACGCAGGCCCACCTCTCCAGCCTGTCAAGGTCCCTCTGAATGGCATCCCTTCCCTCCAGCATATCAACCACACCACACAGCTTGGTGTCATCAGCAAACTTGCTGAGGGGGCACTCAGTCCCACTGTCCATGTCGCCAACAAAGATACTAAACAGCACCGGCCCCAGTACCGACCCCTGAGGCACACCGCTCATCACTGGTCTCCACCTGGACATCGAACCATTGACTGCAACTCTTTGAATGCATCCATCGAGCCAGTTCCTTATCCAACGAGTGGTCCATCTGTCAAATCCATGTCCTTTCAATTTAGAGACAGGGACATCATGCGGGACAGTGTCGAATGCCTTTCACAAGTCCAGGTAGATGATGTCAGTTGCCCATTCTTTGTCTGCCAATGCTGTAACCCCATCATAGAAGGCTACCAAGTTGGTCAGGTTTTGCCCTTGGTGAAGCCATGTTGGCTGTCCCCAGTCACCTCCTTGTTACCCATGTGCCTTAGCATGGTTTCAAGGAGGATCTTGCCAGGCACAGAGGTGAGACTGACTGGCCTGTAGTTCCCCAGGTCTTCCTTTTTCCCCTTTTTAAAATGGGAAAAAAACCCTAATGGTCGACCTCAGACTTCTCCTGCTGTTTTCTGCCAGAGGCTCCAGGTGAGGCCATGCTCCCTGGCTGCAGTGTAGAGTACATTTTCCACATCTGGTCCTGTACAAACAGGCCCAAGGGCTACTGCACAAAGCTATCTCCTATTTGATCTGCTTAAAGGCTTGTTGTTACTCTGGGCTCCACTCAAAACAGTTCTTCTCTTGGATCACTTGACAGAGAGGGCTCACAAGCTGACTATAACCTTGAATATGCATTCTCCAGAATCCCACAAGGCCTAAGAAAGCTTGTGTTTCTTTCTTGCTAGCTGGTAGGGACACAGTTGCTATCTTGATTATATCCGTAGGGACATGACGATGTCCATCCTGTCATTTTACTCCCAAGAACTGGATCTCCTGTGCAGGTCCTTTGACCTTGCATCTTTTTATGGTGAAACCAGCTTTCAGAAGAATCTGAATTATTCTTTTCCCCTTCTCAAACAATTCTGTTTTGTTGCCCCACATGATGATGTTGTCGATTTATTGCAGATGTTCAGGGGCATCACCCTGTTCTATTGAAGTCTGGATCAGCCCATGGCAAATGATGGGACTGTGCTTCCTCTCCTGGGGCAGTCAATTCCAGGTGTACTAACAACTGTGGCCTGTACCTTGCTGCCAAAGTGTGGTGGGTTGACCTTGGCTGGCTGCCAGATTCCCACCAAGCCACTCTATCACTCCTCCTCCTCAGCAAGACAGGGGGAGAAAATACAATGAAAGCCTCATGGGTCGAGATAAGGACAGGGAGATCACTCAGCATTTACTATTATGGGCAAAACCAGCACAACTTGAGGAAATTCATTTAATTTACTGCCAATCAATTAGAGCAACATAATGAGAAATAAGAACAAATCTAAAAAACTCCTTTCCCCCACCTCTCCCTTCTTCCTGGGCTCAACTTCACTCATGAATTCTCTACCTCCTCCCCTCGAGTGGTGCAGGGGGATAGGGAATGCGGGTTGCAGTCAGTTCATAACGCTTCGTCTCTGTTGCTCCTTCCTCCTCATGCTCTTCTGCTCCATCACAGGGTCCCACCCACAGGAACACTCCTTCATGAACTTCTCCATCATGGGTCATTCCCACGGGCTGCCTTACTACAGGCCTGTCAGCCTGACCTCAGTGCTGGGGAAGATTATGGACTGCGTGGTTCTTTGTTGCCAGTTGGGGCTAAACCATGACACTGTCATATACTCTTTTAGCAAGGAACAGGATGGCTGTACAATCACATTAGATACGTTCCAGAGGATACTGGCTCTGAAAATCATCATGCTGTGCTATTCCCTAAATTTACTTTTATTCTGTTGCTTAAGAACATGGTTTGTAGCTAATTCTCTTTCCCTCTGACTGTCTTCTGTGAAGGAAATAACCACTCTTAGAAGTGGCAGTGGCATAGCTCAGTCTTACTACCTGAACAGGACTTGTAAATGGCATGCAGTTGGTATTCTTCTTTCCTTCCTCATCTGCTCTGTGCAGATGACAAAAAGTCAAGTATCAACTTCTCACACCATGGATCCTGGATCTTAGAAGGAATAGTCTTTAAATTGAACGAAACATCTCATTATTTTAAAAGAATTAACTTCTCTTTTGCCTGCCTATGCCAGTAATCTGTAAATTTGCTTTCAGGTTTACCTTGTCACTGTAATTATCTAGGCTTTCTCTAAGACTATGCTTATTTGTTGCTCTCTCACAGGTAATTTTCACCTCCATTTAACATAGTCCCACTGATGAGGTATTTGGCCCATAATATATCTGTTGTCTGCTCTGAGATCAGGAGCTAGAAAGCTGTTAGCATCACAGGCAAATGTAAAATCTAAATCTTCTCAAATCTAAACATTTCTGAAGTACCTGGAGGAATACACGCTTGGGGTGAGTGGTCAGCAGACCTCTCTTGGGCTATATAGAAAGAAGGGGCTTAGAAAAACAGAAAAGATAACATCTCTCATTTCCCTTGGGAAACATTATTTGAAGAACATACAGGAGTGTGTGATGCAAAATATGTCTGTTGGAAGTATAAGCTGCCCTTCAAGAATAGGAATGTCCATCCAGGATCCAAACCAGCAATGCACATAGCCACCAATGCTTTGGATACTTGGCAAACATACACCTGGAAAGTGAATGACCTCACAGCCTACAAAGTCCTTTTGTAAGCTTCTTTTGTCCTGCACTCCAGCTCCTCTCCTTTGACCCTGTCTGCTGAAGTAACTGACTCAAATGTCTTTCTTCCAGTTGGCTTCATTATCTCCTTTCTCTGCATTCCCTTATAATCTTTTAGTTTTGTAATTGTCTCCATTGGAGTAACTGGGTATTTTACAGTCTTCAGTGTATTTATCCTCAGAAAACACACACAAGTTTAGTCAGCTATATTGTTCTCCTTTTAAAACTGAAAAATTACAGAAATTAAGTTATTGCTCCAAGTTCACAGAGGAGATCTGTGCTGCAGATTAAGTTTCCCAGTTGGAAATTGCCTTTTGTAGCACAGCAGCCTGTACCAGAACCTCTGGCGTCACCACACAGAAGAAGATAGGAGGACAAACAATACATGGCTAAGGCAGGCTCTGGGGAGCATCTTTGTGAGCCAACAAATTTGTATTTATTGATCTCTGTTGTGGGGAGAGGAACAAATGGTCAAAGGCAGATGGAAGATGCCTTACATACAAAAATGTATGTCACTGAGTCTTCAGTGAAAATGTTGTTTTGAAATGAGGATTGGTGGTATATTAGAGTGTTGAAAAGTGTGAGTGTTTTATCCCAGCTAGAACTCAGGCTGGCCACTGTTGTAAGGGACAACAAAAAAAAAATGTTTTTACAAATACATCTGTGGAATTATTAGTAAAATTAAGGTTTTACATCTGAAAATTAAGGTTTATATGAAAACATAGCAGTGTTCACCCATTGAGGAAAAGCAAAAGGAGCTCTGAGGATGGGACACAGCTGCAGCAGGCATGCGAGGAATCCACTAACACAGCAACTCCCTGCAACATACCATAGAGGATGGAGCGGAGTGAAGATTCCGTGGCCATGCTCCGTGACGATAAAGCAGGAGGAAATGATCCTCTAGAACTGATAAGCAGCTCATCTGGCCCCCTGAGCCAACAGGTTTTCGAAACCTTGCCAAAGTGCTATCCTCTCGTGAACTTTGCTCGTTTTAATATCATTTTAATACCAAAACACACCTCCACCCCGAAGGCTACCCGCTTCCGAGGTGCAACCACTCCTCTTCGAGTCTGCGCTCTCGATTTTTTGTAGACTATACCTTTAAACGTGAAGCGAGAAAATTTTACACCAATTATGATAAAAGGTATGTATGACTACAGTCACTCAAACTCCACCTTAAAGGTAGAAAGGATATAAAAATAGCCAGGGAAATGGGGGATTTTCGGAGAAGAAGATAACACCGTAGATTTTCGGAGAAGAAGAAGATAACACCATGAGCAAGTCAAGGGAAACTCCACCTCAGACTGCCTCCGACAGCCGGGACTGGCCGACAGGCTGAGCCTTGCTTCTCCCCACCTTGGGACGCCTTGAGTGAGACTTAAACTAAGCGCTTTTCTCGGGAATAGTTACTCCCTAATGTTTATAGCCAGGCTGTATTATTTATAACCTTTTCACGCGTTTCATATTTGCACGTGCTTTCTTGCAGACAGTCACTATCACCGGCAATTCAAAAAACCTATGTACCTGTTGCACAAATAAAACTGCACTGTTCAAGTAGCCAGTTGTCACAGTTTCTCACTGAATGCGACCAAACACAGCTGTGCTAGTTCATGAGCACGACTGGACTGAAGGTGCAGACTGCTATTAGTGTATCCAGAATCGTGGTAGTTTAATATACGTATTAAACGCGACTGGACTGGTAGTGGCAAATTAGATATCACTCAGAATTTAAACCTAGCCGCACCTAGCCTCTCACTCCAGTGAAGAGAGTTAGAACACAAAGGGGTTTATTTTCTGCCCAATTAACGCGACAGAAAATTGGCGTCACAGACAGGTTTGCCATGGATAAACTGCTGCAAAAATACAGTTGTGTCCCTTCCCAAGTCAGGAAGGAGTGGGCCCAGAAGTTTTGGAAGGATGAAGAGAAAGTAGTCGAATGTGTTAAACAGTGTCAGGTTTCACAAAAACTCCGAACGGGTAAAGGTAAAGGAGTGATTTGTGCGGTGTTAGGCGCCTGTTTATCTTGTGCAGAAAAAGAAGCTAAAGAAGCCCCTGCTCCTACTCTGGTCTCTGCCGTAGAACATGCAGCTTTAAAATCAGAAAATGAGGTGCTGAAATCAGCATTAGCTTTCCAGAAGGAGACAGGAGAAAAATTAGAAACTCAGGTTAGAAAACTTACAAGCGAAAATGAGAAATTAGAAAACCAAGTTGATGAGCTCTTGGGGGAAAATAGAAATTTAGAATATTGAAATGCTAGACTCAGGGGTGAGGCTCAGCATTTTAGGATGTTGTTGGAAAAGATGAATGGGCTTTTAGATAAAATGCAGCCATCTGCCCAGGTCCAGCAGATTCGTAAGTTATTGTGTTACCCGAGCTCAGGAATGCAGACTGAAGATTTTTGGTGTAACAGTGATGATGAGGAGGTCAGTGAAGTCGAAGGGACTTTTAAATCCCAAGTGATTCCCTTGCGACCTTTGGTTAAAACTGAAACAGCTGTTGATGATGATGATGAAATCCATACCACTACACATACCGTGCCATGGACACCGACAGAGTTGGAAAGAATAAAAGAGAAATACTCCAGGCAGCCAAGCGAGTCAGCTGTTGAATATGTGTGGCGAGTTTCTGCTGAGGGTGGAGACAGAATTATGTTAAGTGAGGATGAAGCGGGAGACTCCTGGTGACCCGGAGTGTTTTTAACCACTATGACAGGAGATCACTGTTATTCCCTAACCGCTCGAGCAGCCTACTGGGTAGGCGGTATGGATCCGTGGGAAAGGGGAGAGCCGTTAGAAATTAAAGCTAAGGGTTACTCTGACCTGTCTGCAGCAGTACGAAAAGCAGCTTGTCTGCAAGCTATATATGACCGGGAAGAGTTTTGAAAATCCCCAATGTTAGCTCCTATTGACCCAGACCGACTAGCCCCTCTCATCCGTGGTCTCCCCGATTGCCTTAAGCCATTTACGGTCGAAACTCGAAACTGCATACGGGGAGATTTGTGATAACCCTAACCATGGTCGGGGTCAGCATAACCATATACCCACTTGGAATGAATATGTACAGGAAATAGACAAATACAGACGCCAAATGGGCTGGGATACCCTAAATGGTGAAAAGCCCCCCGATCCTACCCGAAGGATTTTCCAGGTCCACATAAAAAACTCCAAATCTGATCAAATGCATACTCACAACCCTAAACCTGACAGGAGATTTAAACCTGATAAAGAGCAAAATGAGTTGTGGCGTAAAGCCCTGGACTTGGGGGTACCTCGACGGCTCCTACACGGTGTCCCTACGGAAGATCTCTGTGCACTGCTCCAATCCTTAACTAGAAAAAATAATTCAGTTGGGGTAAAGCATCCAACCGGAGAATCTCCCGGTTATGACAGTGTTGTGCCTTCTGCACCAGAATCTAACTTGATTGATTTGTCAAAGTCCCAGCAAAAAAACTCCCATCCCCGGGGAAGGCAGTGAGCCACCCTGCCCGGCGGGTACTAGCGATTCAATGGCTCCCTGGTAAAATCAAGAAACCTATTATTGCCCTTCTCATTGGACCCCAAAAAATATTAACCAAATTTCTTATCGATACCAGGGCCCAAATGTCTGGACTGGTAGTGGCAAATTAGATATCACTCAGAATTTAAACCTAGCCGCACCTAGCCTCTCTCTCCGGTGAAGAGAGTTAGAACGCAAGGGGGTTTATTTTCTGCCAAATTAACACGACAACATCAACAACAAAAAGAGGGACAAGGAGAATCTCCATCCCTTATTGGATGCGGGGGGGAATATTGCCACCAAGGATGAAGAAAAGGCTGAGGTACTTAATGCCTTCTTCACCTCAGTCTTTAATAGTCAGACTGGTTATTCTCAGGGTATTCAGCCGCCAGTGCTGGAAGACAGGGATGGAGAGCAAAATATACCTCCCATAATCCAGGGGGAAGCAGTTAGCGACCTGCTATGCCACCTGGACACTTACAAGTCTGTGGGGCTAGATGGGATCCACCCAAGAGTGAAAAGGGAGCTGGTGGAGGAACTGGCCAAGCCACTCTCCGTCATCTATCAGCAGTCCTGGCTAACAGGGGAAGTCACAGACAACTGCAAAATCGCCAATGTAACGCTCATCTACAAGGAAGGAAGATCCCGGGAACTACAGGCCTGTCAGCCTGACCTCAGTGTCGGGGAAGATTATGGAGCGATTCATACTGAGTGCACTCACCGGGCATGTGAAGGACACCCAGGGGATCAGGCCCAGCCAGCATGGGTTCATGAAAGGTCCTGCTTGACCAACCTGATCTCCTTCTATGACCGGGTGACCCACCTAGTGGATGAGGGAAAGGCTGTGGATGTTGTCTACCTGGACTTTAGTAAGGCCTTTGACACTGTTCCACACAGCATCCTCCTGGAGAAACTAGCTGCCCATGGTTTGGATGGGTGTACTCTTCACTGGATAAAGAACTGGCTGAATGGCCAAGCCCAGAGAGTGGTCGTGAATGGAGTTAAATCCAGTTGGTGGCTGGTCACGAGTGGTGTTCCCCAGGGCTCAGTTTTGGGTCAGGTCTTGTTTAACATCTTCCTCAATGCTCTGGATGAGAGGACTGAGTGGTCCCTCAGTAAGTTTGCAGATGACACCAAGCTGGGGGGGGGGGAGTGTCGATCTGCTTGAGGGTAGGAAGGCTCTGCAGAGGGTTCTGGACAAACTGGATCAATGGGCCGAGGCCAACTGTATGAGGTTCAACAAGGCCAAATGCCGGGTCCTGCACTTGGGTCACAACAACCCCATGCAAAACTACAGGCTTGGGGAAGAGTGGCTGGAAAGCTGCCCAGTGGAAAAGGACCTTGGGGTGTTGGTCAACAGCCGGCTGAACATGATTCAGCAGTGTGCCCAGGTGGCCAAGAAGGCCAGTGGCATCCTGGCTTGTATCAGGAATAGTGTGGCCAGCAGGAGTAGGGAGGTGATCGTGCCCCTGTACTCGGCACTGGTGAGGCCGCACCTCAAGCACTGTGTTCACTTTCGGGCCCCTCACTACAAGAAGGACATTGAGGTTCTTGAGTGTGTCCAGAGAAGGGCAATGAGGCTGGTGAGGGGTCTAGAGAACAAGTCTTATGAGGAGTGGCTGAGGGAGCTGGGGCTGTTTAGCCTGGAGAAGAGGAGGCTGAGGGGAGACCTTATTGCTCTCTGCAGCTACCTGAAAGGAGGGTGTAGCGAGGCAGGTGTTGGTCTCTTCTCCCAACTAACTAGTTATACGAAGAGAGGCAATGGCCTCAAGTTGCATCAGGGGAGGTTTAGATTGGATATTAGGAAAAATGTCTTTACTGAAAGAGTGGTCAGACATTGGAACAGGCTGCCCAGGGAGGTGGCTGAGTCAGCATCCATGGAGGTGTTCAAAAAACACGTAGATATGGCACTTCGGGATATGGTTTAGCACAGAATCACAGAATAGTAGGGGTTGGAAGGGAACTCTGTGGGTCATCTAGTCCAACCCTCCTGCCGAAGCAGGGTCACCTACAGCAAGCTGCACAGGACCTTGTACAGGCGGGTCTTGAATATCTCCAGAGAAGGAGACTCCACAACCTCCCTGGGCAGCCTGTTCCAGTGCTCCATCACCCTCAGAGGGAAGAAGTTCTTCCTCATGTTCAGATGGAACTTCCTGTGCCTCAGTTTGTGCCCATTGCCCCTTGTCCTGTCACTGGGCACCACTAAAAAGAGCTTGGCCCCATCTTCCTGACACCCACCCTTCAGATATTTGTAAGCATTTATTAGGTCCCCTCTCAGCCTTCTCTTCTTCAGGCTGAACAAGCCCAGCTCCCTCAGCCTCTCCTCGTAGGGGAGATGTTCCAGTCCCCTCATCATCCTCATAGCCCTGGGCTGGACTCTCTCCAGTAGCTCCTCATCTTTCTTGAACTGGGGATGCACCCCAGGATCCCATTGGCTTTCTTGGCAACAAGGGCACACTGCTGGCTCATGGTTAACCTGTCGTCCACCAGGACACCCAGGTCCCTCTCCACAGAGCTGCTCTCCAGCAGGTCCACCCCAAGCCTGTACTGGTGCATGAGGTTGTTCCTCCCCAGGTGCAGGACCCTGCATTTGCCTTTGTTGAACCTCATCAGGTTCCTCTCTGCCCAGCTTTCTAGCCTGTCCAGGTCACGCTGAATGGCAGCACAGCCTTCCGGTGTGTCTACCACACCTCCCAGTTTGGTGTCATCAGCAAACTTGCTGAGGGTACATTCTAACTCTTCATCCAGGTCGTTGATGAAGAAGTTAAACAAGACTGGGCCCAGTACTGACCCCTGGGGGACACCACTTGTTACCAGCCTCCAACTAGACTCAGCGCCGCTGATGACAACCCTCTGAGTTCTGCCATTCAGCCAGTTCTCTATCCACTTCACTGACCACTCATCCAGCCCACACTTCCTCAGCTTCCCCAGGAGGATATCATGGGAGACTGTGTCGAAAGCCTTGCTGAAGTCGAGGTAGACAACATCCACGGCTCTCCCTTCGTCTACCCAGCCAGTCATGTCATCGTAGAAAGCTATTAGATTGGTCAGGCATGATTTCCCCTTGGTGAATCCATGCTGACTACTCCTGATAACCTTCTTTTCTTCCACTTGCTTGATGATGGCCTCCAGGATAAGCTGCTCCATCACCTTTCCCGGGATGGAGGTGAGGCTGACCGGCCTGTAGTTCCCTGGGTCCTCCTTCTTGCCCTTTTTGAAGATTGGAGTGACATTGGCCTTTCTCCAGTCCTCGGGCACCTCTCCTGTCCTCCAGGACCTCTCAAAGATGATGGAGAGTGGCTCAGCAATGACATCCGCCAGCTCCCTCAGCACTCGTGGGTGCATTCCATTGGGGCCCATGGATTTGTGGACATCCAGATCGCTTAAGCGATCCCTCACACAGTCCTCCTCGACCAAGGGAAAGTCGTCCTCTTTGTAGGCTTCTTCTCTTACCTCCGGGGCCTGGGATTCCTGAGGGCCAGTCTTAGCACTGAAGACTGAAGCAAAGAAGGCATTCAGTAGCTCTGCCTTCTCCGCATCCTCCGTCACCAGGACACCCGCCTCATTCAGCAGCGGCCCCACATTGTCCCTGGCCTTCCTTTTGCTGCTGATGTAGTTGAAGAAGCCCTTCTTGTTGTTTTTGACATCCCTTGCCAGCTTCAATTCCAGGTGAGCCTTGGCCTTCCTCGTTGCATCCCTGCATGCTCTGACCACATTCCTGTACTCTTCCCAAGTGGCCTGCCCCTCTTTCCACATTCCATGGACCTTTCTCTTCTGCCTGATCTCTGCTAGAAGCTCCTTGTTTAACCATGCAGGTCTCCTGCCTCCTTTGCTAGATTTCTTTCTCGGGGGATGCATTGCTCCTGTGCATGGAAGAAGTGTTGTTTAAAGAGCAACCAGCACTCATGGACCCCCCTGCCTTCGAGAGCCCTAGCCCATGGGATTCCTCCCAGTAGCTCCTTGAAGAGGCCAAAGTCAGCCCTCCTGAGGTCCAGGGTTTTGATCCTGCTTATCGCCCTGCTTCCTCCACGCAGGATCCTGAACTCGACCATTTCATGGTCACTGCAGCCGAGTCTACCTCCAACCTTCACATCCTCCACCAGTCCCTCCTTGTTTGTTAACACAAGGTCCAGCAGAGCGCCTTTCCTTGTTGGTTCCTCCACCACTTGCATCAGAAAGTTATCATCGATGCTCTGTAGGAACCTCCTGGATTGCGCCTGCCTAGCTGTATGGTCTTCCCAGCTGATGTCAGGGTGGTTGAAGTCCCCCATGAGAACCAGGGCCTGTGACTGTGAGGCTGCTTGCAGCTGCCTGTAGAAGGCCTCATCAACCTCCTCCTCCTGGTCAGGTGGCCTGTAGTATACACCCACCGTAATGTCACCCTTATGAGCCTGTCCCTTAATTCTAACCCACAAGCTTTCAACTCGTTCCTCATTTTCCCCCAGGCCAAGCTCAATGCATTCTACTTGCTCCCTCACATATAGAGCAACTCCACCACCTCTCTTTGTTGGTCTGTCTTTCCTAAAGAGTCTGTAGCCATCTATGACAGCATGCCAGTCATGCGAGTTGTCCCACCACGTTTCTGTGATGGCGACCAAGTCGTAGCCATCCTGCTGTATAATGGCTTCCAGCTCCTCCTGTTTATTGCCCCTGCTACGTGCATTGGTGTAGACACACTTGATCTGGGCTGTCAATCTCACCCCTGGCCTTGGCACTCCAAGCCTAGGCTCATCCCTAGTGAGCTGGGCGATGTCCCCTTCCCCCTTCGAACCTAGTTTAAAGCCCTCTCAATGAGCCCCGCCAGCTCGTGGCCAAGAATTCTTTTCCCCTTTGAGATAGCTGAGTTCCACTTGTTGCCAGCAGGCCCGGTGCTGTGTACACCTCCCCATGATCAAAGAAGCCAAAATTTGACTGATGGCACCAGTCCCTGAGCCACCTGTTAACCAGGTGAATTTTCCTGCCCCTTTCAGTGCTGTTCCCTGCCACTGATGGGATGGAGGAAAACACCACCTGCACCCCTGATCCCTCAACCAATCGCCCCAGTGCCCTGAAGTCCCTTTTGATGGCCTTGGGACTTCTCTCTGCGATCTCGTCCCCGCCAACCTGCATTACCAAGAGGGGGTAGTAATCAGAAGGCCGCACCAGACCAGGGAGTTTCTTCGCAACATCCCTAACCCGGGCCCCAGGGAGGCAGCAGACTTCCCTGTGGGATGGGTCCGGTCGGCAGATCAGGCCCTCTGTTCCCCTCAGAAGGGAATCACCTATGACAATGACCCTCCTTTTTTTCTTAGTTGAGGCAGTCGTAATTCTTGGGGCTGACTGACTCATCCTAGGCAACCCCCTGGATGGAGCCTCACCTTCACCCACTTCCTCTGCGGCCGGTCCCTCACGTTCCAGAGCCCCATACCTGTTGCTTAAGGGCAACTGGGCAGGTGAGGGAGGCCGGGGGGAGATTCACTTGCCCCCCCGAGCAGGGACCTGTTTCCATTCCCCCCATCTCTTAGGCCCCCTCTTTCTGCTCGGTGGCAAGAGGGTAGGGGGTTCTCTGCTTTCTGTGGAGCTGCTTCCTGCTGCCTCGGCCTCAGGGAGGGCAGGGTGCGGCTCCACCAGTCGATCTCCCTCTCACACTCCCGGATGCTCCTCAGCCTCTCCACTTCCTCCTTCAGCTCTGCCACCAGGCTGAGCAGGTCATTCACCTGCTCACACCGAACACAGCCGTTGTCTCTGCTGTCCGCCGGTACGAGCGCCAGGCTCAGAGACCTGGACAGCTGCGTTCTTGCGCGGGGCCTCCGTCTGGGTCCCCACGCTCCTTCTAGCAAGAGCTTTACCACGGGTGGTAACCAGGGCTAGAATATCTCCTGGAAGGGCGATGCCCACTACTTGAGTTGCCAGGAGGGGGGGCTGCACCCTGCCCGCTCGCCTTCCCCGCGCCAACTGCCGCGCCGCTCCCCGGCTGCCGCGCCGCCTCTGTTTGCCGGCTCTGCTCGCCCGCGCTCCCTGGGAGCTGCTCTTATCCGTGAGGGGGTTTGGCCGCTGTCACACTCGGCTCCGCCCCCGCTGAGTCAGAGCTGCCGCTCCTCGGCACCTCCCGCTTTCCCGCTGGGGGGGGAGCTGGGGGCTCCTCTCTCTCTCGGCGCTTTTTGCCGCCTCGCCGCTGCGGTTTTGCCACCGGAGAAAGGGTCCCTCGGCGCGAGCCTCTGCTCCGGAACCCTTCACCTTCAGTAGCTTCGCCGAAATAGCAGACATGGTGGTGTTGGGTTGATGGTTGGACTTCATGACCTTAGATGGTCTTTCCCAACCTACGATTCTATGATTCTATGATTCTGTGATTTAAAAGTTTGGGTAACCAAGTCAGAAATTGGTTTCCCTTCATAACTGTTCTTTTCTAATGACCTTTTAAGAAGTTTTGGTCAGTAAGTAATTCACACTTAATGGCTTTAAGCTTCTTGTCCTGAACCAAAACAGTAAAAACAGCAACAACAAAAACAGGTGTAAATACCATTTTAAATACTTTTACAAAGAAAAAACAGCATTAATACTAGATTTTTATCTCCTGATAGCATGCATTTGTAATTGAAGCAACATAATTTTAAAAGCTTTGTGTAGCACTATAACATGCTGCATGACTGCTATAAAGAACAAGACACAGCACAACAGCTTTAAGAAATTTTGCCAGAAGAGGTAAGGCACTTTATTAACAAAAGATTAGCTCAGTATTTGATGTGTATAAATATTCCATAAAGTCATTTGAGCTAACAAGAAATACTACTCAATTGTACAGTATGTAGACAGTTAGCAAATAGCTCAACTAACAATGCAACTGCTCCTGACTGGAATTTCAAACGAAGTAGAATTTATTCCATGAATTATAAAACAAAGGGCTAGTAAAGGAGTTCTGATTTAGAACCAAACTTTTCCATAATTTAGAAGGCTGTATTCTATAATAGTGTTTTAGGTTTCAACCAAAATTCCTTCAATATTTAAAAAAATGTAAGTAAGTTTGGAGGTGGATTGAGAACTGGCTGAATGGCAGAGCCCAGAGGGTTGTCATCAGCGGCACTGAGTCTAGTTGGAGGCTGGTAACTAGTGGTGTTCCCAGGGGTCAGTATCGGCCCAGTCTTGTTCAGCTTCTTCATCAATGACCTGGATGAAGAGTTCGAGTGTACCCTCAGCAAGTTTGCTGATGACACCAAACTGGGAGGAGTGGTGGATACACCAGAAGGCTGTGCTGCCCTCCAGCGAGACCTGGACAGGCTGGAGAACTGGGCACAGAGGAACCTGCTGAAGTTCCACAAGGATAAGTCCAGGTTCCTACACCTGGGGAGGAAGAACCCCATGCACCAGTACAGGCTTGGGGCTGACCTGCTGGAGAGCAGCTCTGTGGAGAGGGACCTGGGTGTCCTGGCGGATGACAGGTTGACTGTGAGCCAGCAGTGTGCCCTTGTTGCCAAGAAGGCCAATGGGATCTTGGGATGCATTAGGAGGAGTGTGGCCAGCAGGTCGAGGGAGGTTCTCCTTCACCTCTACTCTGCCCTAGTGAGGTCCCATCTGGAGTACTCTGTCCAGTTCTGGGCTCCCTAGTTCAAGAAAGATGAGGAGCTACTGGAGAGAGTCCAGCGGAGGGCTACAAGGATGGTGAGGGGACTGGAGCATCTTTCCTACGAGGAGAGGCCGAGGGAGCTGGGCTTGTTCAGCCTGAAGAAGAGAAGGCTGAGAGGGGACCTAATAAATGCTTATAAGTATCTGAAGGGTGGGTGTCAGGAGGATGGAGCTAGACTCTTTTCAGTGGTGCCCAGCAACAGGACAAGGGGCAATGGGCACAAAATGAAGCATAGGAAGTTCCGTCTGAACATGAGGAAGAACTTCTTCCCTCTGAGGGTGACGGAGCCCTGGAACAGGCTGCCCAGGGAGGTTGTGGAGTCTCCTTCTCTGGAGATATTCAAGACCTGCCTGGACGCAGTCCTGTGAAGCCTGCTGTAGGAGACCCTGCTTCGGCAGGAGGGTTGGACTAGATGACCCACGTAGGTCCCTTCCAATCCTTAACATCCTGTAATTCCTGTGATTCTGTGAGAGTTTTAGTATGACTTACAGACTAACATGATAATTGTGACATTGTAAGGTGTATAAAAGGCCTTTATAAATATTTTTTTACCAGTGTCAGCAGCTGTAGGACATGCCTCCAAAATTTTTCTTTTGGCTGATGTTTTAAATACAGATATCAGTTACTGAAGTAAATTGACTACAATATGTAGCTCTGTATCTTTATAGACTATATACATCTATGTTCTTGAAAAAAAATGCATAACTGCCTGAAGTCATAAATGCTTTAGAGGTTTATATGTTTCTGTCGTAACCCCATTTATTGCTGGAAAAAAGAGGGGTTTTGACACAGTTTTTGAAAATACAAGTACTTCTTGTAAAATGAAACTTTATTCTACAATGTGTCCAAAATTGCAAGACACATTGTCCTGGTTTTCATTAAAACAGAACCAATTCTCTTTTAGTGGATCTTCCATACAGCTAAGTCCTTCTAAGTAACTGCATTTCTCTGAAGCTGGCTGCATATTTTACAGACACTGTCTGCTCCAAAGCTGATAACACCTAATGTTTGTAATTATACTGAACTAACAGTAGGAAAGGAATGCAGAAAAAGGCCCCTGTTTATAATTATTACTATAGCAGACAAGGTCACCGATAGACCTCTTAGGTCCTGCAAGTGAGGAGTCATAAATGGTTGCACTTGCAGGGAGGGGTGGACAGAACAGGTGACCTGATATTGACGAACGTATGCATGTCATACTCCATTTAAAGCTGGGGGATAACGAGGGTCTCACTCTCTTTGTCCATGGCCGGCTTCTGAATTGGATCCTGCTCGTTGTTCTGCCTGTGATCCTGATCCAGATTCCGATCCGTGCATTCCTGAGTCCAGTTCCCATCTACTGCTGAGGCCAGTCCTGGACTTCCTGGTGCTGCCTGGCAGCTTCTGGTGGGACACCAGCACCCCCCGGCACCCAACTCCGGGAAACTCCATATTTGTTTTGTTTATTTTGCATTATTTCTCTTATTATTAATATTATTAGTATTATTAGTGTTATTAGTAAAGCTGTTTTTATATTCCATTTGTAAGTCTCTCTCCCTTTTCCTCCTTTTTCCCTTCCCCTGGTGGGAGGGTGGGGCGTTAATAGAGAGCATCTGCCAGTCTGTTTATTGCCACCCTGCTCTGAACAGTGACATACATGCGCCATTAAACATATAAATAATCATATATTTATGTACAGAGAACATTGAAACACAAAGCAGTTATTAATATAATTCTTAATAACATTTTAATGAATATCCATCAATAAAACTTTACAATTTAAAGATTTTTCAGTTGCAAAACCGTTGTAAAATCATATGTATAAATTATTTTTACTACAATTCTAATTACAAAAGCAAAGTAAAATCCAAAGTAATCAAAACTGCAAATTCAAATACAAAAACAAAAATAATGCTGCACAGCTATGTACACTGGATGAATTCATGCAGATAGGCAGTGCAACAAATTAACTTTTTCACTTATCACAAAATGGAACTACCATGTTGACAAACAGAAGAAAATATATTTTTGTAATAATTAACTGTGGGAAACCATATAACTTGAGACAGAACAGCACTGTCTCACGACCCTGAAGGATCAGCGCCTCCCTTCTCTGTTCTCAGGAGGTAAGCTGTTTTCACACATCCAGCTGCAAAAGATCCTGGAAAACAGCAACCGTGAACTGGCATTCGCAAAGCCATGAATCCAAAGCTGATTGGCTCTAGTAACTGTTGTATTAGTATATAAGGTATTCACTTGAGCAATAAAATGATTCTGATCGAGCACAAGATTGGGGTTTGTGAAGTCATTCACCACAGATGGTGCCCGAACGTGGGTTTTCAAACATGAAGATATTCGAACATGAAGATATTTGGATATACAGATATTTGGACATGAAGATATTCAGACTTGGAGATCATTACCGGTGGTGAACCGCAGCTGGGACCAAGAGTAGAGACATATGCACGCGTGCGCACACACAAGGGGAGTCATCACCCTTCGCTGGAACGACTGAGGTGAGCCGCTGCGGATTTATAAGATGGGACAGTCAGCTACAAAGGAGCAAAAGCTCCATCAAGAAATTTTATCAGTTACAAAGTTGGTTAAATTGTTAGTTTGGATAAGAGACTATTGCTCGTGGTACCCTTCCTCAGGTTCATATGATAGTTCATTGTGGGCAAAGGTGGGGGAGGAATTGCAGACAAAAATGGACTTGCAGCTTGAAGTCCCTGACGAAATCATTATTACTTGGAAAACAGCATATACAGCTTTAAATGCTCTAAAACCCACAGAAACTATCTTACAAGTGTTGGCTGCCCCTCCTCCGTTCTCGGAAAAGCAGGAACAGACCGAGCTGCAGTCTTTTGAAACATTTAGTCCTGCATACAATGAAACCCCTAACTCAACATAGGGCATGCGGGTGGTAGATCCGCCCGAATCTGATGACCCTTTTGATCCCGGAGAAATAGACACCGAGGACGGACCTGATTTATACCCACCGCTAACTCCGGTGAAGGTTATGGCAACCCCCACCCCCACAGCAGATGAAATTTTACAGGCACAATGACAAAAATCAATATTGTGCATGTCACTTATCAAACCCCCCCTTTTGCTCCTAAAACGCTCCCTTCTGCTCCTACACAGCCTCTAACTCATATGGGACCACTGAATGTTGTCGGACAGTCGAACGTATTGTTAGATAAATGTAGGATTGATGCGCTCTGCAAAGGAGATGTTTCTATCCTTCAAGCTATGCCTGTAGTATATAGGCCTAACCAACCCCCAGAGTATGCTTATTTACCATACGAGGTTATTAAGGAAGTTTGGAAATCCGTATGAGAATATGGTCTCCAGGCTTCGTTTACTATGATCCTCATACAGGCTATAGGAGAATCTTCTGTCATGACCCCTTCTGATTGGCGATCAGTACTTCGCATGGTTCTATCATCTGCACAATATACCGTCTGGGCATCAGAATATAAGGAACTTGTAGTTGTGCAAGTTATGGAGAATATTTCTGCTGGATTAGGTACTGGAGAAAACGAGTTGCTGGGTCAAGGAAATTACGCCACGGGGGGAGCACAAGCGACACTGCCAAGACCGGTGTTTATGCAAGCCGCGGATTTAACTCTCAAGGCTTTGTGAAAGGTGCCAGATCTTGGCCGGCGAGAAATGTCTTTAGTATCAATTCGACAGGGATCTCAGGAGCCCTATGTTCAGTTTTTAGATCGGTTACAAACTGCTATTATGAGGCAAATTGAACAAGAGGAAGCCGCTGAGATGTTGCTATTTCAGCTTGCAACCGAAAATGTACAACAGGGCCCCTCTACGACAGTCGGCGTACCCAACCTGGGATCAAAGCAGGGTGAATTCCAGCCTAAAACCGCGCAGTCCCTCCAACGCAGCACAGCCCGCAGCACCAGCAGCCACCACACCAGACAGGTCAGCGAATCTGGCACTGCTGGTGCACATGGCCCCCCGCGCACCGCCCCTTCCCGCCGAGCCGGCGGGCTCCCCTCGATCGGCAACCGGCAGTGCGGCCATGCCCCCCCACCCTCCCCGCCACTGGTGCGCCCGCCCGGCCCAGCCCGACCCAGAAGCGGCGTGGCGAGAATCATCTTCCTAACATTCAAGGCCTTGGTTGGAAAAAGTGTGTATAATTCAATTACTGCAGTAGAATTCCTTGTGGACAAACAGCTGGACTTTATTATCTTTCCAGGGTTCAGATGGCCTTTCTAGATGATGTTGTTCACTCTGTTGAAAGGTGAAAATATTGACATCACAACTGAAGAGCTGTCCCCTTTATTTACCGTGTTGAAAGGGAAATCAGATTTGTTATCTTCCAGGAGACTGACACCAGAAGCAAAAACTGTCTTACAGAAAGTTTTGGATAAAATCGCAACTTCCTTTGCCTCCAGAATCAATGTCAAGTTACCAATAGATTTGTATATAATTTATGGTTTTTTGAGCCTTATGCTCTTTTAGGTCAGTGCTGTGTTAACATGCAGGAGTTGAAGACTCTGGAATGGATCTTTTTGTCTCATACATGCATGAAAACATTAACTACAAGGTAGACATGATAGTGTCCTTAATAGCACGAGGTCAGAATCGCTGTCAGCAATTGACAGGACGTGATCCTGATGCTATTTATCTGCCACTGGCTAAAGATGACTTCATGGTATTAAACAGGGAATCCTTATTGCTGCAAGCCGCTCTAGCTGATTATTTGAATGACATACGTTATACTCTTCCACAACATAAGCTGTCACATTCCCTCTCTCAAATTTCATTGTGGCAAAAAACCGATGTGTTCCTGTTCCTATTAAAGGAGCACGATCTGTGTTTCTGGACGGATCAGGGAAAACACATAAAGCTGTGGTTGTGTGGAAACAGATTCGTCAGATTGGCAATCATCTATTTTAATCGTTGAAGGATCCACACAAATTGTTGAACTATCAGCGGCCTTGCACGCCTTTAAATTATTTTCAACTGAACCACTCGGTGTTCTTGCAGATTCTGCATATGTTGTGAGTATTGTTCAACGCATTGCAGATGCAATGATAAAAGAGGTCAATAACAAACAACTTTTTTCCTTGCTATTGAAATTAGCTACACTACTTAAAAATCGTGTACATGTGTATTTCGTAATGCATATACGGTCACATACTACTCTACCAGGACCAATAACTGAAGGAAATGCTGTAGCAGATAAATTGACAATGGCAGCAGTACTGCCACGCAGTTTTGAGCAAGCCCGATTATCTCACGACTTCTTTCATCAAAATGCCTCTTCCTTGCATAAACAATTTGCTTTGTCCCGAGGGCAAGCCACAGAAATTGTTCGTGCATGCCCTGACTGTTAACGTATTACACCCATCCCATCGTATACAGGAGTGAACCCTCGTGGTTTACAAGCTAATGAGTTGTGGCAAAGTACTGTTACACATATATCAACATTTGGTCGACTGCGTTATGTACATGTTAGTGTGGATACTTTCTCAGGATTTCTGGTAGCCACTGCACATATTGGAGAAAAGGCACGCGATGTGAAACGCCACTGGCTAAGATGTTTTGCCACTATGGGCGTTCCAAAAACAATTAAAACTGATAATGGTCCTGCTTATGTTTCACGGACAATTTCTGTTTTCCTACAAGACTGGGGTATACAACATGTTACAGGTATGCCGCATTCTCCCACTGGACAAGCCATTGTCAAATGTGTCCATGGGACCCTCAAAGCTATGGTAAATAAACAAAAAAGGGGGAATCCTATGGGCAGTGTTACCCCACAGGAACAGTTAGACAAAGCATTATATGTACTTAATTTTTTAAATCGTTCTGATGATCAATTATTTACAACAGCAGCTGACCATCAATTCGGGATGGTCCCTCCATTTGTGGCTCGACCAAAGGTATGGTATAAAGAATTTGGGGAATCACAATGGACAGGTCCTGTAGAACTAATAATGTGGGGAAGAGGGTATGCGTGTGTTCTTCTTTCAACAGGCCCTCGATGGGTACCAGCAAAATATGTGAAACCGTATCATGAGCTGAAAGAACGTAATGCAGAATCCGATGCCAGAGATGACCACACTCACTCTCAAGGAGCAACCTCTGACATGGAAGCAGAAGAGATCCACTCTGGATGATCCTATTACATGGGGAACACTGAAAAAATTACAGCAAACGCAAGTACTCTGATGACTGCAGTGGGTGCACCACCCATACCAATTAATACATTCCTTGCATATTTGGCAATTATCTCCCACAACAGCTTTTGTATAATGAAGCAATCTTGGAGGACACGGTATACGTGATTTTAGAATTGAGTCTGCACAAGAGCAAAGGTCACCTAGCAGACACCGTGAGGAAAAGTATGAACCTTCCTGTGAGGGCTCCCGACAACTGCCCAGAGGTGCCAATAGACATGTACAAAGGACATTAATATGTATATATATATACACAAAAAAAAAAAGGGAGAAATGATAAGCACTTCTCAGAAATGTAATGATTATGTATGTTAACATCGCATAAATATCTAGTAGTAGTGTCTTTTCAGTACGCACATTTGGGTGGAGCTATCCCCTGTGCGTCCAGTACTGCAGTAAAGAATGCCTGCTTTCTAGAACTCCAAAATTAAGTTTTAGAGAGTTAATTATTTTGCCGCTTTCCGGTAACAGATTTTGGCACCCCACATAGGACCCTGCTCCTGAACCTCAATGATCTGAGGGATCGCAGGACCTCCAGCCGGCACCGAGGGATTATCGGGGAGAGCCTCCAGTCCCTTGACCGAGATGTTCTGAGCAAGGACCATCAATAAGGTAAAGGCGTTCTTCTAGTCTTATTTCTTGTTGCTTACCTGTTAGTTGTAGTGAAAGCTTCGCAGCACTGGGCTATATCGTTGGGGAGGAGGGAAAGTACCCTTCCTAAAGCAACCTAAAAAGAGAGTACTCTTCCTGAAACCGAGGCTTGGGAATTTGTGTGTTAAATGTTGAATATTATTGTAAGTCTCTGTCTATTTGCAATATTTGGATTTATGTTGAAAACTTGGTGTGCTTGTGCGTGTGTGATCGCGACTATAATGTGTGGTTTTATGTGTTTGTTGTCATAGTGTTTGTATTTCTGTGATCTGATGGATTTATTTGGTTTCTGTGATCTAACGGATTTGTCTGGACTAAGTAACTGCCTTTGCGTCTTTGGTTTGGTGAGTTCTGCAGGTATTGTGTAGTTAATGAGTTATACCTTTAGATACATTCATTTTAGCCTAGGTGATTAATATGAATAGCCAATACTAACTGTTATGGATGTTTGTATGTGTGATGAGTACACCTATAACCCAAGCGCAAATTTATTGAGCTTATATCATTGATCCACCATTATTTCGATTCCTGACATAGTGGGATGCATCCCCTCTGACTGGCAATAATGATATGTTATGGTCAGGCAGTGCTTGGGTCCCACCATCCACACAGAAAGAAAATTGGATGCAAGTAAATCAATCTACACCCATATGTTAGGTAACAGATTTGCCACCAATATGTATCATTCTCAGGTTAATTTGATCTTTCTTTACACCCAGCAGGTTATGGTATGCACTTCCCATCTCTATGTCTTCTATTAGCGTTTGTGTTCTTATGTCTGTTTTTAGTACTGTAGCTTGTGTGGGCCTCTGAGAAAGTGGCAGCAAGCTGAAGGCCAAATTATGTCAGCTCTTATCATCAACAGTGTCTGGCTAAACAAAAAAGGGGGAGATGTGGGAAACCATATAATTTGAGACAGAACAGCACTGTCTCATGACCCTGAAAGTTCAGCGCGTCCTGCGCCTCCCTTCTCTGTTCTCAGGAGGTAAGCTGTTTTCACACATCCAGCTGCCAAAGATCCTGGAAAACAGCAACTGTGAACTGGCATTCTCAAAGCCACGAATCCAAAGCCGATTGGCTCTAGTAACTATTGTATCAGTATATAAGGTATTCACTTGAGCAATAAAATGATTCTGATCGAGCACACGATTGGGGTCCGTGAAGTCATTCACCACAATTAACAGTGCATTTTGAAGTTAGACTTTATAAAATTATTGTTGGGTGATCACAGAATCACAGAATCACAGAATAGTAGGGGTTGGAAGGGACCTCTGTGGGTCATCTAGTCCAACCCCCCTGCCGAAGCAGGGTCACCTACAGTAGGCTGCACAGGATCTTGTCCAGGCAGGTCTTGAATATCTCCAGAGAAGGAGACTCCACAACCTCCCTGGGCAGCCTGTTCCATTGCTCCGTCACCCTCAGAGGGAAGAAGTTCCTCCTCATGTTCAGACGGAACTTCCTGTGCCTCAGTTTGTGCCCATTGCCCCTTGTCCTGTCACTGGGCACCACTGAAAAGAGCTTGGCCCCATCCTCCTGACACCCAGCCTTCAGATATTTGTAGGCATTTATAAGGTCCCCTCGCAGCCTTCTCTTCTTCAGGCTGAACAAGCCCAGTTCCCTCAACCTCTCCTCGTAGTGGAGATGCTCCAGTCCCCTCACCATCCTCGTAGCCCTCCGCTGGACTCTCTCCAGTAGCTCTTCATCCTTCTTGAACTGGGGAGCCCAGAACTGGACACAGTACTCCAGATGAGGCCTCACCAGGGCAGTGTAGAGGGGAAGGAGAACCTCCCTTGTCCTGCTGGCCACACTCTTCTTGATGCACCCCAGGATCCCATTGGCCTTCTTGGCAGCCAGGGCACACTGCTGGCTCATGGTTAACCTGTCGTCCACCAGGACACCCAGGTCCCTCTCCGCAGAGCTGCTCTCCAGCAGGTCCACCCAAGCCTGTACTGGTGCATGAGGTTGTTCCTCCCCAGGTGCAGGACCCTGCACTTGCCCTTGTTGAACCTCATCAGGTTCCTCTCTGCCCAACTTTCCAGCCTATCCAGGTCACGCTGAATGGCAGCACAGCCTTCTGGTGTATCTACCACACCTCCCAGTTTGGTGTCATCAGCAAACTTGCTGAGGGTACATTCTAACTCTTCATCCAGGTCGTTGATGAAGAAGTTAAACAAGACTGGGCCCAGTACTGACCCCTGGGGGACACCACTTGTCACCAGCCTCCAACTAGACTCAGCGCCGCTGATGACAACCCTCTGAGTTCTGCCATTCAGCCAGTTCTCTATCCACTTCACCGACCACTCATCCAGCCCACACTTCCTCAGCTTCCCCAGGAGGATATCATGGGAGACTGTGTCGAAAGCCTTGCTGAAGTCGAGGTAGACAACATCTATGGCTCTCCCTTCGTCTACCCAGCCAGTCATGTCATCGTAGAAAGCTATCAGATTGGTCAGGCATGATTTCCCCTTGGTGAATCCATGCTGACTACTCCTGATAACCTTCTTTTCTTCCACTTGCTTGATGATGGCCTCCAGGATAAGCTGCTCCATCCCCTTTCCCGGGATGGAGGTGAGGCTGACCGGCCTGTAGTTCCCTGGGTCCTCCTTCTTGCCCTTTTTGAAGATTGGAGTGACATTGGCCTTTCTCCAGTCCTCGGGCACCTCTCCTGTCCTCCAGGACCTCTCAAAGATGATGGAGAGTGTCTCAGCAATGACATCCGCCAGCTCCCTCAGCACTCGTGGGTGCATTCCATCGGGGCCCATGGATTTGTGGACATCCAGATCGCTTAAGCGATCCCTCACACAGTCCTCCTCGACCAAGGGAAAGTCGTTCTCTTTGTAGGCTTCATCTCTTACCTCCGGGGCCTGGGATTCCTGAGGGCCAGTCTTAGCACTGAAGACTGAAGCAAAGAAGGCATTCATTAGCTCTGCCTTCTCCGCATCCTCCTTCACCAGGACACCCTCCTCATTCAGCAGCGGCCCCACGTTGTCCCTAGCCTTCCTTTTGCTGCTGATGTAGTTGAAGAAGCCCTTCTTGTTGTTTTTGACATCCCTTGCCAGCTTCAATTCCAGGTGAGCCTTGGCCTTCCTCGTCACATCCCTGCATGCTCTCACTACGTTTCTGTACTCTGTGATATACTTCTAAAATGCCCCATGTGATCTGAGATGCCCCAACTCCTCTGCTGTAAAATAAAATAGAAACAAGAAAAGGTAGAATAGCCACTGTAGTACAGTCTGATATACTGGTACCATCTTGATTTTTTTATTCTTGGTATCATCGGACTTCTTTGCAAGTGTCCATGTTCATAGGGACATACATTATTCCTTGCTATCAAAAGTAAATCTTTCACACTCCAATGCTATCTCTATAAACTGAATCTCGCATGATTCTTAGACTGCACTGTTTTACAGAGACACAGCTGAGCTTTGAAAAAAGAACTCTTAAATCCCTATGAATTAGAGAAAGTAAAATGGTAGATAGAGAGATCTCTTTATTCCTGAAGTTCCTATCCCTAATTGATTTGATTACATAAATGCAGAATAGTATAAAAGGCTTTTATGGCGTGGATAAAATTTCTGCTAATTTGCTGGGCAAACACAAAGCCCATGTTTCTCCACAGAGCTTGCCTTTCACAGCGTAGAAGGCTACAGACTATTTTGGTTGCTGAAAGGAAGCCAAACCTCAGGTTACTACATAGAAAAATACTTCAGTGGTGAAAATATTTCAGAAATAATGAAACAAAATCTAAAAAGAACTTCTTGAAAACTGATATCTTGTGTAGTTGTGATACTAAAACATGACTGTTGACCTTTCAGTTTTGCATTGCTTGGTATATCATAATCAAGCATGGAGATACAACTGAGATTCATACCTCATCAAATATTATTTGTTAAGTGTAAAAATTAGATGAGATGCAATTACACAGTGACGGTTTTATCTTAAAATCTTGAGTGATAAGCCCACTCGTTTTCACTAGGAAGTCACTGCTAAATTGCTACATTTCTTTGATTTCTGAAAAGATTTCAGTTTACAGCAGCCTGTAAACTACTACAGAGTTGCTCCCTGCTCCTTTGCACTTCCAAAAATCCCTTTCAAGCCAGCAATAACTATTAAGTAAATGGGAGTTTTGAGCAAAGAAGGGATGCAGAACACTTGAATTGGGTGAACAGCATAGCAATTTATTTATACAGCAGCATTTCTAAATTTTCATTATGTAATCACATAGAGAGAAGCTAAAAGACAGCATGCACTGCAGTGACATGACATTATACTTGTATCTGGTGGAGATTTTCACCTGGGAAAATATAAACATTAGCCCCAGAAGATTCAAATACCCAGTATTAATGAAGCCATCAGCTGCTAGGTAGTAAAGAATACCCCAAAAGAGGGAAGAAATTTGTGTACTCATAGCTTAGATACTGAAGCTGAAGAGAATTACAAAAGCACAACACAAGCCTATATTTCTTGTAAATTATATGTGTATTCATATACTTTTGCTCAAACTACCTCAAAATGATGAATGGTAAAATAATAATTGAAAATATAAATGTTAATTGAAAGTTAAGCAGTAAAAATAAATGACTGCTAGAGAAGGTAACTCATTAATTCTTACTTTTCTGTACTTCCTTGGTGGTAAGCATGTCTACCTTTCCTCTGTTGGCTGACAAAGCCCATTAAGATATTCAAGAATATTGTGATCTACCAAGAATGCTGGAAGAATATCAGATGATAAAATTGTTTCAGATGCATAAAAAGTAGTCAATAAGTGGCTACCACAGTAATCTTTCCCCATTGCAACAGTTTTATCTTTGTTCCAGAATTCACCGAGAACCCAGAAATCATAACAGGAAATTCATACCCATTTTCATGCAAGGATGATGCTAGGATAATTTTTAAAGATAATATTTTGGTTAAATTCAGCACTTAAAATACCAAACAGTAAAGCAGGGAAAGCAGGGATTGTATTACCATGTCATAAAAAGCATGTCTCAATTTTTTTTATTCGTAGCTACAAAAGATGCATATCATTTTCAACACTGAATGACTCACAACTCAGAAAATAAAACAAGCATATCAATATTTCTGCTGTTAGACTAACAAAAGAAAATTACACCTACTTTTTGTGATGAAATAATATGGTAACTTTAGAAGCAGCTGTCCTGTCTCAGGACCAGCCAGAAAATGTGGACACTTCATGAAGGTGAAAAGTTACAAGTTACAACATTCATATTTTTCAACCTCAGCTGTTCCTCAGCTCACAAGAACTGGTACTATCATTCTTATGATTTGGTACCAACAGTTAATGAAGAAGGATAGCAAATCAAACTAGAATAAGATAAGTGTATGGTGCAAGGTGAGGTGGAACCAGCTATACATGGGCTTTGATAATCCAGACAGTAACGCTGTCTACAAAGAACTGGTCTATCTAAAACTAGGCACTTTCTTCATCTCCAAACCAGGATGTGAAATCAGATATATACAGTTACAAGCAGCTTACAAAAACCATAAACTACCATTACTACCTTGATTCTCATAATCCTAAATAATGAGTTTCTAGATTTATTCCTTAAAGCTCTTAGGAAAGGTATATTTACCCACCCCTAAAAAAGAATATACATTAATATATTTACTTTAAAAGAAGCATATGCTATTGCTGGTGCTAATTCATCTATGCAACGGTTTCTTCATTTGCTGCTTTAAGTGAATGAATCTGTGCAGTAAAAGACTGCTCATTTAACAAATAAAGGTCAAAATTTCTAGGCAGAGGTAAACCCCCCATAAATGGTCAAACAAGTGAAATGAATTTCTATCTTTTTATTAAAAAAAATGAAGTAAAGGAGGGTACAACAGCAAAATACGGGGGCAGAAATTTCATGTTTGAGATTGAAGGATTCAGAAAATTATCTGGAAGTCACACAGATTCAAATTCTTAATAATTGGATTATTTCTGCCCATTTGAGCCCATTTGAGGCTCAAATAAATAGACATTTGTAAACAGGAATATGAGGCTAAACATAAACCCTTGAGTTCATCCCACCTGGTTTTAGGCCCTTAAAAGCAATCAGGATTCATCAATGGAGAGGGCAATTGATGCCATAATACAATCTTCAGGAGGCATCTCTTTTTCTGTCCTTCCAATAACTACTGAGGAAACCTAGGCAGCTAATTTTTAGACAGCTAAAGTTAGGGTAGGATGAAAAGAGTAAAGTCAGGCCCCTGAATTTTAGGAAAGCAAACTTCCAGCTCTTCAAGGAGTTAGCCAATAGGACCCCCTGGGAAACTGCCCTCAGAGACAAGGGAACAAAACAGAGCTGGCAGATCTTTAAGGATGCTTTCCACAGAGGGCAAGAGTGTGGTTTTGTGAAGCGGACTGAAGAAACTGACCAGGACTGCCAAGATTGCGAGCCTAATAGGTAAAAGGTAATTCTGGCAGGGGGAGATCGCGACCACCGACTCACAGACCCCCTACTCAAGTAATACCACCTACTCAAAAAGAAACAATGGAAGAGGGTAACTGAGGCTGTGCAATAATTTACATGGGAAGTGAGAAAAGTTTACACCAATCGCCAAAGAGAATAATATTGAATATGCATGAATAAAATAAATATGTATATTTTTGATCTATATAAACTGCATGAGGAAAGTATGAGGTATACAAGTTCGGTGGAATTATCCCCCGTGCATCCAGTGCTGCAATAAAGAATGCCTGCCTTTTAACACTACATTGGTGTTACAAGGTTTTATTCCCGGATTTTCGGTGACAGTAGCTGGAGACAAGGGCACAATATGGAGAAATAGCTTCCTTACCTCCTGCATACCCCAGAGTTGAGTTTCTGTTCTGGCACCAACGTAGAAGTGCAAAAAAGAGACGACAGAGGAAAAGCTAGTATATCTATGCTTACTTAGTGCACGGAAGCCTGTAGTTTGGAAAATTTCTCTGAGACAGTCTGCTGAAGTTCTGTAGCTTACCTTGGGCAGGGGACAGCAGGACAAAAGACTTTCCTTGTGTAGTTCCCTGCACAGCATGATTACTCAGGCTTTACATAGGCAGCTGTAACTTCAAATCATACACTGCACACATTGCACTGAGTCATGAAATGTGCTAAATTGCAGCTGCCTATTATCTGCTAAAATCTAGCCCCAAGCTCTCAAAAAGGATATGAACTGGGTTGAATTTTCTTATGCTACATTTGATTTAATATTCCTGCAAATGGCTTCTATATGTGCTGTTTGAAATAAATTGTGAAACCGCTAAGTGTGCTTAACAAGGCTTTAACTATGTGTGAACAGCAAGTTTTGAGGACAGAAGAAGTACTATTGTAGTATATAATACAATCAAGCCACCTCTTGTTTCAAAACAAGGATTTACAATATTTACAGCAATGCTGACAAGGTTTCTTACACAAAACCTACAAGAATTTATAAAATATGCATGGATCACTGAGGTTATAATGCCACCAGTAAAGTAAAACATAAATCTCTGCATAGAATATCTTGTGCAATGTGAACAAAGTTGACAATATTTTGCCAATGCTTTAAGTAATTCAGATAGATCTGATAACCCACCAGCTATTAAATCTTTCTCCCCCTACCAGAAATGAGTGTTTGCCAAATGCATGTATGACAATCCATAAAAAGTTGGTTTGTTTTCGTGGTTTTAGACAAACATGCACAAAACAGATGCACTGCAGTATTTTTGCAAGGGGATACTTGCCACAAAAAAGCCCTCAAATTTGGTCTTTAAACATATACAGCATATTGATTTACACTTCTCAAATAGCCACTACAAGGCTAAGAAAGTCTCTTGTAAGGATTCTTTTTGTCCTGAAAAAAAATGTTACTTGATTCTCAAATAACAGAAAGCTCCAGCTTCCACTTTGCTGATGCCACTGTTCAAGTCTGTATTTCAGACCTTGTTTAGGAATTTGTGTTACTCTTTCTTAACAAACACTGTAAATTGTAAATCAAATCAAAACTAGGAATTAATTAGAAAAATGAGAATATATCTGGGAACAGCTTACAAACTCTTTTGAATGTCATGTTCCTAGACAACAATTTAACAAACTCCGCTTTTTCTTTTTGCTAAACTTTTCAATATTCTATGTGTTCTTGTTAGAGATGGACTTTGACATCTACTGAAAGGGTACTTTTACTTTGTTCATCTGTATCAAAAGGTATGATCTGTGGAAATTGCAGCCCCTTGTCCATAACCTTCTGTCTAGATCAAGAAACCTAACCCTCATGCAGTCTTTTGTCTGGGATGTACAGACTCTGCAGGCTGCACCTCCACACTAAAAAATACAGGAACTACTGAATTGTAGCTCTCAGTTTTGTTGCTGTCTGCTGCTAACAAGCTTATATTTGATAACATACTTTTCAAATTCTCCCAGTATATTATATCTTTAGTAAATTTCTAGTTCAAGTAAATATGCTTTATGTGGATTTTGTTTTCTTCCATTCTGCATGGCAAATATCAGCTTTTGTTTCAAGTCATTTTATGTCATTGTTAGAAATCATCTTGACTAACGCATAAGCCTGTGTCATGCTAACTTTCTAATTTCTAACACTGAGGGGTCTCAGGATCTTGCACAGCCACTCCTTATTTGCTGTTATGCACAATGTCTCTAATGAAATAAACTATCTGTAGTAGGACTCTATTTAGAGATGTAAAGAACTTTCCATATGTTTGGAATGGTATAATTAATGAGAAAATCCAAATGAGAGAGAAGAAAATATGAAGATCAAAAAACAGAAATAAAGCCTGAAAACATTCAGTTCATCCAGTTGATAATTTGGCTCCTCACTGATTGGAGCAGGATGCCATAGCAATAATTCTTCACATCAAAAGTGATTACCGATGATTTCACTCTATAGGGACAAACATAGTTTTGGTCATGGTTATTGTTATACTTCTCTCCTATTCTGAGGAACTGTATATAGCTCCCTAACAGATAAAATGTTTATTTTTGAGCTGTGGTGGGTTGACTCTGACCAGCGGCTAAGCACCCACACAGCCCCTTGCTGACTCTCCCCCAACCCACCAGCAGGATGGGGGAGAGAACAGGAAGAACAAAAGGGAGAAAACTCAGGGGTTGAGATAAAGACAGTTTAATAAGTGAAGGAAAGAGGAAAAAAGCAAGTGATGCAAAGGCAATCGCTCACCACCTTCCACAAGCAGATCGATGCCCAGCCAGTCTCTGAGAAACAGCCACCTTGGAAAACAAAAACCCCAATCCTCCCTTCTTCTACCCTCAGTTCCTGTTGCTGAACATGATGTTACATGGCATGGAATATCCCTTTGGCCAATTCATATCAGCTGTCCTGGCTGTGTCCCCTCCCAAGTTCTTTGCCCACTCCCAGACTACTCACTGGGGGGCAGAGTGGGGAAGAAGAGGAGAAAGCCTTGATGCTGTGCAAGTACTGTTCAGCAATAGCCAAAACATTGGTGTGTTATCAACACCGTTTTAGTCACAAATCCAAACTAGCACCTTATGGGCTGCTATGAAGAAAGTTAACTCCATCCCAGCCATACCCAGTACACTGGTACAACAGGGTATTGAGAAAATGTGCAGCCTTTCAAAAAACACATTTTCAAATGATTCCCTATGAAAACTAGTGCTAAATTACCAGAATTTTCTGTTAGTAAAATTAAGCCTATTGTTTTGTCATAAAATCTTATGGGAGTCCTTAGACCTAATTGCAATACTGTAGAGGTTCTTAAGAGAATAGTGAGGTAGTGTAAAAATACCTTGTTACTGAATGAACAGTTGGGTACACTTTGCAGATATATTGTCCAGTACTTAATTACCAGACTCTGTGATCAAACCTGCTTGACCACTCAAATACTTTTCTGAGAGATACAATCACAGAATCTTACACATCTGAGGGGCACACTGAATCATCGATTAGATACAATGAAAACACAGAGGACACAAATGAAACTTGACTTTTTGTGAATTGAGCCCTTGTCAAGTCGTATATATCAGATATTAGGAAATCCAATTTTTGGGATGTGGAAGGAGCTTTCAACATAAAGTTGACTTTTATTATTCATAGAAGATATGTAGTAAATCTTGTTTTGATCTGATTTCCCAAAACCCATGTCTTTCAGCAAGTATTTACAACGCTGAATTCAAATGGAAAAAAAGGTAATTTGTTTTCTTAATTTCTTATGCACATAGAAATTAAACAGTGGCTAGAAAGTGATCATTTCAAATTATAAATGAAAGCTGTATTTTTATTAAGTGTGAAAACATGTTCAAGAAAATCTTTATACATTTTTATAGCAAGTTTTCCCATTGCATGAGAGGCTTCCTTACATATTTCAAGCTTAAATGAAGAAGAGTGACCAAACAAAAGTTTAGACTAAAATTGCAAAGCTGTTAGCTATATTGAAGGAAACTATGACTATACAATTTAAAACAATATGAAAGGATAAGTTCACCAAAATAGTTCATGTAGTAGTGAACAATGCTCTAATAAAATAAGAAAGAGAAGAAAGCCAAATCTGTTCCACATATCAGTACTTTCAATATGTAAACATACTCTTGCATTGGCAAAATTTTAAAAATCAAATCAAATCAAATCAAATATGTTTAGGGAAGACTTAACTTGAGTTTCTAGACTGTCCATGCTCAAACATGGTTTAAGCCTATTAGCAGTCCCACTGTTCTGAAAGTACGTACTTGTATTCTTAAAATATGTTTAAAATTAAGCATGTATAAGCTTTATTTCAAACAAATGTGAATGTGTTTGCAGGATCAGAGTTTTAATGTGCTGAGTAGATCATCCGTTTACGTGCTCTAAGTTTGTTACCATAATGTAATATTTCCAGTGTCTCAGCATTGGCAGACAACTTGCATGCAATCAAAGCAATGTTTTAGACAAGGACTTTTTGCCTCTGTTTTTCAGGTTGAAACATCATTTTGTTAATTTTAAAACACAGCGGTTTTCTGTGGTTTGCTCTATACTGTATACATCTGCCAAATAATGCCACACCTCAAACTATATATTTTGCTCAGCTCAGGGTGAAATCCTGCAAAAAATGACCTTATTCTAGTGGTTTCATCAAAGTTTCAGTAGGACAACTGAAATGAACAGCAGCTTATAGTATTGAGATAATAATTTCTGGAAAGTAGAGGAAGCTGCACCCACAAAAAGTTTAAATCTAACTCATATATACTTGAGTGCACTGAATTTTTATGGTTGTTTCATACCATTAAATCCGTAATTAGGTCCTTAGTGTGATCAGTTTTAAGAGAAATGAGCTGTCACTCTAGTAAGAGTTTTGGGGGTTTTTAATCTGAAAGACATGCTTCCTTCCTTAGGGCCCAACCAAACCCACGCCTGTTTGAAACGGGAACTGTGGTTATACCATCACTTACAGTGAAATAAAGAAAAATAAATTTACCTATACAGAATTTTTTTTATCACTAAACTCTATTTTATGATATTCTTCAAATGCAAATGTGTAGCATCAAATCTTGAAGAATTCATCCCATATTTAGCAACAATAACATCAGAGATATCTTGGAACAGGAGATAATACTTAAAAATAATTGTGACCTGAGAAATAGAAATCAGAGCAACATTTATCAGTTGAAAATTCATTTTAACAAGTAAAGGGAAAAAAAAGAATAAAATGTACAATGCTGAATATTGTAACAGCTAATTCCATCTAATTCTAGATCTTCTTCACAGGCAGTATTTCATTTGCTAGCTACAGAACAGGGGAAAACTCAAATTATTTTTAGTCAGTTCAAGAAGCTATCCTTCTGATGTAGATTCTAAATTGCTATCTATAAAGAAACAAGCTTCTATTCATTTCTTCCTAATTTGAAGTATTTAAAATAATTAGTCGACATATTTCCCATTGAGTTTTAAAGGGAAAGTAATGGCTGGATGTCTTCAGAGGACTGGTCGTAGGGTATGGGGAACAGGCTGATAAGTCTGAAAGATGTTACAGTATTTGAATACATAACACCTTGGTGGTCTAATCTCCAATCAGAAGGCTTCCAAATAAAAATTGGCAAGTGTGGCCATAAGCAGACTGCATGACAACTTACTAATCTGTCACCTGACCTGTTCTGTCACTTTGAATAGCCAGTCACTCCTAGTCAAGGTTAGGGCACATTCCACTGGGCAACATAAGGTGTGTCAAAAACTAGACTCAAGGTTATTGCTATGTTTTTCACATGCACCAAATTCAGTCTGCAACAAAGGGGGGAAAACACTCAGTTCAGCTGCAGTTCTTCCTCATGCTCAGGCCATTAATAAAACATCATTGTCTTAACATCTGCCAGCAACATGGACAGTGGGATTGAGTGCATCCTCAGCAAGTTTGCTGATGACACCAAGCTGAGTGGTTCGGTCGACATGCCTGAGGGAAGGGATGCCATCAAGAGGGACCTTGACACGCTTGAGAGATGGGCCTGTGTGAAACTCATGAAGTTCAACAAGGCCAAGTGCAAGGTCCTGCACATGGGTTGGGGCAATCCCAAGCACAAATACAGGCTGGGTGGAGAATAGATTGAGAGCAGCTCTGCTGAGAAGGACTTGGGGGTACCGGTGGATGAGAAGCTCATCATGACTGATCAATGCACGCTCACGCTCACAGCCCGGAAGGCCAGCCATATCTTGGGCTGCATCAAAAGAAGAGTGGCCAGCAGGTCAAGGGAGGTTACTCTGCCCCTCTACTCCACTCCGGTGAGACCCCACCTGGAGTTCTGCATACAGCTCTGGAGCCCTCTGGAGAACAGGAAAGACATGGAGCTGTTGGAGTGGGTCCAGAGGAGGGCCACAAAAATGATCAGAGGGCTGGAACATCTCTCCTATGAGGAAAGGCTGAGAGAGTTGGGGCTGTTCAGCCTGGAGAGGAGAAGGCTGCAGAGAGACCTTATAGCAGCCTTCCAGTACCTGAAGAGGGCCTACAAGAAAGCTAGAGAGGGACTTTTTACAAGGGGTAATGGCTTTAAACTGAAAGAGTGTAGATTTAGATTTGATACAAGAAAGAAATTCTTTCCTATGAGTGTGGTGAGGCCCTGGCCCAGGTTGCCCAGAGAAGTTGTGGATGCCCCCTCCCTGGCGGTGTTCAAGGCCAGGTTGGATGGGGCTTTGAGCACCCTGGTCTAGTGGAAGGTGTCCCTGCCCATGGTAGGGGGGTTTGAACTGGATGACCTTTAAGGTCCCTTCCATCCCAAACCATTCTATGGTTCTAAGATTCTATAATGCAACCTACACATACAAATATCCATGTATTTTTTTAAATGTATACAGCTTCTTCCTTGCCCTGTTCTTGTCTATACAAAACTTACATATGGAAATAAAATCTCAGTATGAATACTCTTTCTTGTGGGTTTATGCAGTAAGTAAAATGCTGGATTCTATGTTGCAAATCATGACTTCAGTTGATATCTACAAGGCCAGAATTTTGCCAGCATTCTTACAGTAAGAGAGATCCATTATCATTCTATTTCTGCTATTCTAAGATTTCACCACTTCTGTTTTAAAAAGCCTTATTTTAACCTTGTATGAAAGGCTCATTTAGAGAGTCAT
Source organism: Opisthocomus hoazin (assembly GCF_030867145.1). NCBI lineage: Eukaryota > Metazoa > Chordata > Aves > Opisthocomiformes > Opisthocomidae > Opisthocomus > Opisthocomus hoazin. The sequence continues at coordinate 48,518,595 of NC_134453.1, read as the reverse complement.
GATCTATTTATTTCTACATTGAAGAATCTAATTAAAAACCCAGTGTGGAAAAACTATCCTGTACCACTTTAATATTCCTCACAGAGCTGGACAAATTCTGACACCATCAATAATGTTGTTGCACAGAGACAGAAATAAACAGCAGTTAAATTACATTTTGGTATCTAGTGCATTAGAAATGTAAGCAAAAAATTCAGTACTTAGAAATAATTGTTCTTTCCATATTAATACTCCTATATACAATGAAAATCCTACAGGATTTACAAACAAAAGAAAGAGAACAAATGAACAAACAAAAAGCTCTATGCAAATTAAAAAAAGAAGAGTTTACTCATAGTAAGTGGAATATTTAGCACATAAAATTGTTTTCTATGATTCAGCTGTAGAACCTATGTGTAGTTATAATCACCTGATCGTACCAACGTGCATGTAAATAACTTTACTCATGTATATAAGTATAGCTTCATTCCCTATAAAAAGCAAGGTGATGAGGTTTACTTACATCTGATAACAATTCTAATAATAAGCTATGCACGGAATATTCAAGCAGATGTCCCGAAACTAAAATTTTGCAAGCTTACACATATTTTATCCCACAAGTCTATGAGGTTATCTAGGTATGAGAAGTGCTGGGCATACTTAGCAACTTGCTATATCAGGGCATAAAATGCTAGCCTACAAGAAGCAGGGTTCAATCCTGTTCTTTTTGAAGCCATCAGCATATACACTGAGATTAATGCTGTAAGATCGATGCAACGATGTTAAATTTAACATAAATGTTTTGGAAAGGAAATGAAAAGAGGAAACAAAGATATGTTGGCAAAAAGAAAAATTGTATAGAAGGGAGTTCAAAACAATTACAGAAGAAAAATTATGTGACTGAAAGGATGTTATGCTCTTGTAGTTTAATTAGGATAACATATTTTGATAATACTATTCAATATGTGTTGGCAGTACCATTTTAGAGGGCACATTATATTCTATGCTCTTATTTGCCCAGTTTTAATTTAATGATCAGATTTTTTTTTCCTTAGCAGGTGCCTATAAACTAAACTACTGCAGATAGTAGCAAATTCAAAAAGAAAAAATGTTCAGTTTCTGATTAGTACTAGATCCTGATTCTGCTTAATTTTGCCAGCGTGAGAAGCTCCAGTGGTGGCATGCACTCTATTTTATAAGGGAGCCCTCAGTGATGCCATCAAGGCCAGTTGTTGCATCATCACTGGACACACTGCTTGCTTGCAGGAGCCCTGGCTTGATTTGGGACAGTACAGGCTGTTCCCCTAGGGATACACATCAGACCCAGATGTACTCAACAGTTTAAGAGCTCACTTGAGGGCGCACTTATCTGGTGTGTGAATGGGCTTTGGCACTTGATGCATAGTCCAGACATATCCATCTGTCTTAGTCCAGTTACAGTGACATGGTGTCGCGTTAATTTGGCAGAAAATAAACCCCCTTGCTTTCTAACTCTCCTCACCGGAGTGAGAGGCTAGGTGCGGCTAGGTTTAAATTCTGAGTGATATCCAATTTGCCACTACCAGTCCAGTCGCGTTTAATACGTATATTAAACTACCACGATTCTGGATACACTAATAGCAGTCTGCACCTTCAGTCCAGTCGTGCTCATGAACTAGCACAGCCGTGTTTGGTCGCATTCAGTGAGAAACTGTGACAACTGGCTACTTGAACAGTGCAGTTTTATTTGTGCAACAGGTACATAGGTTTTTTGAATTGCCGGTGATAGTGACTGTCTGCAAGAAAGCACGTGCAAATATGAAACGCATGAAAAGGTTATAAATAATACAGCCTGGCTATAAACATTAGGGAGTAACTATTCCCGAGAAAAGCACTTAGTTTAAGTCTCACTCAAGGCGTCCCAAGGTGGGGAGAAGCAAGGCTCAGCCCGTCGGCCAGTCCCGGCTGTCGGAGGCAGTCTGAGGTGGAGTTTCCCTTGACTTGCTCATGGTGTTATCTTGTTTTTCTCCGAAAATCCACGGTGTTATCTTCTTCTCCGAAAATCCCCCATTTCCCTGGCTATTTTTATATCCTTTCTACATTTAAGGTGGAGTTTGAGTGACTGTAGTCATACATACCTTTTATCATGATTGGTGCAAAATTTTCTCGCTTCACGTTTAAAGGTATAGTTTACAAAAAATCGAGAGCGCAGACTCGTAGAGGGGTGGTCGCACCTCGGAGGCGGGTAGCCTTCGGGGTGGAGGTGTGTTTTGGTATTAAAATGATATTAAAACGAGCAAAGTTCACGAGAGGATAGCACTTTGGCAAGGTTTCGAAAACCTGTTGGCTCAGGGGGCCAGATGAGCTGCTTATCAGTTCTAGGGGACCATTTCTTCCCGCTTTATCATCACGGACCATGGCTACGGAATCTTCACTCCGCTCCATCCTCTATGGTATGTTGCAGGGAGTTGCTGTGTTAGTGGATTCCTCACATGCCTGCTGCAGCTGTGTCCCATCCTCAGAGCTCCTTTTGATTTCATGCTTTTCCTCAATGGGTGAACACTGCTATGTTTTCATATAAACCTTAATTTTCAGATGTAAAACCTTAATTTTACTAATAATTCCACACATCATATGACTGAAACTGGGCAAAATAGAGTCCTAAATTCCTTCTTAGAAGACTACCAACAAAGATAATATAGATGCCAAATATAGGCTGTAAGCACGTCTGAACTTTGCACTATTTGTAGTAGAAGCTGGGGTGCACAGGAGACATAAGCCACTGAAACCCATGGTATTTGTGACAACAATCAAGTTCAGGATCTCAGGTACTGAAATCTCATTTTATCTTTTTATAAATCAAATCAATAGTAGAGGCTTCTGGCATCTTTTGAGACAGCAACAAACTGTTTTCTGAAGGCAAACAAATGAATTCAACCTTCATAAACACTGGGAATAAAGTCAATAAAACCATATAATGACTATCTAGTTTATGATTACAACTGATTAAAGTAGCTATTATTAACAAAAAGTAACGCCACCAAAATCTTTGACATTTTAACATAATTTTAAGTAAAACCCTGTCTTCAAGAGTTTCATCTTTGAATAGTCCTAACAAGAGTAAAAAATATTACATATTTTTATTTTATCATATATATTATATATAAAAATAAAAATTAGTTAGGAGATTGTAGTTCACCTTACACATCCAGTTATATGCATCTACATTCACAATGAGCCCATTACATACACCTCTACATCACAATTTCATGAAAAAAAAATCTCCTTACAAGACTGCATGGACATATCATATCTCATATCTCACAACTGTTTCCCCTATGTAAATGGCTCTTCTGTATGCAAAATCCAAGGTAAGACCTTTGCTCTTTGTGGCATGAATTTTAATTCAGCCACTTTGTGTCTGCATTGCTGACCATCAACCTTTTGACTGCTAAACAATTCTGAGTTTTCATTTTCCTTGGGGAGCTGGAAGTCATTAGGGAATTAAATTTGCTATAATCAGTTTTAGAACTTCGCTTGAGGAAACAGGGGTCTGCTTCAAGAAGCTTTTCGAGGCCATATACCTTTTCTTCATTCTGTCCTAAGCTTTCATGTCCAATACACCAATCTCTTTATGAAATGGCCAGACCTTTGTTCCTCTTATGTTTATAGCAAAAGATTGGACTCTCACAAGGCTAGCAGTCATAAAAAGTTCACCCAGTCATGTTGGTTCACAAAAATGACTGTTTACTGGAAAGTTGTGGGAGTGGGATGTTTCAGCCTGATAAACCTAGTAAAAAAATACATATTGAAGTACCAGGGTGATCTGATTTTCTGAATGGGCTTGGGAGATGCTGTTTATAATGAGGGTCATGGATTCTTACGATTCATCTGAGAGTCATTGAAAAGGGGAAACATAAATTGTTAGAAAATATTTCTGTAATAAGGACTCTACTGTATTTCCACTACCAACCCTATGGAAGATCATGCTAAACAGAAAACTAATTTCCAAGGGCAGAAGAAGCCCTGATACTTTATTGCTAGATTCTTTAGCAGTTTGAGCTCACTTACAATAAACTTATAGTACTCTATTTAAACTGAGAAGCTTGTATCAAATTCAGGCTTCCATTTAAAATAGATACTGAAGATATTAGGCTTCAATTAAAGAAGAAAAATAACCTTCAGTGCTTCTTTTTCTAAAGGCAAAGTATAAAAAAAATCACCAAACAAGGTGAAAATTATTAAATTTCTCAAAAAATTATGCTTTCTCCTATTTCTTGAGACAGTGCAGCTTGTGATTCACAGGGTAACTGGTATCAAACACAAATTAATGAGAGCTCTCATAAGCAATTTTATTCCTATCAATAATGGCAGACATTTACAAAATCAGAAGAATTTATCATTTGAGTTCACCTTAAAAAAAGTAACTTATAAAGCAGTGCTATATGCAACATAAAACAGTTCAGGAGGGAAGAAGGAAAGTAAACTTTAATAACTGAAATGTAAACATGAAAAAAAAGATGGAATAAAAGTCCCTACTCCTCATTTCTACTTAGGATGTCGTGTGACAATATTTTGCAATGTCTTGCAGGTTTATATATGTATATGTGTATTTCTATATCACACACACCTACATATACATTAACCTATGTATTTACATAGACACATAATTGTTTGCAGTTCCATCTTGGGCAATTCTGTTATGCCACTCTACTGTTGTCTCAGTCATGTTTGGGACCCAATTTCTTGACAGAACTGGGGAGATGGTAGAAAAAAATGGTGTTTCTGACTGTGTCTGAGATCCTTTTGTTAAACTGTACACTGGGACAAATAATTTTCTTCTGTAGTAGCTCTCTGAAGAGAGACAACTCACTGCGGTCTTCATGAGGAGACTTGGTAACAGATCACACACTCATTGTCATGCTAGGGGAGTACTGAAAAAAGAGGAATCCACATTCTAACAGCAGTTCTTTCCCAGGTAAATAAAACTGCTTTTGGACAAGAACAATGAGTTTAAATGTCAACATGCTATTTTGAATTTTCTCCTAAATTTGTACTATAGCTCATGCTAAGGTTGTAGTTCATTTTGTGGTATCATAACTTCTGTTATACTTCTATCATTATGTAGAAATATAGCTACTGCTGATGAAATCAATTCACTTGACAGTTTCAGCGTTGGGCACTGCTACCTGGGTAGTGTGATGAATCAGTATTTCACCGATGCTTTTCATGCCTTTTACTGGTCAATGTTGACTACTGGAGGGATTTAGCTGGGCAAAATAGCTAGTCTCAAACAGACCAGCTACATTTGTGGTCACTTGAACCACATAACTATTTTGAAGGGCTTTTTACTACTTCATGGGAAAAAGGTGAAGATACGCCTGACTGGAATTAAACTAGGTTTTTGGCTTATTTTTGAATTCTGTATTATAGATTTTATGAGGCAAGTTGAATCAAGTATCAGTGGTTATTCTTCTTTATATGAACTGAAAATTCAGTCACCGTATTACATTATTATTGTAACACAAAGTGAACTGCAACCCTTACGCAAGCTATAGTTGCCCTCAAGTTAGCAATATTTCATTACAAAATAATCAATGGGAAACCACAACGTCTAATACAAATGCACGTTTACATGCTTATTTTAATTTGCGTTTGTATTGAAACATATGGACTGCAGAAATACTTAATTGGCCTAAAATCTTCTAAGTAGAGGAAAATGTTCAAATGCAAGACATATTAGTGTTATGAAAACTGATACAAGAAACAGAAGGATTTTCATCTGCCTTGGCAAAAACAGATATGTAGTAAAAAAAACCTACCAAAGCTAGATTTGTCAGGTGGCCATTTCTAAGTGTCAAAACATATTCAGAAAAAGCATTTTGGATGGGTCTTCTCTGTCATATAAACTACATAGAATGGACCACTTGGGTAAAATCCATTTTGTCCCATATCATGTCTCTGATGGTTTGTCTTCTTTAGGGCTTACTCCCGTCATGTACTGAGCCCTCTCATAGTGGGTCCAGCAAAGCTTATCTTACTATTTGGGTCCCAGATTCATTCAGGTAGGAAAACTAGGAGTATATAGAATGCAGTAAGTAGTAAGTGTCTGAGAAAACTAATTTCCTTTTGAGTACAACTGACGTCCTTCTTTTAATGAGTTTGGTTTGGTGAACTGGTCTGCTTGCTGAATCAGACTGTTTGTCCCCAGCACAAGCAACAAGGCTGGTGAGGGGTCTAGAGAACAAGTCTTATGAGGAGCAGCTGAGGGAGCTGGGGCTGTTTAGTCTGGAGAAGAGGAGGCTGAAGGGAGACCTTATTGCTCTCTACAACTCCCTGAAAGGAGGTTGTAGTGAGGCAGGTGTTGGTCTCTTCTCCCAGGTAACGAGCGATAGGATGAGAGGCAATGGCCTCAAGTTGCTTCAGGGGAGGTTTAGATTGGATATTAGGAAAAATTTCTTCACTGAAAGAGTGGTCAGGCATTGGAACAGACTGCCCAGGTCAGTGGTGGAGTCACCATCCCTGGAGATGTTCAAAAAATGTGTAGATATGGCACTTTGGGATATGGTTTAGTAGGCATGGTGGTGTTGGATTGATGGTTGGACTTAATGACCTTAGATGGTCTTTTCCAACCTATGATTCTATGATTCTAAAGCATGCTGAGTTGAGAACTAACACGGACTATCATGACCATGGTTCACATTTAACAGAGATTTTGTTGTTACTGCTTTTTTTGCAGGTTTTGAAACATCAGTCTTTCTGCTTTGTAGAAATCTGTTTTCTCCAATACTCCAAACAATCTGAGCACGTGCCCTCTTTATGAGGACACAAACAACTAACATGCAGAAAATACGCCCTCTTCCTTTTCACTAGTTTAAGAAGCAACCATCCCCCAATCTGATTTTCATGAAATTTGCCATGAACTTTGACTGTTGTGTGATCTAAGAGAAAATGTTTAGTCTTCATAATTTCTGAGCTAAATATCACCACTGGCATAGTTAATGGAGTTGCACTCACTTCTGAACAGCAGTGATTTCCAATAAGAATAGAAGTGTTGAAGTCACTCAGCACTTCTGAAAAATCAGGCCACTTCTACATAGGAACCTAAACGTGGATTTAGAAACCCAACTTCAGGCACATGCATATTAAAATACTAGTCTTGCTTTGTAATTTATTTTATACCATGATTTGCTGCGTCCAACAGTCTCCTTTTTTTAAAAAAAAAAAAAATTCCCAGAATGAACACTAGAGGGCATCTTTGCTTGCTCTAAAAGCATACTACATCTTTTCAACGTAAAATCGCTTGGTGCTCGAATTATATACTTCAGCGTGAACCATATTCTAAAATACATTACTGCCCGGCAAAATACATTGTTCAGGAGTCAAAGTTTGAAAAACCAAAAATTGAAACACTCAAATGTAAAGATCTGCCAACTATGTGTATCTAGGCTGTTCAGATATTGCCTGACAAAAGCCCATTGTGCATTACTGAATATGTATAGTGTAATTATTACTGCTTGACAGATTTAACTTTCATTGACAATTGACCTCTTAATCTAGAAAAAGATAAATCTACACCTCCCACATTTTTCAGTTTTGGCTCAACTTCTAACAGTATTTGGCACAAATTTTTAGTGAATCAATACTATAATTTTAGAAGCCAGTAAAAAAACATATAAGGCACAACATTGCATTACAGGTACACTACAAAATTGTTTCTTCTGGCTGTTATTTTTCTTTTTTAAAATAAAAGTTCAGGGATGAAGTTTTGCCAAGTAAAAAACTAGTTAAATACTTACGCTCTCACTCTGAAAAGGGTTTAGGAAGTTTCTACCCATCTCACTGTCATCCCTGGGAGTGCCAGGCTGATTACTCATGCTCATATTACTGGGAGAGTTCTGTTAAACAAGATTTCAAAATACAGATAAAATGTTGAAGAATTCAGTTCCTTTCCCAGCTTCACCTAGCGTGTCAAAAGAGTATCTATATAATGCACTGGAATTTCTGAACTTGAAAGATAAGTCTCTGTAGAGTTCTGTATGTTTCAATTGCTAATTTTAACCTGCAAAGAAGTATTTTCTCCTCTGAAGTAACAACTATTTACCTGTAATTCTTGTTTTCAGGCTATAGCCAGCATATTCTCCTACTAAAGTTGGGGAAAATTATAAATGGTAGAAATAAGTATTAGCTCTGAAACTACATTAAATCAGTATGGTCAAATCAGTGGTATATGAACACGTACCTTGAAATATGTGAGTTCAGAATACACACTTAAAGATAGACTTGTGGACGGATCTGGTCTACACAGACCTTTGCAAATATCTTCTCAAGGCCAGGTTGGATGGGGTTTTGGGCATCCTGGTCTAGTGGAAGGTGTCCCTGCCCATGACAGGGGAGTTGGAACTAGATGGTCCCTTCCAACCCAAACCATTCTATGATTCTGTGATTCTATGAAATCAAGGCATGTATTTGAAATATTTGTTCATAGTGTGTAGCTTGTTGAGATAACTTCTAGTTCAAATTTTGAGTTGCTAAACTACTTCACCAAGAGCAGTTATATAGAGAGCTTGTAGATAAATAAGTTAAAGAGTATTAGATAAAAGACTCATGAATAACAGCCAGCCACAGTATTGGCCTTGCAAACATTTTCAGGAAGACCTGTACTTTTGCTATTTGCTTGCACAGAGCATAATACAGTAGGGCCTTCATCTACTTTTTGTGTGTGTATGTGCAAGTGCAATGCTAATAAATAACAACAACACAAAGACTCCTGAAGATAAATTATTTTCTTATGGAAGTCCTCCTGCATAACCACCTCTATAATGTTCAGACAATGCTTTCAAGATTCAGTTAGTCACAGAAAGAATAAAACTAGATAATTGTCACAGAAATTATTCAGCATCAATAATCAATACATGATTAATATAAATACTACAAGTACTTAGGTGTGTTTACAAAGTTGATTTGTGGTACCCTACCATGCCTGAGGCATGGATGATTATAAATACGGGCTTTGTGATGGAAAAGGAACAGTCAGGGAAATGGGGGAGTGAAATTATGAGCTTCATCATAAAATATTTACTATGTCTATCATAGTTCTTCCCTTGAATTTTTTTAATCCAGAAAAATTAAACACAAAATTTACAAATATAACATATACATATGTACATATCTGTACATATACAAATGCACCAGGTTTAAAGTTTGAGCAGGCTTAACACAAAGTTTAAGCAGGCTTAACACAAACCTAGTATAGTCAATAGGTAGGCTAACAAAATGCAACTCAGAGTGACCAAATGATAACATCCGTAAGAATCATAAATGAATTTGTCCTCTTTTTCTTCTGTTAATTCTCAATTACAATCCTAACACAGCATTTCTGTTAGCTTACAGATTTATCAAGCTTCTTAAAAAAAAAGCAAAATATATCATACTTTGAAAACATCTGTCTGCAGTCTTCATTTAATATAACTAAGGCTGCAATGGGGCAAAGTTCAAGTGAAAAACAGGAAATACCAAATTAAGAGAAAGTCTCCTTACTGAAAGGTTGTTGTTAAATTCTAACCATATTCCCCTGAAGGAAGATTACCATTTCCACCTGAATGGACAAATGTTTGTGGGTTCAGCCTGGTGTAATGTAAAACGAAATGTAAAATTAATTACATAACTGCCATGAAGACATAACTGTTTTTAATTGGCATCTGAAATGCAGCTTATAGCATAGGATCAAGATCCTTGCCTTAGCCCTGTTTTTTCTTCACAATCTAGTTCACTGGCTTTCAAACTCTGATCCTCAGCTCTCCAGGAATCGCTGGACAGCAGCTGAAGAGTCCATCAAAGGCAACTAAAAATTAGCTAGCTAATTAACATCAGACAATTAAGTTTGCTATTCAGTAAAGTTATACCAAATATTTAGGAATCTACAGCTTGAAAAAGGTTGAAAAGTATTGCTTTAGTTTGACCACAGCTATTGCACCTGAAGCAGGAATTAATTCAGGGAAGTCCTGTTGCATGTGCTATGCAGGAGGTCATACTAGACAATCACATCAGTCCCTTCTGCCCTTAAAATCTATGAATATATAGTTTAAAACCCACTAAGGCCTTGCCACATTTATTTTATATGATGCTTCCAGACTTTTGTTCATTCCTTGGTTATTTACTCCTATTTTATCTTTCTCTGTGTAGTACTAAGCTTTGAAATTCTGCAATTGCTACGGTGCACCAGGCCCAAAAATTCAAATTCCTGACATAAATGCTTTTATAGCAACCTTCTGGGCTGCTTTTGTTGCCAGTATGGGGTCTAGCATTGTAGCACTAGCTGAGTTTTTCCAAAGCAAATATTTCTTTGATGACTGCAGAAATTCCACAGGCACTGCAAGAAACACTGGTTATTAATGTTTATTTAATATGGATAATTTTAGTTTAATTTACTTTCTCCCATCTCAATCTACTTTATGTCAATTCATCAATTCATATTTATAGATTAAAAAAATGTCATGTTTTGTCATTCAGCCAATTAAATTAAAATATTCTCTGGAAAATGTAGCTATGAATTCTGTCAGCTGTAATGATTCTACCAAGACTGGATTAATTTTCTTCATCTCGGTGGTAGTAGATAATCTGTTCCTCTAATATGCATTTTACTCCATTGAAATCCTGTGCCTGGCCTTGAGCATCTAGCAACGTGTACCCCAAAATGTTAACTTCAGCAAACAATTTCTGCCATATTAATTAGTAATCTGGAAATCTACTTGTGATAAAGCCAGTTGAACAACTAGCTGGTGATGTATAAAGGAAGACTGTTGCCTTAACAAGAAGAATCCGTCCACACACTTTTATTAGTATCAGTTAAGGCTGCATATTGGGCATAGTGCAACTCAGAAAAAGATATTTAAAAGCTATTATATATAATGGTATAACAATACAACATTTACTTACCAAGTAAACATCACTTTTCTTTTAGCTATTTGAACTTGCAGCAAATATGATTTCTATGATGTATTTATTAAGGTTAGCAAATTACAAGACTTCCAGGTAAATTTTTGGATCTAGGTTTTCAAATAATCATATTAGCGCATATGCTGATACTTAATACCAGTGGGTTGAATACAGGTTTGAAAAAATAATTTTAGTGGCAAGCTAATGGAAATGTTTTCTACTTTAAAAATGCTGCATTTTACAAAAAAAAAAATCTGAAGAAAAATTATAGACACTGATTAAAAATGTGCTGTATGCTTATTATCTCTTTGGAGGTGCGTATTGAATCTACTACTGTACACCTGAGCACAGCACAGCTAAGGCAATATGGTCATTTCAGTCCACTATTGTACTCTTCGCAGGGCCTGAACATGATACAGATCTTCAAAACTTACAAAAATGTAGCACTGCTATAGATGTTTTTCCCTCATAGCCCCAAAATGGCCTAAGAGGCATACTGCTGTGGTCCTACTCGCCATGAAAGGCCATGGAAGGTTATTCAGAGGCTATAATCACCTATTTAATTTTAAAAGGACTGTATCACTAATTGAAGAATGTTTCCTGTTTTTTTAACATTTGAAAGTGTATTTTAAATTAATTTATACTACAAACCCACAGGAATTTAGGCCAATATTTTCTTCCCTTTTGACATGTGTTTGTATCTCATCATATCACAGTGCTAGCCTGAGACAGCATCTAGAGTGATATCTTTAGCATGACCAGAACACGTGCAGTGATTATATATGATTATAGATGTAGCAGAATTTTATTTTTATGGAAGAAATTACACATTCAAGAACAATATTATTTTTGTAGCTGTAAAACCCCTACAGGTTAAACTCACATTCATTTTGCATATACTATTTTATGGTTGTGTTTACTATGTAATGTTTGTTTAACAGTTGTATATCAAAACAGTGCTTTTTTTGCAACTACATTTTAATCTAGCTTTTAGGGACTTAGACTAGTGATTAAGATATTAATGTTGCCTTATAGAGGTGACAAAAGGAATCATGCAGTGCATAAAAGTAACATCCTAATAACATTTTCTCAAATTTGCATTCAACTGAAATTGGTTATTAGAACTATATTCATTTGTCTTAACAGCATGGAAGATTATTAACATGATCAATCAGATTATGAACTGAATATATGTTAATCACATTAATTAATACACATTGTTATGCAGTAAGAAATAAGTCTACTTATACTCCCTATTGATTATAGATATTGTTTTTAAGCTTTCAGCTAATGCTAATTCTGTCTGCACAGCCTCCAAAGAGTTGACAAGCAGAAAAAGTCGATACATAATAAAAAGATTAATAGAGACAATGAAAATATGTTTAGAGTGAAATATTATTCTAAAAATTCCAAATATTTTACTAGATACTCACTTTGGAAATACTCTCCATGTCTCCTGAGCCTTAAATTAAAATAGATAATTATTAAATTAGTTTTGAGCTGAAATTACTCTAAGAGTTTATTTTTCAAAATATAATATATAGTGTAACAGCAGTATGTTAAAACATAACTTCGCTTGATCTCCCTTCCTTCCTACTGTATCTCTGATTAAAAGTTTACAGCCTGTAGTGAATAATGCTAGTCCTTTCCAACCTACCCATCCTCTTAGACAGGTACTTCAATTCATTTTAGGTACATACACCTAAGGAAGATATTTCTTCAGCTTGAGGAGAAAAAAAAAACACGGAAAACTAGTAAAAGTTAATGTTGCTGACAAAAACTATCACCATTTTTACTGAACTTCAGCTACCCAAAACTCCATAGAAGACTGCTAATTAAATATCTCTAGGATCAGCTGAGGGATGTTTCATCAATGTCTTTGTCCTCAGAAGCAGAAGCCTACTACATAAAATGACATCAGCGTTGGATGCATTACAAGTACTGATGATGATAATATAAGGTGATCCTGAGGACTGGAGTAACAGAAACAAACAAACAAAAAAATATAATGAGTGCAAGACAAACAAACAAAAAATTTCTCATATACTGTAGCTCTCACTTGGTTGAAGACAAGACACATTGGTTGAAGACAAGACACACCAGGAGTGGAAGAAGGGACAGGTACCCTGGAAAGAGTATAGGGATGCTGCCCGGTTGCGTAGGGATGGGGTCAGGGGGGCCAAGGGGCGGCAGGAGCTGAATTTGGCAAGGGACACAAAGGATAACAAGAAGGGCTTCTAAAGGTATGTCAACCAGAAAAGGAAGGTTAAAGAAAGCATACTCCCCCGAATGAGCAAGAATGGTGACCTAGTATCAACAGATGAGGAGAAGGCTGAGGTACTCAACAACTTTTTTGGCTCAGTCTTCACTGCAAACCTCTCTCCTCGCCCCTCCAGAGTCAATGGACAGCAAAATGGGTACCAGGGGGGTAAAGACCCTCCCACTGTAAGGGAACACCGGGGACGGGACCACCTGAGGAACCTGAACATACATAAGTCTATGGGACCTGATGAGATGCATCCCAGAGTCCTGAGGGAATTGGCTGATGTCATTGCCAAGCCACTCTCCATCATATCTGAAAGGTCATGGCAGTCAGGCAAAGCCCCTGGTGACTGGAAGAAGGGAAACATTGTGCCCATTTTTAAAAAGGGTCGGAAGGAGAACCCTGGGAACTACCGACCTGTCAGCATCACCTCTGTGACTAGGAAAATCATGGAGCAGATCCTCCTAGAAGTTATGCTAAGGCCCATGGAAGACAAGGAGGTGAATCCAGCCAGCCAGCATGGCTTCACCAAGGGCAAGTCCTGCCTGACCAACCTTGTGGCTTTCTATGATGGAGTGACTAGATCAGTGGACAAGGGAAGAGCTATGGATGTGACCCATCTGGACTTCTGTATAGCCTTTGACATGGTCCCCCCCACAACATTCTTCTCTCTAAATTGGAGAGACATGGATTTGACTGTTCAGTGGATGAGGAATTGGTTGGATGGTCACAGCCAGAGGGTTACAGTCAGTGGCTCAATGTCCAAATGGAGACCAGTGACTAGTAGTGGCCCTCAGGGGTCCGTACTAGGACCAGTGCTGTTTACTATCTTCATCAATGACTGAGACAGTGACATCGAGTGCACCTTCAGCAAGTTTGTAGACGACACCAAGCTGAGTGGTGCAGTTGACACACCAGAAGGACAGGATGCCATCCAGAGGGACCTGGACAAGCTGGAGAAGTGGGCCTGTGTGAACCTCATGAGGTTCAACAAGGCCAAGTGCAGGGTCCTACATCTGGGTTGGGGCAATCCCCAGTATCAATACAGACTGGGGGATGAAGGGATTGAGAGAAGCCCTGCCGAGAAGGACTTGGGGGTACTGATGGATGAAAAGCTGGACACGAGCCAACAATGACCACTCGCAGCCCAGAAGGCCAACCATATCCTGGGCTGCATCAAAAGAAGAATGGCCAGCAGGTCGAGGGAGGGGATTCTGCCCCTCTACTCTGCTCTGGTGAGACCCCACCTGGAGTCCTGTATACAGCTCTGGAGCCCTCTGGAGGACAGGAAAGACATGGAGCTGTTGGAGCAGGTCCAGAGGAGGACAACAAAAATGATCCAAGGGCTGGAGTACCTCTCCTATGAGGACAGGCTGAGAGAGTTGGGGCCGATCAGCCTGGAGAAGAGAAGGCTCCGGGGAGACCTTAGAGCAGCCTTCCAGTACCTGAAGGGGGCCTATAGGAAAGATGGGGAAAATCTTTTTAGAAAGGCCTGTTGTGATAGGACAAGGAGTAATGGCTTTAAATTAAGGGAGGGTAGATTTAGACTGGCTATAAAGAAGAAATATTTTACCATGAGGGTGGTGAAACAGTGGAACAGGTTGGCCGGAGAGGCCCCATCCCTGGAAACATTCAAGGGCAGGTTGGACGGCACTCTGAGCAACCTGGTCTGGTTGAAGATATCCCTGCTCACTGCAGGGGAGTTGGGCTAGATGACCTCTAATAGTGCCTTCCAACCCAAAGCATTCTATGATTCTATGATTCTAAGAATAAATGAAATAATATGATTTAAGGATGGCTGTATCAAGAACAGCATTTCTAGCATCAACAGATAGTAAACAATTTTGGTCACCTGTTTTCAAGAAAGACAAATTCAAACTGGAATAGTGTCAGAGAAAAACAATAAAAAAATGGAGTTATGGGAGGAGACTGAAATATCTTGGTATATTTAGCCATGCAAATTAAGACTGAGATACGATTTCTCACTATAAATACACCAGATACATAAACATTAGGAAGAAGAAGCGTCATTTTGTCATAGACAAATGGAAACATTTTGGTGGAAATCAGAAAAATATTTCTTTCTAACCTTCAGAGGCATGAACAGATATCCAATAGAAGGTTTGTGGTCAAAGAAGCTAGAGAAGTTCACGATGGAGCTTGACCAATTTATGCCCACGATTATGAAACATAACTTCCTACTACAGCATGGAACTGAATGTAGAACACCTCTTCCAGTCTTACATTCCTAAAAGAACTCAGGTTCCATTTTAGAAATTAAATTAACCTTAAACAACAGTTGTTGTTAATATGAGTAAACATGACATAATTTTTACTAGAGAAAATAACTGACCAACTAGGTACATATAAAATCCATCTGTAACTGTTTTAATTGTAATTTTTCTTTAAATGAGAAATAATTCTTGGGCTATAATAAGTGACAGAAAAAGATGGAATTATCATTTGCAGGTTTTCATTTACTTGAACACAATGTGCATAATTATTAATTAAAGCAACAATCCATTTTAGGTTTGTAATATGTAATGAAAAGCTATAAACTCACAAGATGGCCTTATACAAAGCAATATAGGAATTTCAGAGATCTGCTTGCCAATAAAAAAGACAATTCTATTGGGAGTTAGATGCATTTTGTTGAATTTTGTTTGCTCAGAATATATCTCCTAAGTAAGTTTTTATGGTTTAGTTTTTTCTCATCTTGGCATAGCCTTTTCCAATTTCTCCCTTCTTCTTACCTGTTTATACTTCCTGTCTCACAGTCTCCAGCTTCTAGGCTACAACTGTACTAATTTTCCATCCACCCTGGTAGCATGGATAGAAACATGGGGAACAGCTTGTCTTCTGCTTGCCCATCTTGTATTTAGCTTGCTTGGGTTTTTCCACATAAAGAAAAATGCTATTCGACACTTTTGGAGATTCCCTGTGTCATAGGGCCAGCTCCCAGACGTAAAATAGAAACTTCCTGGTCAACAGTGGGGACAGAAGAGGAAAGAGATCTGAAGTTTTTGCAGACTGAGGTTCCCCCCTGTTGTTGCTGATACCGGTGACAGTCCTTGGTGCAGACAGAAGTGAAGAACAGAATACAGAAACTGCATTCAGAGTTACTGTCTTGGTGTTATGGTATGAGTACAAATAAATACAAGGTATTTATTTACCTTGTGAGTATGGAAGAAGAAGGCATAAATGCAATTTATGTAGCTGCAGATTGTTGCTTAAATCCCTTTCAAGTGTCTATCATCCATCCAGTACAGAGTAAGAGCAGAGTTTGCTAGGATAGTCACGGAATAAAGCAGTGCGTGTTTTGTAGAATTGTGTAAGGCTTCTCCCTTATCTAAGAGTCTTTCAAAAATCAAAGTGTTGAAAGACAGTAAGTACTCTATTCTTCCTGCCTCTGCATGCCCTGACAAGAATGCATGTTCTTTCTTGGTGCACTAAAATGGCAACTATCTGAAGCTGCTTATGGGAATGGAATAATAAAACTAATACTTAACAGACATAAGGCTAATTACAGAACAAATAAGGATGTCAAAATATGCGATAAAACCAGCTTAACATATACATCAATATATGTAATAACTTACTTCCATGTACTTGATAAGAACTCAGACCAGCATGTCATAATGACACCTTTTCAAGTTTTTGAAAGAGGAAGAGAGGTAAAGAAAAACAGGTCTTATGTCATCAGTTCTACTTTACTGTGATTGTATGCTTATAGAGTGGTTTGAAACATCTGGATTAAAATTATGCTCTGCTATCTAAATAACATACAGTATTTCTCTTCCAGAGGTGCATTATATAATCCAATTCATATGATTAAAAAGTATCTTAAAATTTCTTATTAATGTATATACAGCTTTTTTAGTTTTTAAAAATTTTAACGTAGTTTCCCACATAACTTAGAGAACTAGTCATATAAAATGGCACTGGTCATTGTAAATTCACAATGTTCATAACATTTACTCTTATTACCTAATGATCCATTCATATGATGTGAATCCATTCCACCCAGTCCACTCATAGGTCCATCAGACCCTGGCCCCATTGGAAACTATAAAAGGATCAAACATTACAAAATATTACTGCACAGTTTTTTAAGATAATCTAACAAAAAAGATATTCCTCAGGACAAGAAAAGTTAAAGGAAAAATGCACAGTCCCATCTCTGAATGTGAAAGTCAAGTCAAAGTCTTCCATGTGATTATTGCAAAAAGTGTCATTGTTTTTTTTTCTTTTTCAATGCTACCTTCACCATTTTTTGAGAAACTCATTTCTGTAGACTGGCTAATCTACTTTAATACTTTGTACATGGTTTTCAAACCTGCAAGTGCTGACCTAACTCTACTTCCATTGAAGTTACAGAGAATTTTAATATTCACTTCAGTTAGTAGGTGATTAATTAACAGTTTTCAAACCCCACCCTGTCTATATATATATACATATCTGTTTCTTACAGATTTAAGACATTAACCTTAAATTTAGTTCTTCAAAAACTTAAAGGCATTAGCGTTATAGAACATTTTCTAAAATTCACTGCATACTGATTTAGCAATATCTAAATATCTGTATTCTTAAAGTTTTATTGGCCTTTTTTCAAAAGGCCCACAATATGGACTGCAAATAGATGAAATATAGTTGTAATCAGATAAATACAACAAAACTGAAGGCACAGATAGAGATCAGAAAAGAAACAAGTTTTATATAAGAATTCCAATTTTTGTCAGTTCTAGAACTGCTAAAGTTTGGGCTAAGATAGTAATCAGTCCAGTAGTTAACGAGGCAAATACCTAAATGTTATCATTAGCTTTCATTCTTGACACCTTATTTAGACAAACAGGGAAGTTTGTTTCTTCTTAAAGGTATTGGTTTTATGCTTTTTGACAGAATAGCCAGGAAATATAATACTGGGCCACTTTCAATAGTTTTCTTCTCCCTCTTCAGTCACAGAGACTTTTTGATAATGAAAGTTTAAAGTCAACAGAAAATAATGTTTGGTGGCAGCTCCTAGGATGGTGTCATATGGTACAGAAATCTATCGCACTGCAGTATGTCAAACTAAGCCATCCCCAATATCCACATGCATGTGCTTCTCAGATCTTTTCTGTGTAGAAAAATAGGCCCCAATCATTATTTTGCACATCCTGGCATGATCGATTTGCAAAACATTAAAAAAACTAAAATGGACACAGAGTGATGGAAATGTAGTGGTTTGGACAAAACAAGGCTGTATAATTTAAAAAAATATAACTAGATTCATATTTACATTAGGTCTGTTGGGTCCAGGTGGTATTGCATTCATTAAAGTGTACATGTTGTCTCCAGAGTTGGTTGAATCTGTAATAAGAGACTATTTTAAGTGCTAATATATACCTTTCAATGAAACTACTCACTTTATACATTTCTTGTCATTTAGTTCATATTATTGCTGTTCCTGAGTCACTGTTACATAGTGGCAACATAATGGAAGATTTCATTCCATTTTTATCTATTTTTACCATACAACAGAGCAATCAAAAGAAATAATTGCAATAGTCCCTGTGTGACTACAGGCTTGTCAATGCGATGCCCATCTTCAAGATGGGCCAGAAGGAGGATGCAGGGAACTACAGGCCTGTCAGCCTGATCTCAGTGCCAGACAAGATTATGGAGCATCTCATCTTGAGTGTGCTCACCAGACATGTGAAGGACAACCAGGGGATCAGGCCCAGCCAGCATGGGTTCATGAAAGGCAGGTCCTGCTTGATCAACCTGATCTCCTTATATGACCAGGTGGCCCACCTAGTGGATGAGGGAAAGGCTGTGGATGTTGTCTACCTGGACTAGCTGCCCATGATTTGGATGGATGTACTCTTTGCTGGATAAAGAACCGGCTGAATGGCCGAGCGCAGAGAGTGGTGAATGGAGTTAAACCCAGCTGGCGGCCATTCATGAGTGGTGTTCCCCAGGGCTCAGTTTTGGGGACAGTCTTACTTAATATCATAGAATCATAGAATCGTAGAATCATAGGTTGGAAAAGACCTCTAAGATCATCGAGACCAACCATCCACCCAACAACACAAGGCCTACTAAATCATATCCCATAGAGCCACATCTACACATTTTTTAAACACCTCCAGGGATGGGGACTCCACCACTTCCATGGGCAGCCTGTTCCAATGCCTGACCACTCTTTCAGTGAAGAAATTTTTCTTAATATGTAATCTAAACCTCCCCTGACGCAACTTGATGCCATTGCCTCTCGTCCTATCACTAGTTACCTGGGAGAAGAGACCAACACCTGCCTCACTACAACCTCCTTTCAGGTAGCTGCAGAGAGCAATAAGGTCCCCCCTCAGCCTCCTCTTCTCCAGGCTAAACAGCCCCAGCTCCCTCAGTCACTCCTCATAAGACTTGTTCTCCAGACCCCTCACCAGCCTCGTTGCCCTTCTCTGGACACACTCAAGAACCTCAATGTCCTTCTTGTAGTGAGGGGCCCAAAAGTGAACACAGTACTTGAGGTGCGGCCTCACAAGTGCCGAGTACAGGGGCACGATCACCTCCCTACTCCTGCTGGCCACACTATTCCTGATACAAGCCAGGATGCCATTGGCCTCCTTGGCCACCTGGGCACACTGCTGAATCATGTTCAGCCAGCTGTCGACCAACACCCCAAGGTCCTTTTCCACTGGGCAGCTTTCCAGCCACTCTTCCCCAAGCCTGTAGTTTTGCATGGGGTTGTTGTGACCCAAGTGCAGGACCCGGCATTTGGCCTTGTTGAACCTCATACAGTTGGCCTCGGCCCATTGATCCAGTCTGTCCATATCCCTCTGCAGAGCATTCCTACCCTCGAGCAGATTGACACTCCCTCCCAGCTTGGTGTCATCTGCAAACTTACTGAGGGAGCACTCAATCCCCTCATCCAGGGGTTGCAGTGGGGCATGTGCTGGTCTCTTCCCAGGTAACTAGCGATAGGACGAGAGGTAATGGCCTCAAGTTGTGTCAGGGGAGGTTTAGATTGGATATTCCGAAAAATTTCTTCACTGAAAAGGTTGCCAAGCATTGGAACAGGCTGCCCATGGAAGTGGTTGAGTCACCATCCTTGGAGGTATTGAAAAGACGTGTAGATGTGGCACTTAGGGACATGGTTTAGTGGTGGACCTGGTAGTGGTAGGTTAATGGTTGGACTCAATGATCTTAAGGGTCTTGTATGAACAAGGAAGCCCTACTTTTTATTTCAGGTCACATTTAACGCCCTGGAATTGTATTTAATTAATATTTTACATCAGTGCAGTAAGTTTTCATGGGAAGTTAGAAAACTTTCCTACCCTCTTGTGCTGTAGAGGACAGCAAGAATATGTAGCATGTGAGGATTGAGGATGCTATAGTATCATCGAGGTGAACAGGTCCCTCTTAGCCATTCAAAGTAGGTTACAAAGAAAGATGTTGGCCAAAAGGAGTCTGAATATCTGCTGAATATTGGGTTACACAAAAAGTAATTAGTTTCTTCTTAGCAGATATAATATCCATGGTAGGAGAGCATCCTCCATATCTTGCAGTTCCTCCTTCATCTCAGATACTTTGCTGAACATCCATGGAGGGAAATACTTACACCTAGTTGACCAGCTTTAAGCCTTGAGAAGCTAGCTAGCTGTCCTGAATGCTCCCATCCTCCTCCTCAATTCTTTAAACCTTAATAGGAATGACGACCAATCTGTATGGCCAAAATCTCCATGTGGTCAGAATTCCAAGATACAGATCATGTAACTTGGAGAAACAATGGAACAGTGAAGTTCTGGGAACAGATCACAAATAGGACATGGCAGTGGTTCCTCTATGGCCTTACTCCTCCATTGCAGGATAGAGGAGAGCAGTCTGTCCAGCATAACCATGCTGTCAGTCAGATGACATATCCATGTGATGCAGCCATGCTTCTGAATTATGCATAGCTGAAGAGCCATATATTAGTAATGGTCTATCACATCGGGTACTATAAAGGAAGTTTCACAAGATTCAAAAATCTCCTGATTTCAGAACCAGAAGAATTGTCCTGAACAACATTAGCAAAACCAAATATGCATTCTGTCTTCTTTCTTTTTTTTCTTGCTATTGCTAAAAACATGCAAAAAAAGATGGGCTCAAGACCCAGAGTAATGAATTGCTTTGAACTGCACAGATACAAGGCTTTGCATCTCTGCAACACAGCAGGGAGAGAAAGAAAGGTAAAGAGAAGAAAAAAAACCTGATACAGAAAGTACAAAACCAATACCTTCTTGTTAGCTTATCCTTCATGAAAAATGTATCAATTGGATCTATCAGTTTGTCTGCATTAATAGCACAGAAAAATCTGAAAAAAAGAATTTGTGTGCTTCCTAAAATCCCTTCTAATTTTCTTTAATTTTTTTCTCAGTAGTTTTCAATACCTGCTGGACTAGGCATAATAGGTGTTCCTGGTGGCCCTCCACCTCCTGGAGGAGCCTAGAGAGGGTAGAAAACAGCAGTTAGCATGAAAGGAAAAAAATGTCACAGTCAGGAATGAATATGGTACAGAAGAAAAAAGTATCATGAATGTCATGAGTTATCTGGTAAAAACATGCACATTTTCTGATAAGCTAGCAAAGCAGCTCATTAAGACAACATTACTGGTCAGCAGTTCTGATATATGCAGATCTATGGATCCAAGAAGATACATTAGTCAAAAAATCTGAACCATGCTGTGAGTCAGACAAGAGGGATACTTAAATCAGGGCCTAAGACAATCATATTTAATTCCCTCAGCCTACTTTTGTTACCACCAGTTTTCCAACTGGCATTTCTCTTTCATTGTTTTCAGTACATAGTCAATGGCAGAGTAACCAATGTTTGCTAAGCACAAAATATGGGGATGCTTTCTGGAAACAGAAGAGACTAATCACCAGAAGAAAGCTTTCTTTCTGAGGCAGACTTGGTATCTCAGTATCATGACAATTTTAATTCAGTCTCTATAATATTCCACAACTCTTTTTTAATAAAACCTGTGTATATATATGTATATGTATATATGGATCTGAACAGGCTGGATCAATGGGAAGACTAATTGTATAAGATTCAATAAGGCTAAGTGTCAGGTCCTGCACTTGGGTCATAACAACCCCATGCAATGCTACATTCTTGGGGAAGAGTGGCTAGAAAGCTTCCTGGCAAAAAAGGACATGGGGGTGGGTGTTGAAACATAAAACCATAGAATGGTTTGGATTGCAAGGGACCTTAAAGATCATCCAGTTCCAAACCCCCTACCATGGGCAGGGACACCTTCCACTAGACCAGGGTGCTCAAAGCCCCATCCAATCTGGCCTTGAACACTTCCTGAGAGGGGGCATCCACAGCTTCTCTGGGCAACCTGTTCCAGTGCCTCACCACGATCATAGGAAAGAATTTCCTCCTTATATCTAATCTGAATCTGCCCTCTTTTAGTTTAAAGCCATTACCCCTTGTCCTATCGCTCCACGCCCTTGTGAAAAGACCCTCTCCATCCTTCCTGTAGGCCCCCTTCAGGTACTGGAAGGCTGCTCTAAGGTGTCCCCGCACCCTTCTCCTCTCTAGGCTGAACAAACACAGCTCTCTCAGCCTTTCCTCATAGGAGAGGTTTTTTCCAGTCCCCTGAACGTTTTTGTGGCCCTCCTGTGGACCTGCTCAAACAGGTCCATGTCTTTCCTGTGCTGAGGGCTCCAGAGCTGGATGCAGTACTCCAGGTGGGGGTCTCACCAGAGCAGAGTAGAGGGGCAGAATCCCCTCCCTCGACCTGCTGGCCATTGTTCTCTTGATGCAGCCCAGGACAGGGTTGGCTTTCTGGGCCACCAAATTTTTCGGGCACGATTTGCCCTTAGTGAAGCTGTGATGGCTGTCACCAATCACCTCCTTATTTTCCATGTGCCTTAGCATAATTTCCAGGAGGATCTGCTCCATGATCTTGCTGGTCACAGAGGTGAGGCTGACTGGCCTATAGTTCCCCGGGTCTTCCTTTTTTCCTTTTCTAAAAATGGACATTATGTTTCCCCTTTTCCAGTCAGTGGGAACTTCAATGGACTGCCATGACTTCTCAAATATGATGGATAGTGGCTTAGCATCTTAATCTGCCAGTTCCCTCAAGACCCGCAGATGCACCTCATCAGGTCCTATAGACTCGTGCACCTTCAGGTTCCTTAGATGGTCTTGAACCTGATCTTCTCCTACAGTAGGTGGTTCTTCATTCTCCCAGTCCCTGCCTTTGCCTTATGCAACTTGGGTGGTGTGGCTGGAGCACTTGTCGGTGAAGACTGAGGCAAAAAAGTCATTGAGTACTGCAGCCTTCTCCATATCCCGGGTAACCAGGTCTCCCATTTCCTTCGAGAGAGGACCCACATTTTCCTAGCTTTCCTTTTGTCACTGACGTATGCATAGAAGCTTTTCATGTTGCCCTTGATGTTCCTGACCAGATTTAATTCTATCAGGGCTTTAGTTTTCCTAACCTGGTCCCTGGCTGCTTGGACAACTTCTCTGTGTTCCTCCCAGGCTACCTGTCCTTTCTTCCGTCCTCTGTAGGCTTCCTTTTTGTGCTTGAGTTTGCCCAGGAGCTCGTTGTTCATCCCTGCAGGCCTCCTGGTGGTTTTGCCTGACTTCCTCTTGGTCAGGATGCATCGCTCCTGAGCTTGGAGGAGGTCATCCTTGAATATTAAACAGCTTTCTTGGGCCCCTCTTCCCTCCAGGGCTTTGTCCCATGGTACTCTACTGAGCAGATCCCTGAGGAGGCCAAAGTTTGCATTCCTGAAGTCCAGGGTAGTGAGCTTGTTGTGCGCCCTCCTCGCTGCCCTAAGGATCTTGAACTCCACCATTTCATGGTTACTGCAGCCAAGGTTGCCCTTGGTCAACAGCTGGCTGAATATGAGCCAGCAGTATGCCCGGGTGGCCAAGGAGGCCAGTGGCATCCTGGATTGTATCAGAAATGGTGTGGCCGGCAGGACTAGGGAAGTGATCGTGCCCCTGTACTTGGCACTGGCGAGACTGCACCTTGAGTATTGTATTCAGTTTTGGGTCCCTCACTACAAGAAAGACATTGAGGTGCTGGTGTGTGTCCAAAGAAGAGCAATGAGGCTGGTGAAGGGTCTAGAGGAGCGGCTGAGGGAACTGGGGTTGTTTATTATCGAGAAAAGGAGACTGAGGTGAGACCTTATTGCTCTCTACAACTACCTGAAAGAAGGTTGCAGTGAGGTTGGCGTTGGTCTCTTTTCCCAGGTAACTAGCGATAGGACGAGAGGCAATGGCCTCAAGTTGTGTCAGGGGAGGTTTAGATTGGATATTCCGAAAAATTTCTTCACTGAAAAGTTTGCCAAGCATTGGAACAGGCTGCCCATGGAAGTGGTTGAGTCACCATCCCTGGAGGTATTGAAAAGACGTGTAGATGTGGCACTTAGGGACATGGTTTAGTGGTGGACCTGGTAGTGGTAGGTTAATGGTTGGACTCAATGATTTTAAGGGTCTTTTCCAACCTAAATGATTGCATGATTCTATGATTCTATTATTTTTTTTCTCATATTGATGACAAATGAATAAAATATCAGGATGATGCCAGCTGCATAAATTTGAGTATAGTCATATAACTTACCTAGAGTGCTTAATCATAGAATACAAAACAAACCCCCAAGTAATATATATTTACTTAGTTTCAGGTATTTCTGTGTTGCAAATCTGTTTATGAGTAAACATTGTACCCAGACTGTTCTGGTTGTTAAACAAGCTTTTTAATGTTCTTAAAAATGTTTCCAATAATTTTTTTCAAGTCCTAATTATTTAGTGAGAACTCGGTCATAACACCTTGTTTCCTACATTTGCAGATCCACTAATATTTTGAAGTAACATGAAAAACTGCCTACTTATAGTTTGACAAAAATGTTATAATGTCAATAAAAATAAACTGACCTCCCACATTTTCCATAATAAAAATGATGCAGAATGCTAACAACAGATAATTATTTTCATTGCTATATTGCTTTTATTATATTTTTAATGATTCCTTACATTTTAAAATGGTAGATATACTGTTCCAAACAGAAAGATTTTTTTCAGTAGCACTGAATATAAAGTTTTGATTGTTCCTGTCTGCTTAAAAGGACATTGCTGAGATTTGCTAAAATTCACTGAAATATTTTGGAATGAGGTGGAGAAGTTCTGGAATTAACCAATAGACACTTTCTCACTAACCTGATAAAAATAACACTTCTGACAAAATATTTAGCTGTAATACACTATGTGAACACTGTTTCCAGGTGGTCTAAATCAATAATGTAGCAGCTTTCTGACTGATAGCACTCCTCCTCAGGTTCATACAAGCAAAATAAATACTTAACACTTCAATGGGAAGCATCTCTGCCAGTCAGTGATTAACTCTCAGTTAATCGTAGATTAAAGAGAAATCTTTTACCCAGAAGTAGCAGTACGTTCCTGCAGTAAAACAACATGTATATACCTCTATGCCCTTATATATAACACCACATGACAGTTCATCTTGTTATTCCCTTTTATTGTAAAGTAGGCAAGGTCACTGGGCATCTTTTATAAAGTGTGAAAACCACCGGTCAGCTTATACAAATCAAGGCATAATCACAATTTCATTTCATATTGCTAGCAGTCCCATAGCTTTTTTTCCCTCCAAAATATAATTGAATGAAAAATGAATGTGTTAAGATTGACTTTGCTAAAAGTGTTTGAAATGATTATTCAGACTTCAGCAATGAAAAATTTCCCCATTTTCATTGTAGAGATACAGACTCTAAATTCAAAGGTAGCTTTAAATCACATATTCCGAATTTCTGGGAATTTTTATCCTTTTATCCATGTACTTGTGTGTGGAGTCCTGGCTGGACGAGAGGGGTCATAGTTTGGTGCGTTGAGCAACCCAGGTTCCGATCTGGAGGTGAGCCTTGGGAGCGGTGGACACGGAACCCTGCTGGGAAGGGAGAGCGATGAGCTCGGGACACTGGAGCAGGGGGAACATCACCGTTTCCTGCCGCACTGTCACTTCCTTCCTGCCACGTTGCTGTTTCCTGCCACAGCACTGTTTTCACATCGAGATGCAGCTCTGCACCAATCACAACGAGTTGCAGTAGTTTTGCCTATATATGGATTGGGGGTCTAACCATTCAGATGCTGTAATAGTTTTGCTAGATAAACCTTGTTTTTGCTGACTAATAAAGGTGAATGATCATACTCATATTGGGGTCACATCGTTACAACGTTTCCGTAACCCACGCCTACATTTGGTAGCAGAGGATGGACGGTTTCCCTGCAGGAGTCCCTCAGTCTGTGGTGAGCAGCTAGAGAGGGGACGTGGGAACAACGGCTGGGAGGGTCCTGCCTGGGTGCGAACGTGCAGGGCAGACACGGACGGCTGACTCCCAGGGATTTTCGAGCCACACTGGGGCTGCCTGGCGCAGCTAAATTTTAACGTGGAGGCCGTGGTCGCAAACATGGAGGTGGATGCTGCGGCAACGTTGCTCATCGGTATTCTCTCTAGGAGAGGAATAGACACAACGGCAAAGCAACTCATGAAGTTGATTAAACTGGGGCAATGATGGGGTCACTTTGCGGATACCCAGCTACTGTTTTCCATCTCGGAATGGCAAGAGTTAGGAGAGACAATGTGGGAAAGGACAATAACCGGGGAGGAAAAGGAGGAAAAGGAGATAAAAGCCGTCCGCGAGCTCTGGCGAACAGTATTACAGACCTTAAAAGCCATGAAAGCTGAACAAGAGGTGGCGTGTGCTGTAGCTCAGATGCTAGCTCCGGAGCCCGGGAAAGATCACGCGCCTAAGCCTGGGACATTAGCATGGGTTTTCGGGCTACCTGCCATGAGAGGGATGACTGGGATCACTTGTAACACAATTGCCGAGGTTCGGGCGAGTGCGGAGCGCGGTTCTGGTCTGGGCGGAGGGGGGTGGCCCACCGGAAGTTGCCGCTAGAGAGATCAACTCGAAATGCGAGCCGGACGCGGCAGTACGACTGCCCCCGGGGAGAGGGGAGGAGTCGGGCGCGGAAGTGCGACTGCCTTCCAGAAGAGGGGAGGAGCGGCTGCTTTCCGGAAGAGGGGAGGAGCGGCTAGTACCACCCCCAGAGGGGGAGTGAGAAGGTGCGCGGCTTACGACATCGGCCCCTCCTGGGGCGCGGTCTGCAACATCGGCCCCTCCTCTCTATCCACCCTTGCCATCTTCCAGCCAGGCGTCTCCACTCCCGACGCCCTCTGATGGCAGCCAGAACGAATTGCAAGGAAAAAAAGCGTGCGATCTTTTGCAGTCAGTTTTGCAGCATCTTCAAGACATGAGCTTGCAGTTCCAGCATATGTCAATCGTTGCCAACCCCCCCCACCGGGACAATGAGGCTTCCTCTCCGAAATGTTTAGTTGGGCCTCCGGCACCGATCACACCTGCCCGCTGGAGCGGTGTTATAAGAGGTGCCATCCTAGATGGACAGTGGAACGTTGCCGCAGGTATGGGAGGTACACAAGCCTTAGCCTGTCCTGTGGTACAGGTTAATGGACAAAGCAAATGGGAACCACATGACTGGAAGATTTTGCAACAGGCCCGTAGCACCATAACACAATATGGGGTGAAGTCTGAGGCCACTCGACAAATTGTTACCTGGATTTACTCCGCTGACCTGATGTGTCCACATGACTGTCGAAGTTCAATGCAATTGTTACTCACCCCTACTCAGTTCTTGTTGTGGGGAGCGGCGTGGGCACAACGGGCTATGGATGAGGCGATGCGCCATCGGGACCAGCAAGATCCTTATCATGGAGTAACAGTGGACACACTTACCGGACAAGGAATTTATGCTAGCCTGGAATGGCAATTGACCTTCCCCGCCCATGTGCTTCAATTGTCAGCATGTCTTGCCCTGGAAGCTTTCTTTGCACTGCCTGGTTCGTCCGCTCCATCTTTCGGAACCGTAGTGCAAGGAGCCACTGAAACTTACAGCAACTTCATCAACCGGCTGTATAATGCGTTAATGAATCATCCAGATTTAAATGAGGAAAGCAAGCAGCAAATGTTTCGTGTGCTAGCCTTTGACAATGCCAATAAGGCTACAAAACAGCTTCTGGCAAGTCTGCCGAGAGGGGCGGGAGTTGAAGACATGCTGTCCAGGGTCGAGAGGGCTGGAGAACAAAAGCAACAGGCGACGGTCGCTGCTGCCGTGCAAGGCGCGATCAGAGAAGTTGTCCAGCCACTTGCAGCTGCAGTGCAACAAAACAGTCCTCTGCAGGTGCAATCGTCAGTCCGCCGTATTTGCTATCGGTGGGGGGAAAAGGGGCACGTCAGATGTTGCTGCCGTAGTGCCGTCTGGTGTGAGAACTGTCAAAATGATACCCATGCCACAAAAGTATGTTCGGGAAACGAGAGGAGGAGTGCGGACAGAGGCCGCGTGTGGAAACAAATGAATCCTCCGAGCAAAGCAAGAGTTTTTCACAACAGCCTCAAGCCGCAACCAGAGGCAGCTTGGGAATCGACTTGGAAACCACAATAGACGTCGTCCTTAACGACACGACCGTACATGAGATCCCTAGCAATGCGGTCGAGCCAAGGATTAATTCAAACGGCAGAATGAAAGGACTTTTAGTGGGACGTTCTTCTGCTGGCATTAAGGGACTACTAATTGTTCCTAAGGTTACTGATGCAAACTATGCGGACCAGATTCATATTATGGTCCATACTCTTTGTCCTCCTTTGTTTGTTCCAAAAGGCAGTAAGATAGCGCAGATCCTAGTGATAGGCAGCTCAATCGACCATTCTTTAGCAAAGACTTCCCGTGAAAACCGAAGTCTTGGTTCCACAGACCCTACAGTTTGTTTTACTACGAAGATGGACCACCGGCCTAATATGCGTGTGGTGTTGAGTCAGAAAAATGCATCAGTACAAATCTATGCCATGCTAGACACCGGAGCTGACATCACAATCGTAAGTACGGGTGTTTGGCCGGAGGAGTGGCCACTAAGTGTTCCCACAACGGCTATCGCAGGTGTGGGGGGACACTCCGCTCCCATGATGAGCCAATACCCTGTGCAAATAACCTTTCCTGAAGGGCAGGAGGTCAGTTTAAAGGTCTATGTCATGCAGCTGCCCCGAAACTCTTCCAGCCCTAATTGGGCGCGACGTTTTGAGTCAAATTGGACTTGTACTAACTACTACCCCTTTTTAGTTAAGGGCACTGGCGAGCAGTCGCCCAACCCACCGCTAACCTGGCTTTCCAACGAACCCGTGTGGGTTGACCAGTGGCCCATGACAGAAGAGCGACTGCAAATAACAAGGCAATTGGTAGCAGAGCAACTCGCTGCAGGCCACATCAAGCCTTCAGTCAGCCCATGGAATACCCCCATTTTCGTCATTCTGAAAAAGAGCGGCAAATGGCGCCTCTTACACGACCTACGTAAGATTAATGAGCAGATGCAACCCATGGGAGCCGTACAGCCTGGAATGCCATCACCTGCTATGCTTCCGTTGGGTTGGCACGTGATCATTGTTGACCTAAAAAACACTTTTTTCACTATACCTTTACATCCGCGAGACACTCAATGGTTTGCCTTTTCGATACCGGTGACCAACAAAGCAGCACCTTCAGAGCGATATGAGTGGGTTGTCTTGCCACAAGGCATGAGAAACTCACCCACGCTGTGTCAACTTTATGTGGCTTGGGCCTTAGCTCCACTCAGGGAGCAATGGCCGAATACGATTATTTATCATTATATGGATGACATCCTCTGCTATCAACAGGAAGCATTCAGTGACGATTCCTTGACGCAGCTGAGTACTGTTTTAGCCAGCAAGGGCCTTGTTGTTGCCCCAGAAAAGGTTCAGCGATCTGCACCATGGAAGTATTTGGGGTGGCGCATCTCTGACGCTAAGATCCAACCACAAAAGGTGGAGTTAGTGACAAATTTGCGCACGTTGACTGATGTACAGACTTTGCTTGGAGATATCCAGTGGATGCGCAACTGTGCTGGTATTTCCAATGCTGACATTGCACCATTGACATTACTACTACGTGGCTCGCATCCCAGCACAGCAGTCACCCTATCACAGACGCAGCAAGCAGCTTTGCAACACATCGTACAGAAGCTTCAAACAGTTTGGACTGCTAGGCGATTGCTAACCCTACCTGTTTCCTTGCTTATTTGTAACCCTGCCGAGTCACCATATGCCCTTGTTTGTCAGTGGCAAAACAAGAAGGGGGAGACTCATTCCTGTACAGCATCATTGAATAGTCCTGATTTTGCCACTGACAAGCCTATTAGGGGCGATGATCCATTTTACATACTAGAATGGGTGTTTTTAAGTGTGCAGCCGAAGACTAGTACACAGACACGATCAGAAGCTGTGGGGGAGCTAATCAGAAAAGGCAGGACGAGGATAGTGGAAATAGCAGGGGAAGAGCCGCAGGATATCAGTATACCGGTCAAAGCAGCAGATTAGGAATGGTGGTTGAGGCATGCTCTACCCATACAGGAAGCTCTATTAGGCTATGGTGGGAGGATACATTCCCGACAGCCGAAAGGGAGATTGTGGCAGTTCTTGAAGCGTAATCTATGGCTTCAGAAGTCCAGAATTCAGGAGAAGCCGCTGGCCGAAGGAATTACAGTGTATACAGATGTAGGCAGGAGGCTGCGTAAGGCAGTTTGTGTTTGGCAAGAAGGGGGCCAGTGGTGTCATCATATGATACAAGGACAGGATGGAGATTTGCTGCAAATTTTAGAGCTGACTGCCGTGGTCTGGGCTTTAACTAATTGGCTAAATGAGCCTTTCAATGTTGTAACTGACTCCCTTTGTGTAGCCGGGATAGTGCCTCGAATACCGGATGCCTTGCTTAGGGAGGCAGTCAATCCTAGATTAGGCAAGCTGTTTATCCAGTTGCGGACCGTACTGTCTCAACGGGCCGTACCTTGTTGCGTCATTCATGTACGTAGCCACCAATGGGATCTGGGACTAGGACACGGCAATCAAATTGCTGACAACTTAGTCAGTCCCGCATGCCCTATGCCTCCAGTAGACAAGTTTCAGCAGGCCAGACAGAGTGATAAGAATTTTCAACAAAATGCAAGAGGTCTGCGAAGGCAATTTGGGCTGACAGACAATGAGGCTCATTATATTGTACAGGCCTGTCCTAAGTGTGGAAATCAACGACCAGGTATAGGCCAAGGGGTAAATCCAAAAGGGCTGCAGGCACTTGCGCTGTGGCAGATGGACGTCACGCACTTCTCCGAATTTGGGCGACTGAAGTACGTGCATGTCACAATAGACACCTTTTTGAAAATGATATGGGCCACTGCTTTACCTGGGGAGAAAGCGCAACATGTTTGTAAACATCTGCTTTCGTGTTTCGCAGTACTGGGGGTCCCTGAAGAAATTAAGACCGATAATGGACCTGACTATGTCAGTCAAAAGCTGAGATCATTCTTGTTGACATGGGGAATTAAGCACACCACTGTTTTGGTTTCGGCTGCCGCCGGCAACAGAAGCGCCACGCAGCCGCCCCTCCCCCCGCCGGCATGCGGAGGAGAATGAAAAGAAACAGGCAGAAACTGGTGGGTCGGGATAAGGGCAGTTCAACAGAACAGCAAACAGAGGGAAACGGGAACAACAGTGATACAGATAAGGAGAAAACATGACAAAAACAGACCCTCTCTCTCGGACCGCACCGGCGCCGCACGCTCCCGAGCAGCGAGCGAGTTCCCGCCGCGCTGCCCCCCCCCACCAGAACCCAGCGTGACGACACATGGTATGGAATACCCTGCTCTGTTTGGCCAGGTGGGGTCAGCCCCCACCCCCCGGCAGTGCCCCTTCCTGGAGTCCGGTGAAAATTAACCCTGTCCTGGCCAAACCCAGGACAACCACGGGAATTGCGCATTCTCTGACAGGGCAAGGCCTCATAGAGCGCACTCATAGTGTGCTGAAAGACTGCTTAGATAAACAGCGAGGGGTTGAAACAGAAGCGCAACCGAGGTTGCATCGAGTTCTTTTTACTTTGAACTATTTGTGCCTTATGGGTGATCAGGAGGCACCGCCTGTTGTGGTGCATCACCAGAACTTAAAATTCAATAGTGCAACGACTTTACCACGGTTTAAAGTGATCTATAGAGACCCAACTACTGGAGAGTGGGCTGGACCCGTACCAGTGATATTTAACGGTCGAGGGTATATGTGTGTTTCCACAGATCGCGGTCCAGTCTGGGTGCCTAGCCGAGCCGTGAAGCCTGCTTTGAATCAGCAAGACAAGTTAGCCGAGGAGCAACAAGCAGACTCTCACGAGCAGAGCAATCAAGTAGAAATAACCTGAATAGAGGGAAGAGTATATGAGTGGTTACCAGGAGGTACTTGTCACCAATACCACCTGTGATGTTTTGTAAGATCTGTAAGCCTCGGGTTTTATGTAATTGTTACACTTGCTAACCATAGCGGCGGCGGCGAATATCATTTGCAAAGCATCGGTGTGATCAGTGCCTTTAATAGGGCGCAGTGTAGCTCGCGCTTTAATTGTCACAAAGACAGAAGGAAGCGATGCTTATCTCTGTAGCCGCTTGAAGTAAGTAAGGTTAGCAAACCAGAGAGTTAAAACCGTAAGGGTAAGTAGCTCTTTTAATATAGCCAAAGTAAGCTAGTGCTTGCTGTTTGGACCGTCCCCAAAGCGGAGGGGGAAAGACGAGAGTGCGATGCTTACATCAGCTCTGAAGGGAATGGCAGGGAAACGAGTGGTTACCCTGTTAGCCGTACTCTTTACATGTTGTCAGATTATAGTAGGCGAAGAAACCCTTTATCGCATGGAGCCCCGACAAAACCTATGGGTTACCTGGGCGAACAAAACGGGCCAATCAGCATTTTGTTTGTCTCTTGCTTCTGCAACAGAACCTTTTCGCACCTGTCTAATAGGGGTACCTAGTTACAATGTTACTCATTTTGCTAATTATAGTGCAGGCAGATGTACAAAGGAGATTCAGGTGAGTAGTTGCAGTGCCAAGCTCATACAAGGTCTGAATCGCACATTGCCCTGGGATCCTCAAGAGCTGAACTTGCTAGGATCGATGAGGATTGGTAATACGACCAAAAACTGGACTCAAACTTGTTTTGTATTTGCAGGGCCTGCTATTGCTAGGCCTAACCATCGCCATTTCTTCAACCAGTCAGGGTGGGCCAATGTCACTCCAATTGCTTCTTATTATAACTATCAGGGCCACTCTAGAGCTGTCACCTTCTGTGGTACCAATGACACGAACAAAAGAAGCCCCCAAAGTTTGGGCGCCTACGGGATGGAAGGTGGTTTTCCCTTGTGGAATAATGCTACGCCTAAAGCCTTGCCTCCTGACGTGTTTTTAATCTGTGGCGACAGGGCATGGCAAGGAATTCCTCGCAACGTCTATGGTGGCCCGTGTTACTTAGGTCAGCTGACATTGCTAGCTCCAGATCGACAGTGGTGGAAGAAGGTAACAACTCGTCCCAAGCGAGGTGTTACGGGTCTTCCTCCTAACTGCGATGATCAATTCACTCTCCCAAGTACCACCGAGCGAGTATTTATGGCATTATTGGTGCCCGGTGCCGCCGCCGGTGCAGCGTTAAATCAGCTAGAGAAATTGGCATGCTGGGCAGAGAAGCAAGCCAGTGTTACCACAAAAGTCTTGCAATCCCTGCTAGAAGATCAGAGTAGTCTACGACATGCGGTATTGCAAAATAGAGCCGCAATTGATTTTTTACTGCTGGCCCAGGGACATGGCTGTGAGGATTTTGAAGGCATGTGCTGTATGAATTTGTCTGATCATAGTAAGTCCATCCACAAGCCATTACAATGGCTCGAACAGCGTGCCAATCAAGCACAACAAAACCAGGGATTCTTTGATGGATTGCTCACCTCACTCTTTGGTAATCTGCCTGCTTGGCTTAACAGTTTAATTATAGAAATTTTGCGCATATGTATCGTGTTACTTGCTGTTGGAATTATAATATGTATTTGCTTTAGCTGTCTTAAAAAGGCTCTCTCCAAGATGACGAAGCAAACCTGGCTTGCTCAAAAACAAGAAGGGGGAATTGTGGAGTCCTGGCTGGACGAGAGGGGACATAGCTTGGTGCGTTGAGCAACCCAGGTTCCGATCTGGAGGTGAGCCTTGGGAGCGGTGGACACGGAACCCTGCTGGGAAGGGAGAGCGACGAGCTTGGGACACTGGAGCAGGGGGAACATTACCGTTTCCTGCCGCACTGTCACTTCCTTCCTGCCATGCTGTTGTTTCCTGCCACAGCACTGTTTTCACATCGAGATGCAGCTCTGCACCAATCACAACGAGATGCAGTAGTTTTGCCTATATATGGATTGGGGGTCTAACCATTCAGATGCTGTAATAGTTTTGCTAGATAAACCTTGTTTTTGCTGACTAATAAAGGTGAACGATCATACTCATATTGGGGTCACATCGTTACAACATTTCCGTAACCCATGCCAACACTTGTGCACTAAGCTTATGTAATGATCCTGACCAGAAGACCATCGTACATCAAGGAGTTAGTGATCCACATAACATTTAACCTGAGTAGGCCCAGGGCTGTACTGCGCTTTGCTGCAGGTACACCTCAGCCTTCAGACCTATGTTGCGCTGCACAAATTCTTTGGCTGCAGGATAAACTCAGCCGGATCATTGTACAAGAGGAGCCTGCAGGCAGATCCCACTTGGTACCAGTGATTAACCTTGCCTTTATCTAAAAATGCAACGAGAAGTTCTCACACGAACACCCTTCCTGTTTGCCAGTAGAAATGATGAATAGAGTTGTCTCCTTTTAAGAAAATCCTATAATAGCTTGAATGACCAAAATGAGGTACCCCTTCCATGGATGGGATCTGGGTCTGCACGGCATGCTGTGCATGGGTT
Source organism: Opisthocomus hoazin (assembly GCF_030867145.1). NCBI lineage: Eukaryota > Metazoa > Chordata > Aves > Opisthocomiformes > Opisthocomidae > Opisthocomus > Opisthocomus hoazin. The sequence continues at coordinate 48,483,535 of NC_134453.1, read as the reverse complement.
GGAGGGCCGCTTGATGCTATACTACTTAGGGTTCCCAGCATCCAAAGTGACATAAATTTGTCTATATTATTCTCTCTTTCTTTACAGTGCTAGCTCTAATAAATAGCATTTTTAATTATACTTTACAGAGTTTGAGTGCCTTTCTTAATGGGATCATAATAGAGCAGCACCTCCTGGTGCAAAACATTTGCATAGTCAGCAGGATCCAGTGAAAAATGCCATTCAGAAGAAAGAATACTGAAGAAGAGAGAAACTGGGTGCCTGGCTGGCCCTGCAAGCAGCCGGGGGGGGTGGGGGGTGGGGGGGGGTGGAAGGGACGGGACAGGATGGGACAGGGGGCAGGGCATTTGCAAGATATTTAGCCCAGTTAGCTTCACCAATGGGTTGGGAAAGCAAGGAGGAATTGTCTGAATGCCCCACCTCAGCTGAAGCATTATCCTGTCTTAGAAAGCAGGGGCTAGGGAAGGGAAAAGGCAAGGAATATTTGTGCTGTCTGGTTGTTACTACATTGCTTGATATGGACATGGGGGCATTTAGAGCTGATGCAAAATGAACTGCATGAGCTGCAGGCACAGCTCCTCATGGCAGCCTCTGGGCAGCAAGCCGTGGTGTAGGTGCTCACGGTGCAGAGAGGGGTGCACGGAGAAGCCCAGGAAGGGCAGTGCTGAGGTATGAGCTATTCGCCAGAGAGATGAATGGTAGGACAAGGATCCCTGGTTCTCCGGTGAGAAAAAATGGACATAGGGGTCAGAGGATGACTGTGGCAACCATATTTCATCTGGCCATTAGTGAGTCACAAAGCAAAGGGCCTCCAGGGGCATCCCAACAGGCTGTCTCAGTGCGTAAGGACCCAGGGAACTACAGGCCGATCAGCCTCACCTCCATCCCGGGAAAGGGGATGGAGCAGCTTATCCTGGAGGTCATCAACAAGCAAGTGGAGGAAAAGAACGTTATCAGGAGTAGTCAGCATGGATTCACCAAGGGGAAATCATGCCCGACCAATCTAATAGCTTTCTACGATGGCATGACTGGCTGGGTAGACGAAGGGAGAGCCGCAGATGTTGTCTACCTAGACTTCAGCAAGGCTTTCGACACAGTCTCCCATAATATCCTCCTAGGGAAGCTGAGGAAGTGTGGGATGGATGAGTGGTCGGTCAGGTGGATTGAGAACTGGCTGAATGGCAGAACTCAGAGGGTTGTCATCAGCGGCGCTGAGTCTAGTTGGAGGCCTGTAACTAGTGGTGTGCCCCAGGGGTCAGTACTGGGCCCAGTCTTGTTTAACTTCTTCATCAACGACCTGGATGAAGAGTTAGAATGTACCCTCAGCAAGTTTGCTGATGACACCAAACTGGGAGGAGTGGCTGATACACCAGAAGGCTGTGCTGCCATTCAGCGTGACCTGGACAGGCTGGAAAGTTGGGCAGAGAGGAACCTGATGAGGTTCAACAAAGGCAAATGCAGGGTCCTGCACCTGGGGAGGAACAACCTCATGCACCAGTACAGGCTTGGGGCGGACCTGCTGGAGAGCAGCTCTGCAGAGAGGGACCTGGGTGTCCTGGTGGACGACAGGTTAACCATGAGCCAACAGTGTGCCCTGGCTGCCAAGAAGGCCAATGGCATCCTGGGGTGCATTAGGAGGAGTGTGGCCAGCAGGTCGAGGGAGGTTCTCCTTCCCCTCTACACTGCCCTAGTGAGGCCTCATCTGGAGTACTCTGTCCATTTCTGGGCTCCCCAGTTCAAGAAAGATGAAGAGCTACTGGAGAGAGTCCAGTGGAGGGCTACGAGGATGGTGAGGGGACTGGAACATCTTTCCTACGAGGAGAGGCCGAGGGAGCTGGGCTTGTTCAGCCTGAAGAAGAGAAGGCTGCGAGGGGACCTTATAAATGCTTATAAATATCTGAAGGGTGGGTGTCAGGAGGATGGGGCCAAGCTCTTTTCAGTGGTGCCCAGCGACAGGACAAGGGGCAATGGGCACAAACTGAAGCAGAGGAAGCTCCAGCTGAACCCGAGGAAGAACTTCTTCCCTCTGAGGGTGACGGAGCCCTGGAACAGGCTGCCCAGGGAGGTTGTGGAGTCTCCTTCTCTGGAGATATTCAAGACCCGCCTGGAGAAGGTCCTGTGCAGCCTACTGTAGGTGACCCTGCTTCGGCAGGAGGGTTGGACTAGATGACCCACAGAGGTCCCTTCCAACCCCTACCATTCTGTGATTCTGTGATTCTGTAATTTTACACAGCCTGAGATACAAGATTTATCAAAAGCATACTGGCAAAACCTGAGAGAAAGGCTTTTGCACTGGCTATTGAGAGTATGGGACTTTGGAGGCAACAGTATAAATTTAAATCCTAAAGAATTAAAGTGTTTGGGTGGCATCTCACAAAACCCTATGACTACCCAACAGCTGAGAGGAGCACAGGGTAATGTATCCCATTGCCTGTGATCATGGCTCCAGGAAGCTTTAAAAGAAGAGTATCGTTCAGCTACCATTTGGGACTGATGTGGGAGATTCACGTTTAGTTCGATTTTGTTATAGCTTTAGTTTAATTTTGTTATATAGCTCTGCAGCTATGTTAAGAGTTAAACACTGTCATTTAATTTAGTTCTGTTCTTTGTAACCTTGCTAACAAGGACTGCTGTGAGCTCAAATGTTGCTAACGAGGACTGTTGTGAGCTTAAATGTAGCTTACAAGGACTGCTTGAGAGACAAAGGAAGAGAAACAAGGACTGATAAGGACTGACAACCAGAACTTTGTTGTCCGTAAGAAGCAACACTCTAGCTGAAACTGGTTCTATGGTTTGGGACTCAGCCAACACAGACAACTCAGGAATTTTTGAGCCAAAGGTGAAAGCACACAGCGAGGAAGGCTACGAGCCTTCATCCAAAAGACCCCCACAGACGAGCACCAGACAACACTGCACAAGCGCTAAAGAGGAGTGGAGTATGATAATGAATTCCTAGAAATAATTATAATAATCACACCTATTCCCAGAAATAATTACAATAATCCAGCCTACTTAGATAAACTTTGTAATAAAGAGGTGCGTGCTTTGTTCTCGGTGTGCAAGTTAGGAGGAACAATCCCCCTTGCACCCAGCACCGCAATAAACATACCTACTTTATAACTCTCTGTGAGTTGTGAAGTTTCTCTCCGCATGTCAGGACGAAAAGCAGAATCCTGGAAAAGTGTAGCTGAGGCTGATCAGCATTTATGGGAATCAGCCACATGGCAACGTGTGTATTTGCATAACTTGTAAAGTCCTGATATGGAACCTTTTGCATCCAGCATGAAAACCTGCATGTTAGAGGGCATCCATTTTCCTTGAAAGGACCAATAATTTCCTTGCTAGGAGCTGCTGTGGGAAGACCATTGGGGGATGTTATTCTATCACCAGGACAACTTGGTGATTATCAGACTGAAAAAGAGGAGTTGGAGCCTGATGCATTTCAAATGCAACAGCTGAAGGGAAAGGTTAAGCAGAAAGAGATGTTTCTGGCACTCATGCAGGCATGAGTGCCTAGGGAGCAGATAGATGGCAAATCGACTCCTTATTTGTGGAGTTTGCATTAAAAAGCAAAAGAAAAGAGGAAGGTGTAAAGGGAAGTGCAGAGCACCAGGATATCAGTCCCATCCACATCACCCTCTGTCGACAGTGAAGATGAGTCCTCTCCAGCTGCCTCTAAATACCCTGACCTTTCTCATTGGAAGCAAGAATGGGAAATGTGTGGTCCCTCTCCAGTATGGATAATAAAGGGAGCTAGCTGGGATGACCACTGCCCTGACATTCTGCTTGTAATACATTGGAGCTGGCATAATAAGCAATGGGTTATGGCCCTGCTGGATACTGGGGCAGAAGTAGCTCTGATTCATGGAAATCTGTCCCATTACCCAGGAATAAACTGATTAATATTAATGTATTGGGGGGGGGGGAGAAGAGCCGGCTCAACAAGTTTCTCTAATATTGCAATTAGAAGGATGCTCATCAGTTTTGGCTCAAGTATGGATTATGAGAGTGCCCGAATATATCATAAGGCACAATCTGTTAGCAGGCAAGACCTTTTATACCACTAGAGGAATATATTCTTTAGGTATCCAATCAGCTCAGATCCGGGCACTTATGGTAGGGAGGATTGTGACTTCCCCTACTGCGCTGGTGATGGGCCACCCCACCCCCCCACCCCCCATCCTATAGCCTTAAAACAATACTGGTTGCCTGGGGGTCATGCTGAAATTTCTCAAGTATTAAACGGTTTTTAGAAGCTGGAGTTATCAGACAGACACATTCACCTTTTAATAGCCCTATTTGGTCTGCAAAGAAACCAGATGGGTCCTGGCATATGACTATGGATCACTGGCTTTTGAACAAAGCTGCCCCTCCCATGGCTGCGGTCATGCTGGACATCTTCACCCTGTTCCAGCCACTGGAAGTGGAGGCAAGCACCTGACATGCTGTTATTGATTCGGCGAATGCCGCCTTCATCATTCCTATTGCTGAACAGTTGCAGGAACACCTTGCCTTTTGTCCTGGTTTTGGTTAAAACAGAACCAATTCTCTTTTAGCAGGCTGTCCCATATGCTGCAAGACGAACCTCCGGGGAAGACGACTGGCCTGGCTGAACAGGGAGCTCTTGCTGGGACGCAGGACAAAAAGGAGAGTCTACCACCTATGGAAGAAAGGGCAGGTGACTCAAGAGGAGTACAGGGGTCTCATTAGGTCATGCAGAGAGGAAATTAGGCAAAAGCCCAGCTAGAACTCAGGCTGGCCACTGTTGTAAGGGACAACAAAAAATGTTTTTACAAATACAATAACAACAAAAAGAGGGCCAAGGAGAGTCTCCATCCCTTATTGGATGCAAGGGGCAAATTGCCAACAAGGATGAGGAAAAGGCTGAGGTACTTAACGCCTTCTTCGCCTCAGTCTTTAATAGTCAGACTGGTAATTCCCAGGGTATTCAGCCGCCAGTGCTGGAAGACAGGGATAGAGAGCAAAATAAACCTCCCATAATGCAGGAGGAAGCAGTTAACGACCTGCTACACGACCTGGATACTTACAAGACTATGGGGCCAGATGGGATCCACCCAAGAGTGAAGAGGGAGCTGGCGGAGGAGCTGGCCAAGCCACTCTCCGTCATCTATCAGCAGTCCTGGCTAACAGGGGAGGTCCCAGATAACTGGAGGACCGCCAATGTGACACCCATTTACAAGAAGGGCCGGAAAGAGGATATCCCAGGAACTACAGGCCTGTCAGCCTGATCTCAGTGCCAGGCAAGATTATGGAGCAATTCATCCTGAGTGCGCTCACCGGGCATGTGAAGGACACCCAGGGGATCAGGCCCAGCCAGCATGGGTTCGTGAAAGGCAGGTCCTACTTGACCAACCTGATCTCCTTCTTTGAACAGGTGGCCCACCTAGTGGATGAGGGAAAGGCTGTGGATGTTGTCTACCTGGACTTTAGCAAGGCCTTTGACACTGTCTCCCTCAGCATCCTCCTGGAGAAACTGGCTGCCCATGGTTTGGATGGGTGTACTCTTTGCTGGATAAAGAACTGGCTGAATGGCCAAGCCCAGAGAGTGGTCGTGAATGGAGTTAAATCCAGATGGCGGCCAGTCACAAGTGGTGTCCCCAAGGAATCAGAATTGAGGCCAGTTCTGTTTAACATCTTTATCAATGATCTGGATGAGGTGATTGAGTGCTCCCTCAGTAAGTTTGCAGATGACACCAAGCTGGGGGGGGGGGGAGTGTCAATCTGCTCGAGTGTAGAAAGGCTCTGCAGAGGGATATGGACAGACTGGATCAGTGGGCCGAGGCCAACTGTATGAGGCTCAACAAGGCCAAATGCCGGGTCCTGCACTTGGGTCACAACAACCCCATGCAATGCTACAGGCTTGGGGAGGAGTGGCTGGAAAGCTGCCCAGTGGAAAAGGACCTTGGGGTGTTGGTCGACAGCTGGCTGAACATGATTCAGCAGTGTGCCCAGGTGGCCAAGGAGGCCAATGGCATCCTGGCTTGTATCAGGAATAGTGTGGCCAGCAGGAGTAGGGAGGTGATCGTGCCCCTGTACTCGGCACTTGTGAGGCCGCACCTCAAGTACTGTGTTCACTTTTGGGCCCCTCACTACAAGAAGGACATTGAGGTTCTTGAGTGTGTCCAGAGAAGGGCAACGAGGCTGGTGAGGGGTCTGGAGAACAAGTCTTATGAGGAGTGACTGAGGGAGCTGGGGCTGTTTAGCCTGGAGAAGAGGAGGCTGAGGGGGGACCTTATTGCTCTCTGCAGCTACCTGAAAGGAGGTTGTAGTGAGGCAGGTGTTGGTCTCTTCTCCCAGGTAACTAGCGATAGGATGAGAGGCAATGGTCTCAAGTTGCGTCAGGGGAGGTTTAGATTAAATATTTGGAAATCAGTCATTGGACCAGTCTGCCCAGGGAGGTGGTGGAGTCCCCATCCCTGGAGGTGTTTAAAAAATGTGTAGATGTGGCACTATGGGATATGGTTTAGTAGGCCTTGTGTTGTTGGGTGGATGGTTGGACTCGATGATCTTAGAGGTCTTTTCCAACCTATGATTCTATGATTTAGTGAATCTTCCTTACAGCATTTTTTGAAGCTGGCTGCATATTTTACAGACAATGTCCACTCCAAAGCTGATAACACCTAATGTTTATAGTTATACTGAGACAATGGTAGGAAAGGAATGGAGAAAAAGGCCCCTGTCTATAATTATTACTATAGAAGCCAAGGTCACCTACAGATCTTTTGGATCCTGCAAGTGAGGAGTTGGAAAGGGTCGCACTTGCAGGGAGGGGCAGACAGAACAGGTGACCCGATATTGACCAACGAGGTATTCCATGCCATGTATGTTATACTCAGTTTAATGCTGGGGCCTCGCTCTCTTTGTCCATGGACGGCTTTTGAAGAGGACCCTGCTCATTGTTCTGCCTGTGATCCTGATCCAGATTCTGATCCGTGCATTCCTGAGTCCAGTTCCCGTCTACTGCTGAGGCCAGTCCTGGACTTCCTGGTGCTGTCTGGCAGCTGCTGGTGGGATGTCAGCACCCCCCGGCACCCAGCTCTGGGAAACTCAGTATTGGTTTTGTTTATTTTGCATTATTTTTCTTTTTATTTATGTTATTAGTATTCTTAGTTTTATTAGTAAAACTTTTTTATATTCAATTTGTAAGTTTTTCTCCTTTTTCTTCCTTTTCCCTTCCTCTGGTAGGAGGGTGGGGATTAATAGAGTGCGTCTGTCACTCAGTTTATTGGTGCCCTGCTTTAAATGGTGACACCTTTTCCTGGGAAGGCAAGCAGTACACCTTTATAGTGCTACCCCAGAGATACCTGCATAGCCCCACGATTTGTCACAGGATTGTGGCTCAGCATTTGGAGGAGCACAGCCTGCCCCCAGTGTCGATTGTTCCATTACATTGATGACATCCTGCTGACTGGACCCACGGAGCAGGATGTTGGAGAGACACTGAGCAGTGTCATGAACATCATGAGGGGGTAATGGTTGGGAAGTCAATCCAGAAGAAGCACAAGGGCCGGCAGCTGGAGTAAGATTTTGAGGCTTCATCTGGCAAGGACCCTGCTGGATTTTGCCTGAAGCTGCAAAACAAACAGTACTTCATATAGCTGAGCCCCAAAGCAAGGTTGATGTGTAGTGCTTTGTAGGAATATTGGGGTACCGGCCAGTTTATCCCACACAACACAGATTTTAAAACCCCTGCATAATGTAGCAAAAAAGAGGAACCGGTTTGTATGGGAGGAAGGTGAAAAAAGAGCTTTCAAACCATCTAAGCATACTGTCTCCTATGTTGTTGCACTGGGTCCTAAGCAACCTTACAAACCTTTTGAGCTGGAAGTCCTAGTTTCAGGAGATGATATTGTAGTCTGTTGAACTTAGCATTATACAAGTATGCACAGAAGGTTATTCTGAGCTAATTATTTAGCTAGAATGTGTAGTCTAGGATTAACAGAAGGCCCAGATGTTGACAAGAGTGGCTGATACAGGAGCATCTAATCAGGAACTACCGTCCTTGGGAACGAAGTATATCTTGGAAGAACATGTAAGCTAAGATTTTTGAGCAGTTTGGAACTAACAGCAGAAGAATGATAAAGAGTGCCCTTAAAAGAACTATCCTCATTATAATACTAAAAATCACACCCCTTGAGTTGGAGACCCTGGAGTACTGTATCTTTAAACTGAAGTGGGAAGAGAACTAACCAATCATCGTTAGGAGGGTATGCCTAATAGGCGGAACTGACATTTTTAACTGTATAAATATGCAATGTGATTGTAAGCAGGTGTGCTAGCTTTGTGGAGTTGCCACCTAGCACCCATCTCTGTGCAGACATGAAATAAACTGATATCTCAGCTCCGTGTGCATATTGGATGTTGCATACTGGGTAATGAACTCCATTTGTGAGACAATAATATTGCTAGCACATTGGAGCTTGTGGCAAAAAGGTGAAGGGAGGTGAATCCCACTTGGCTTCTGGTCACATCGGCTCCCCCCTCTGCACAGAACTACATGCCTTTTGTAAAACAACTACTGGCTGCATATCGCGTTTTAGTAGAAACTGATTGAGTCACTGGGGGAGAGACTGTTACTCTGAATGTGGGATTGTCTATATTGCAGTGGGTTTTGTTTAATGATACAAACTATAGAATTGGAAACACACAATAGTCCAGCACTGTAAAAGGGAAATGGTGTATTCCCATGCAGGCAAAATCAGTGTCTTGCAGGAAAAAATAGCCCAACTAGAATTGACAACTGTATCTCAACCTAGTTTGGAGTCACTACCCTCTGTCTGTTTTCAGGAAGCCCCACCACACAAACACCTCACTCCTGAGCAGCGACAGCGTGCCTGGTTCATGGATGGATCAGCAAGACATATTAAGGGGGAGAGGTGGTGGAAGACTGTCACTTCTAATTCTGCCAAGCAAATCTCTTTGACTCGACAAGGCAAGAGGGGTAACACTTAGTATGCAGAACTAATGGCTGTTCTCATGATATTAGAAGACACCCCCAGTCCTGAGCTATGTATAAATATATCAACTCCTGGGTGGCATATAAGGGATTAACTGCATGGGTTAGTTAGCAGCAAGCAGACAATTGGACAACACACAGGAAAACATTGTGGGGTCAGGACTTATGGAAATAGTCCAGAAATGTGTGAATTTGAACCTGTGGGTTCAACATCTTGATATCCATGCCACCTGGGGTGTCAGGGAGGGGTGGGAGTACAATGCCACAGATGATCGATTAGCTCAAATTAATAGTGCTACTTTACCTCCTGATATCCCATCCCCTGATGCTCGATTACCTGATGAAGAAGCCCTTGGCAAATAGAGCCATGAAAAATCTGGGCACCTGGGTGTCAATGGTACATATAGATGGACCCAAAGTTGGGGCCTCTCATGTACCTGGGAAGCCATTCAGGAGCTAGTGCAGCGGTGTGCAGTCTCTAAGGTACTGAAAGATAAAAAGTTGCCTCAGCAGCCCAATGGGCAGATTCAACAAGGCCCTGTCCCTGGCTATACCTGGCAAATAGATTACATTGGGCCCTTACTAAAAGCACGGCAGTTACAGTACATATTGGTAATGGTTGACATATATACTATGTTGCTGTGTCCCTGGCTACACAAGCTGACCAGAAAGGGACACTGAAAGGCCTGTGATTAGTGCATAGGCCCCACCCACCTGTATCCAGTCTCATTTTACAGGCCAAAAGGTTCAACATCAGGATGCTGAGCACAAAGTACACTGGATATACCACACACCCCATCATCCCAGGGGAGTTGGCCTAGTTAAGCAGACCAATGCCTTACTGAAGGAACAGTTACATATGCTGTTCTTCTCACACTCTGCATAACTGGCCAACAGTGCTACAACAAGCTGTAATGAATTTGAACAATAAAGCATACTTCCAAGGCTATACCTCCTACCACCTTCTGTTAGGTCACCAGCACTATGAGGTACAATCCGAGATGCTGACAGAGTCTCACAACTCACTGCGAGTTAGAGGCAACTGCATGTACCGGACTCCTCAAGGGAAATTCATCCCTGCAGAGATCCTGGAAAAGGGACGAGAGGCCATGTACCTAATCCTAGAGGAGCAGGCAAACACACCTCATTATGTGCCTCAACATATGCTGTACATAAAATAATGCCTTTGATTTATCTCATGCAGAACTTTTATGTGGAGCCTCACACTGCTGCTTTTGTTTGCCACATGCTATGTATCAACAAACATGAAGTGTTAGATGCCCCTGCCCACTGGCTGCACTAAAGCTCCTTCCTGTCTACTACACAAATAAGTGAACTGTCTGGTGAAATTTGCACCACCATTGTCTTACAGGATACGAAAGGAGGGATGGAGCCCGATGGCAGGACATCTTCAGTAGTCCTAGTCCTAATATTTCTGTTCTGCAGTTATTTTCACAACCAGTATTTGTTTTACTTATCACTATCCTTGTACTATTATTATTTATAGTGACTAGCTTATGTATAAAAAACTTTCTATTAGCTGAACCGCTTACTAATATAATCTGTAACATATTTAAGAAAGGTAAACTATATGTGGATCAAGGGGCGGAAAATAGTGATCCTGACCGGGAGACCACTGTACATCAAGGAGTTAGTGATCCACGTAACAGTTAACGTGAGTAGGCCTAGGCCTGCACTGTGCCGCACCATGCTGTGCCTTCAGGTCTGTGTTGTGCTGCACAAAGGATTTGTGCAGCACATGTCACCTGGGGTTGAATGACACTTAATGCTAAGTAAAAAAGAATATCAATTAATCCATAATAAATTAAGACAACATTTATGAAATAAAACCAAAACAGAATACAGAGGGAAAAATGTTTTCAAGTCTCTAGAAGGTAATTATAAGAAAAAAAGTATCCTTTAAAATGTTAGCTATAGGGACACATTCATACATCTTTGGGGAGATAAAATCTTCTAATTCTTCAAATGCTTTTTTTCCTGAAGAAGTTCAGAAATTCATGCACAATATTGTATCACCAAAGAAGCTGGGGGCTTTTTGTCCTTTATTATTGAAGTCAATGTATTTTGTTGGTTATGGAAATATATGCTGAAATAAAACATAGTATTAAGGGCAATTTAGAGCAGACTGATAATGATTCCAATAATGAATATCAACATATGCACCATAGATGGCAGACAAAACAGCTAACTGCGGATCAGATGTTCAGTTCTCAACCAACACACAAGGATTCTTTATGTGGACAATGATTTCTTTGCCTAAATAAAATGTAACATCTATTTTAATGAGCAAATACATAACAGTGTACTTACTACATAGTTCCCAGGAGATGCTGAAGAATAAGGTATCTGTAATATCAACAGAAACAAACCAGTAATTTCTTCTGTAAAGAGATGGTATCCATACCTACATTTATTGACAGTCATATGTTAAAGCATATTTCTATAATTAATTTTAAAGACAAAGTTAAAAATTATGGGAAAATGCTATTATTAACAAACACACAGTACCTTAACAGCTTGTTGTATGTTCAAGACTAAAACTTGCCATATAGTCATAAACAGAATTTAACACCAAATATTTAAAATCAAAATATTTCTGTTTAAGATTATTGTGTCCTGGAACCCACTTTACTGAAATCAACAGGAATAACATAATTCACATACTTAAATGTATGCAAGTTGAGGTCTGATATCTGTTCTCTATTATTTCATACTAAGTGATGCACGCATGTTGAATAGTCAACATCACTCTTGTAAGATACCGAATTACAAACTCTAGTACCAATGCCAGTCCTTGTGTCTGTCACAAGAATCTTCTGATTCGTAGTGTGGGAGGCACAATAAGCTCTGCAAAGATCTACAATCTTGTAAAAGGTTCAGTTGTAATATTATTAGTGTAATATGCTTTATAAAGTTCTAAGCTTAAGTAACACATACTTGCATTTAAGTCAACAGGACTTCAGTCATACCTAACAGGGACTAAATTTCTATGTTCTTATATATACAGAATCTTGATTAAAATCCAGACTATAAAAGGAAAAGCATCTCTCTCCATTTCTTTCAACTGAGAAGATACTAATTTTATTTCTTTGCCTTATTCTTTCTTTTTTTTTTTAAAAGGACAGTGTCCTAATTTAATTTTAAATTTAATTTTGGTATTTGTTACAAAGGATATTTAGAGAAAAGCAGTTGCCTGCAAATAATCTGGTTTTCTTCTTTATGAAATAGTCTTTGTGATGATTCTCTCTGAAGGAGCAGGGACTAATACCATTATAAAAGGATGGGGTAAGACTTAAGAAACTCAGTTGAGAAATAACAAAATTATTTTGTCGAATAAGCATTTTCCATGGTTGTAGACAACTTGTCGGCCAACTAATTTTTACAAATATATCTAGTACTGGACTTCTCAATTAATTTCATAGAATGAAAATGTTTCAACTATGAGTTGAAAAATACCCTAATGCCCATTTTAGTTGAGTGCATGCAAAAATAAACAGAGGAAGAGTTTCAGCTCTTCTTTTTCCTGATTATAATTCAGTAGAAATAAAAAATCAAAACTGAGAATATCAAAATGAACGAATAGCATCTGGCAAGCTAGACCCATCTTATCCAACTGCAAATGCTGATGTCTTGCAAGCATTTGGTCTATGATTCTATGTTCCCTAGTTAACAGGAGTAAATGTGCCTTTGTTATGTAAAATATGTAAGCGCACATTAGGATAAATCTTCTCAAACTATGATTTCTGTAGAGCTTGCTAGCCAGACAGTATTGACCTAACTCTTCTTACTTGCACTAAAGGAGGGATCGCTTAAGCGATCTGGACGTCCACAAATCCATGGGCCCCGATGGAATGCACCCACGAGTGCTGAGGGAGCTGGCGGATGTCATTGCTGAGCCACTCTCCATCATCTTTGAGAGGTCCTGGAGGACAGGAGAGGTGCCCGAGGACTGGAGAAAGGCCAATGTCACTCCAATCTTCAAAAAGGGCAAGAAGGAGGACCCAGGGAACTACAGGCCGGTCAGCCTCACCTCCATCCCGGGAAAGGTGATGGAGCAGCTTATCCTGGAGGCCATCATCAAGCAAGTGGAGGAAAAGAAGGTTATCGGGAGTAGTCAGCATGGATTCACCAAGGGGAAATCATGCCCGACCAATCTAATAGCTTTCTACGATGACATGACTGGCTGGGTAGATGAGGTGAGAGCCGTGGATGTTGTCTACCTGGACTTCAGCAAGGCTTTCGACACAGTCTCCCATGATATCCTCCTAGGGAAGCTGAGGAAGTGTGGGCTGGATGAGTGGTCGGTGAAGTGGATAGAGAACTGGCTGAATGGCAGAACTCAGAGGGTTGTCATCAGCGGCGCTGAGTCTAGTTGGAGGCTGGTAACAAGTGGTGTCCCCCAGGGGTCAGTACTGGGCCCAGTCTTGTTTAACTTCTTCATCAACGACCTGGATGAAGAGTTAGAATGTACCCTCAGCAAGTTTGCTGATGACACCAAACTGGGAGGTGTGGTAGACACACCGGAAGGCTGTGCTGCCATTCAGCGTGACCTGGATAGGCTGGAAAGCTGGGCAGAGAGGAACCTGATGAGGTTCAACAAAAGCAAGTGCAGGGTCCTGCACCTGGGGAGGAACAACCCCATGCACCAGCACAGGCTTGGGACGGACCTGCTGGAGTGCAGCTCTGGGGAGAGGGACCTGGGTGTCCTGGTGGACGACAGGTTAACCATGAGCCAGCAGTGTGCCCTGGCTGCCAAGAAAGCCAATGGGATCCTGGGGTGCATCAAGAAGAATGTGGCCAGCAGGACGAGGGAGGTTCTCCTTCCCCTCTACACTGCCCTGGTGAGGCCCCATCTGGAGTACTGTGTCCAGTTCTGGGCTCCCCACTTCAAGAAAGATGAGGAGCTACTGGAGAGAGTCCAGCGGAGGGCTACAAGGATGATGAGGGGACTGGAACATCTCCCCTACGAGGAGAGGATGAGGGAGCTGGGCTTGTTCAGCCTGAAGAAGAGAAGGCTGCGAGGGGACCTTATAAATGCTTATAAATATCTGAAGGGTGGGTGTCAGGAGGATGGGGCCAAGCTCTTTTCAGTGGTGCCCCATGACAGGACAAGGGGCAATGGGCACAAACTGAGGCATAGGAAGTTCCGTCTGAACATGACGAAGAACTTCTTCCCTCTGAGGGTGACGGAGCCCTGGAACAGGCTGCCCAGGGAGATTGTGGAGTCTCCTTCTCTGGAGATATTCAAGACCCGCCTGGACAAGGTCCTGTGCAGCCTGCTGTAGGTGACCCTGCTTCAGCAGGGGGGTTGGACTAGATGACCCACAGTGGTCCCTTCTAACCCCTACTATTCTGTGATTCTGTGATTCTGTGAAACTAAAATATATTTTAAATATACTCCAGGAAAACTTTTATGTTAAGGGAGTTCTGTAACTGATGTAGAGCTGTTGTGCAATTATGAACAGAGCTGGATATTTGCAGTCAAAAATGGTCGATGAGTTCTCTGTTAAGACGTGGTCCTCACTGTACCTAATCTGCATTAGTGTTAAAAGGAACATAATACAATGGGGAAAAATTATAAAGCATGCAGTATTCTATTTGTTGAATAAAGTAGACTTTGTTTCCTGTGTTTCAGTGTATTGATGAAAAACGGTTCCCTTAAGATGATGTCTAATATATTTAAATATTTACTTACAGAATTGGCACTGGTTGGGTTTGGCCAAGGTCTACCACCACCTGGACCCCTGTAACAGAAGACAAAAGATGAGAAACAGAAGGACAAGCTTCTGACCAGTTATGAGGATGCAAATGTTTTCAAGCAATCTGTTTCCAGATTGTTGGGATATAGCTTTTAAAACTGTAATAAAGTGTGATTATAAACCATAACTGCACCAAGTTATAATGGTATATCATAATTATCATTGGTGCACTACCTTCTTCATTTAATCAGTTTACGAGATGATTAAAGATAATTTATTTATTATTAGAACTTTGCCATTTACATTTAAGACATTTCAGTTCCTAACTCATTTTATAGCCTTTTCAGGACACTACCTTCTAGAACTGTATCATAACAAGTCTTTTATCAGTAGCCACGCTGTCAGATATAGTTTTGCATCAGTGTCAGAACACTTGCAGATTTAGGAAGCATCAGATATTCCCCTATCATGTTCATGGAACAATTTGAAAGACACTGCTAATTTGTGCCTCTTATAGTGCTTTCTTCTTGTTCAGGGAGAATTTAACACTATGTTACATAGATATATTGTTTTATTGTGGCACAGAAGTTTTAAAGAGAGTAAAACACAAGTTGCAAAATTCTTCAAGTTCTCATGAAGAGTATTTTTGTTTGTACTTTGTTTACATTTTAAAAAATATTTGGATGAAGTATCACATTCCACAAAAGTCTATTTACAATATAGACCAAAGCAGAAAGGTACTAAACTGTTAGTACAATTTCAACCATAGAAATGTACTCTTGCTTACATAATTAAATACCTTCCTGAAAGATTGTAGCAAACATTTATTGAGTATGGGTCTAGAATACTGCAAGTATAGAAAGGTTTCATTAGTAAAAGTAATGCTAGTTCCTTATAAATGTTTTGATTAAAACTATTTTTAAGAAAAACAAGCCATTTGCTGTAATATATATCTAAGAAGAATAATAACTATATTTATATAGCGATATATTTATATATTTTATACATTAAAAATTGAAAACATGTCATTTTATACATACATTTTAAGTATATATTTAGATATGTATCTAAAATTAATTTGCTACTTGACTTAGGCTATATTATCTCCACCGTAATCACATAAGCATGAAATTTACCATACAGCAGGCAAAATGGAAATTTCAGACTTTTCAGACATTCTTTTGTTACACTTTGCCCAAATGGTATATTTATGATTAAGTGGCAATTTCCTAGCAGGTGGGAGAAGAATACAACAGTCAAAAGAAGTCTTTGATAAAGCTAACTCAGACTAAACATCAGACAGATACTAAAAGCAGAATGAGGGAAAGGAAAAAGGAAAAAACTCCTTTCCTGACAGAGCAGGTTTTCCTCATAGCTCTTGCTGTTATGTTAACTTTCTTAATCTTATCTGAGCTCAGAGTAGTTCTGTGGTTAGGCTTCTCACTTTAAAAGTCTTGAGGGAACTAAACCATACAGAAGGTAAAATCTCAGTGTTTACATTCATAACATCTGAATAACTACAATTATTCCTGGTAGCATTAGCACTTCTATTTATTGAAAAATAAGATAAAATGATTTTTTTAAGGCCCTGAAAATATAAAGGCAGAGCAGATGACAAAATTTCTGCATTTAAAATGGCACTCTGGCCTCATGGGCTTTAGAAAAGCTACATTAGCCACCACAGCTTACTAGACATGGGAAAATTATTTAAATACAGTGCGAAGTAGGCTTTAGAAATGAGTTAAGGAAGTTTTATATCTATTTTAAAGTTTTACAGAACTAAAAACTATTATGTATATATATCCCCTCAGGGTTTAAAAATTGAAACTCTCATTTTTTTGTTACATTGTTGATAAAATTATAAAGAAGTTGGCTAAAACAATCTACTGAAATAAAGTGAAAATTAAGTGAATTATTTCATTTTATGCTGCTGTGGTGGGTTAGCCTTGGCTAATAGTCAGGCTCCTACCCGGCTGCTCGCTCACTCACTCCCCTTCCTCAGCAGGATGGGACAAAATAGGAAGAACAGGAAAGAGAAAGATCATGGGTCGAGATAAAGACAGGACGATTGCTTACCAATAATTACCGTAGTGAGCAAAATAGACTTGGGGAAATTTAACTTAATTTATTGACAATTAGATACTGATTTGGGTAGTGAGAAACAAAAAGACAAACATTAAAACAGCACCTTTCCTCCCCCCTTTCCAAAGCTCAACTTCACTCCTTCACTCCAGACTCCTCTACCTGCCCCACCGAAGCGGCACAGGGGGGATGGGA